>NC_064817.1:91690667-91789372 GCF_023721935.1 Panthera uncia
TCAGAGGCACAAGACATCGCAACTCTCAACTCAGAGGCACAAGACATTACACCTCTCAACTCATAGGCACAAGACCAGATGTTACTTTATTCTCCAGAAGATCCTTTCTTGCTCTGGAACCCCATTCCCACAACTGTGAAGAGAATGGCTTTGTTTGGACTCAGGGGTGGTGTACCCCCCACCCCCATCAGATAGCACAAGTCTAGATATATACTTGCTGGGTTTAGTAAAGCTTCCCCACTGTTCCCTAAGATTGGATCACATTATAGCTCATTTCGAGTTTCCTATTTTGATTAAGCTGAGCTGCTATCAATAAACTGTACTGTCCTATCACGTTAAAGTGCTTCTTATTTTTTCTCCCAGTGTATAAGTAGGATCTACTTAATCTGGGAGTATTTGTCTGATCTACTGGTTCTTGACAAATGGGAGGGATGCACATAGGATGTTCAGGTAGTTAACAAGGTGCTTAGAGTTTATAGGAGATAAGAAGGGCCCCTCTCAGGACCGAGCATCCAAATAGAGGTCATAACGGAAGGTCATAAACCCTCCCTATTACTTCTCTGCTTGTTCGGGCAATAGGAAGGCACTGACCTGGAAGGCCGTTGTGCAATTTTACAATGGGAACATGAAGTTTTCTCTAATGTAAGCTGTTTAAAAAATATAGGCTGTAGACGGGGAGCCTGGGTGGCTCAGTCGGTTAAGCGGCCGACTTCGGCTCAGGTCATGATCTCGCCGATCGTGAGTGGGTTCGAGCCCCGCGTCGGGCTCTGTGCTAACAGCTGAGAGCCTGGAGTCTGTTTCAGATTCTGTGTCTCCCTCTCTCTCCGCCCCTCCCCTGCTTGCGCTCTCTCTCTCAAAAATAAATAAACACTAAAAAACGACTTAAAAAATATATAGGCTGTAGAGCTAGGCAGGGGACTATCTTAGTCTGATGGTAAGACAGGAAAAATATCAGAAGGTCTTCAGGAAACAAATAATAAAGGGGGTAAGAGGAAACCTTGAATATGTCGGGGATGATGGGTGCATTTACAGCCTTGATGGCGGTAACCGTTTCGCAGGTGTGTGCTTATCCCCAAACTCATTGAGATGCATACATTAAATATGTACAACTTTGGGGTGCCTGGGCGGCTCAGTCATTTGTGTGTCCAACTTTGGCTCAGGTCATGATCTCACGGTTTGTGAGTTTGAGCCCAGCTGTCCACACAGAGCCTGCTTGGGATTTTCTCTCTCTCTCTCTCTCTCCTTCTCTTTTTGCCCCTCCCCCTCCTATGCTCTCTCTCAAAAATAAATACACTTAAAAAAAATACGTACAGCTTTATATACGCATACAAAAGCACTTCTGATCCTGCCAGCGGAACTGGTGTCTGGTTTCACAAAGGTGTCGGGGCCCCTGGGTGGCTCAGTCGGTTGAGCGTCCGACTTCGGCTCAGGTCACGATCTCGCAGTTCGTGGGTTCGAGCCCCACGTCGGGCTCTGTGCTCACAGCTCAGAGCCTGGAGGCTGCTTCGGATTCTGTGTCTCCCTCTCTCTCTGCCCCTCCCCTGCTTGCACTCTCTCTCTCAAAAATAAAATAAAAACATAAAAAAAAATTAAGCGAACAAAAAAACAAAGGTGTCATAAAACCACTAAGGGGCAAAGGCTGCAGATTGTGGGGACCTATACTGGTAAGAGACTAAACCATGGGACTGACTCGGTGGCAGCATTTTTTATTTTCCAAACCCCCTGTTTTATTTTGTGTTAAGCACGAGGGATGGTGTGTATTTAGGAAGCGTCGAAATCCCAACGTTTCCAAACTTTCTGAAACAGGAAAGCAAAAGACATTTTCCTTGCTGTTGAGACTGTTTTCTTACTGCGTAGGTGACCTTGCATTGTGTCACATATCTAATTATATATTTCTGCTTGGGAGTTAAATGTTTCTTTTATTGCAATCGGGGGAGAAAAACAACTGTTCCTCCAAGTCACTTGATTTTTCACAAAGTTGTTTACTGTTGGACTAGCTCTGCCTGAAATTGTAGCTTTATGAAAGTCAAATGTGACTCCATATGCCATTTGGATGGCAGGGGAAAATTATTAATATATTTAGCTAAGTATTACTTATGATTGGTCGAGATGCTGGAAGGAAATAAACCCAGCTCCAGTACGTTTTATTTATATATGTTCGTTACTATATATGATCCTATAGGCAACGAAGATTCTGTGCCAGCCCAGTTCTAAATTTTGAGCTGTGTGTGGGGCGCCTGGGTGGCTCGGTCGGTTGAGCGTCCGACTTCGGCTCAGGTCACGATCTCGCAGTCCGTGAGTTCGAGCCTCGCGTCGGGCTCTGGGCTAATGGCTCGGAGCCTGGAGCCTGCTTCCGATTCTGTGTCTCCCTCTCTCTCTGCCCCTCCCCCGTTCATGCTCTGTCTCTCTCTGTCTCAAAAATAAATAAAAAACATTAAAAAATTTTTTAAAAAAAATTTAAGTTTTGAGCTGTGTGTGCATGACCATGAGAAGGGGTGCCGGCACCCCAAACTATTAGAGTGAATGATAAGTACGCTTCTTACCCCAGCACCCAATACGGAGGCCAAAGGTCCCACAGGTACTTATTTAATATTCTGTCCCAAGCCCCTGCATCCCAATTTACACGACGTGTGCTATGCTGATGTCTGGGTAATTCCCAGGAGGAGGCAATTTAGAATATAAATGGTTTTGATCCATAAAAGAGACAGGCTTCTGGAATTTGGAGCTGTGAAATCCCGAAGCCCCGAGAGAGCGCTGTGTGCGATGAGGTATTAGAAATTAGTCACAAGACTGTGTTCGACGTGATGTTTTCACCTTGCACAATAAGGCACAAGACAAAAGGTATAACGATGGATTGGACTGTTCTAAGAGGAAAAACGGTCATGGTGAATGGAGTCAGGGAATCCATGCGACATGAAGGCCTTAGATGAGTTTGGCATGCAAACGTGAAGTCATGGGGGCGCCTGGGGGGCTCAGTCAGCCAAGCGTCCGACTCTTGATCTTGGCTCAGGGCACGATCTCCTAGTCCGTGAGATCGAGTCCCGCGTAGGGCTCTGCACTGTCAGTGCTTGGGATGCTCTCTTTCCCTCCCTCTCTGCACCTTCCCTGCTCGAGCTCTCTCTCCCTCTTGAAATAAATAAATACACTTAAAAAAACAAAAAAACCCAACGAAGACAGGGATGGAGGCATGAGTGGAAGAAGGTAACGGTGAGAGGGGTAGCTGTTTCCCCAGGCCTGGAGGCTCTACACAAGGAAGAGAGATTAGATGTGTCATTTGTGACCCTAGGAATTAAAATTGGGGGCCGAGGAAGATCGCATTTCACCAGGAGATCATGAGTCCTCAAATGCTTCTGGATCTTCTAAGGGGATAATAGAGCCTGAGAAAAGTTAGTTGGACTAGATGACTTCATTTTGACCCCCTTTGGTTTACTAATATCTTATGGATTACACCTAGAATTAATGTAGGAAATTGAAGGTATGCTGTCTTAGGGTAAATTGAAGTCAACTTCAAGGTTGTACACTCACAAGCAAATTGGAAAGAAATTGCACCACATCCTAGATAAGAGCTAAAATCTCCACTAGGAAAAAGCTTCTTCAATTGAATAGGCAGCAAAGGAAAGATAGGCCAAGAATACAGAAGATAAGTTTATGCCGAAAAGAATATAAGCGATGGCTGATATTTGTATAGCACTTATCGTAGGCCCTATTCTAAAATTTTTTTTTAACGTTTATTTATTTTTGAGACAGAGAGAGATAGAGCATGAACAGGGGAGGGGCAGAGAGAGAGGGAGACACAGAATCAGAAGCAGGCTCCAGGCTCTGAGCCATCAGCCCAGAGCCCGACGCGGGGCTCGAACTCACGGACTCACAGACCGTGAGATCGTGACCTGAGCTGAAGTCGGGCGCTTAACCGACTGAGCCACCCAGGCGCCCCTCGTAGGCCCTATTCTAAGCGCTAAATTCACCCGGTCCTCAAAACATTTCAAGCTGAGTACTGTTATTTTCCCCACTATACAGATGAATGAAAACAGAGGCGAAGAGAATGAAGTACATTGTCTACTGTCACATAAACGGCAGAGGGGACGGGTATATGAATCCAGGATGCCTTGGCTCTGAAATCTGTACTTCATCATTACTCTGTACCATGGGTTCGCAAAACTTGTCCTGTAAGGACCAGTCAGTACATACTGTAGGCCTTTCCGGCCGCAGAGTCTCTGTCAAAACCATTCGATTCTTGGGCTGTAGCGAGAAGGCAGCCAGACACATCGCGGAAGAGAACGGATGTGGCTGTACGTCCTAATCAAACTTTACTTATGGACAGAAAATTGGGAGCTCATACAATTTCCATACGTCATAAAATATTATCCTTCTTTGGACACCTTTACCAAGCATTTAAAAAACGTGAAAACCATTTTCAGCTTGCAGGCCGCACGATCGATCAAGGGTGGTGGGCCAGATTTGGCACGCTGGCTGGTTTGGGCCCATGACCCGGGTTGACCCCCTTTCTAAGCTGTCACGATCAGTGCCGTGCATACCAAATGATCCAGAAACACATGGAACTGTGACCGGTTCAACAGAAATAAAAGGAGTGCCAGCAAAAGCCAAGATAGAACGAACAAGTCCTCGAATTGAAATAAGGCGGGAGAATAAATTAGTGGGAATAGGGAGCGGTTTGACAATGTAAGAAAAAAATGTAACGTGTATACACTGCGATCGGGGAGTCCCATTCCTGAACTTCCTCCCAAAGAGGGAATTAGGTCCACAAAGATGTGTATCCAAGTACGTTTCATGGATCTTTGTTTATATTAGAGAAGAGTGGGGGCATAAAGTTTTCTCTAATGTAAGGAACAGGAAACATCCTAAATAGTCTTTCAGAGGAGATTCGTTAAATACATTATGGCACATCCTCACAGTGAAAGGATATCTATTTGAAGTGATCCGTATTTACTGAAACAGAAAAAATATCCATAACGTATTATTGAGGGAACTGTCGGGTTACAAAAGGGCATGTATAGGGTAATCTATTTAAAAAAATTTTTTTAATGTTTATTTATTTTTGAGAGAGAGACAGAGCACGAGCAGGGGAGGGACAGAGAGGGAGACACAGAATCCGAAGCGGGCTCCAGGCTCCGAGCTGTCAGCACAGAGCCCGACGCGGGGCTCCAATCCACGGACCAGGAGATCACGACCTGAGCAGACGTGGGACATTCAACTGACTGAGCCACCCAGGCGCCCCTCAGGGCTTTGGACACGCGATTATGGAGACGCTAGAAAGTCCGTGCGTTGAAATGTTCACAGGGATCATCTCTAGGCAGTGAAGGTTGGCGTGATTTCATTTTTTTGGAGGGGCAGGGCTCATTTTTGTGTCTGTAAGCGTTCTGCGTTGCTTCAGTTTTTAACCGTAGTATTTATTATTTTGCTCCGTAGGGAAAAAGAAAAGCAAACGTACCTTTTATTTGGAACGAAAGCAGGAAGGTTTAATATGAAACCTCCGCTATACTGTCTTTGATGCGTAACTTACAGCAGGTGCACCTGGGCGCTGCCTCCAGCCCTGACCTCCCCTGTCTCCTCCCTGATTTGTACTCACTGCTTTATACCAAGAAGCCTTAAAGCCACGGTGTGTTTTTCTGTCCATCTTCATTGCCTCGCTGCTTTCAGGCTCAGGGGCTGATTTTGTGGCTGTTTCTACCGGCCCCGAGGAAATCCCTCCGCCCCCGCCGGGTCTCTGGTGTTGGGGCAAGATTGCAGAGACGTTTTCTTGCAGGTAACAGGGGAGAAAGCTGCGAGAATTCGATTATCGGCACCTGCTAGTCTCTTGAAGTCATTGTGCTGCTATGTTTTGGCCCTCGAGAATGCATCCATCCTCCCGACAGCCTTCTGGACTTGGCTCAGAGAGATAGATCTCCTTCATTCTGAAGCCCGGCTTCACTTTTGATGCCCCGAAAATGTATGTGACAATTCCCAAGGATTGTTGTTTTCCTCAGACGTTGCCATGGCTCTGGAGCCTCCCTAGATAGAAGGTACGTTTGAGTTTTCCGTCGGCCCAGGATACCCTGCGGCCAGGCTAGGTCTGTTCCAAAGTGAACCTCCACACTCGCCTTAGGCGAATTCTGTTTTTGAATTACCCCTTCCTCCTGGGATCCTCAGGCCCCGGCGGTGGCTTAGTCCGTCCTGGGTTCCTTCTGGCTCCTGCAGGTTACAGGGTGGTGCTACTTTCTGTTACAGTCCCTGCCTGCTTCCTGTCTGAAGGAGGATGACAGAGCCCGGGGACAAGTGGGGTAGGGAGAGAATTTGCCCCGTACTTGACACTCTTGGATTTGCCACGAAACACGCCAGCTGTCAGATTCGGTTTCCCTACCTGGTCTTAACTTTCCCTACAGCGTCCCTCCTCTCATTTAGCTTTATCTTTTTTTTTTTTTTTTTTTTTTTTTTAATTTGAGAGAGCGCGAGCACACGTGAGCAGGAGAGAGGGGCCGAGGAAAAGAGAGAGAGAGAGAGAGAGAGAGAGAGAGAGAGAAACTTAAGCAGGCTCCACACTCAGCGCAGAGCCTGACTCGGGGCTCGATCCCACGACCTTGGGGTCATCGCCCCAGCCGAAATCAAAGAGTCGAACGCTCAACGGACCGAGCCACCCAGTCGCCCCATCCATTCGCTTTACCTCTGACGCCCTCGAGATCCGTGGCACGGGATCCATGGCTTGCAGGATCCCCCGGACCCTGTCACAGGCACAGGAGGAAGCGCTGGGGAGACCTGGGCACCGAGGCAGCGGAAAGAAGATCTGCGTGCTTGTCACATCCCACCTGCCCGAGCCGAGAAGGAATCCTTAATCTGACGCAGGAGCCTGTTTCCTCCTGTGGTCTTACATGGCCACCTAAGGAGAATGATTATGCATGTTAATAGTGTCAGATGATCAGCCTCTGAGGATGAAACTCTTCCCTCCTGAGGCCCGGGGTCCCACCCTTGATGATCGATTTCTCTGTTTGAAACGCAGTCATTTCCGTGCAGACTTCATTTTCTTTGTCTCTCTCTTTTAAGTTTCTTTATGTATTTTGAGAGGGAGAGAGAGAGAGAGAGCGCAAGCAGGGGAGGGGAGAGGGAGCGGAAGAGAGAGAATCCAAAGCAGCCTCTCGCGCTGTCAGCCCAGAGCCGGAGGCGGGGCTCAAACCCACGAACCGTGAGACGGTCACCTGAGCCAGAAACCGAGCGTTGGGCACGCTTAACCGACTGAGCCACCCAGGCGTCCCCAGACTTCATGGTCAACAAAATTGTTCTTGGACGGGGAAACCTACAAAAGCATAAATACCTTTTGGGGGGGAAAAAACGTGAATTAACAGCGCCACGGGTCATTCCTGACAACCGGGGACAGAATGAGGAGCTTGCTATGTGTTAGTCATATGGGTGTAGGGTTTACCCAATCTGGTCTCAAGGAACACACGGTCTAGTCAAAGGCAGAAGGGTACTAACGAGAAGTGTTGACCTACATGCATGGGTTTCTGTGAAGAGAGGGGCAGCCAAGGAGAGGCGAATTCACCCTAAGATGTGAAGATTTCCCAGGCCAGGGAAGTAACTTTTAAAAAGGAACTTGACAGTGAGCGACACAACCAGATGAAGAGAGCCGGAAGGACACTTCCGGCAAAGAGAACTCCATGGGCAGTTTTAAAGGGACTGAGGCATGAAATTGCGTGGCTGTCAAGGAATGGCGGGTAGGTCTGAGGTGGGGGCAGACGGACAGACAGACAGTGTGAGCATGGGAACAGCGGAGAGAGGGGGAGACACAGAATCCGAAGCAGGCTCTGGGCGCGGAGCCCGACGCGGGGCTCAAACTCACGAACCGCGAGATCGCGACCTGAGCTGAAATCAGACGTTTAACCGACTGAGCCACCCAGGCGCCCTGGGACCGGCATTTGTTAAAAAAAAAAAAAAAAAAAAAAAAAATTTGTTTCGCGCGAGAGGAAACACATGCACAAGTAGGGGAGGGGCAGAGAGAGAGGGGGAGAGAGAGAATCCCAAGCAGGCTCTGCATCATCAGCACGGAGCCCGTCGCGGGGCTCGAACTCACGAACCACGAGATCATGACCTGAGCTGACGTTGGATGCCTAACCGACTACGCCACCCAGGCGCCCCGGGACTGGCATTTTTAAAAAGTTCTGGTGTCCTAATACGCAGCCAAGATTAAAAACCGTTGTGGAGACCAACGTAAATCAAAGGCGTTGCTTAAACGCAACTGTGTAGATGAGTTTATCAGCTTCCTTGTACCTGACAATAGAGGGTAGCAGGACCCTGGAGTTAGATGACAGAGGAAGGGGACCGAATGCCTAAGGAGAGGAACAGTATGATAGAGCAGCTATGAGCCCACGATACGGACTCAGACACATGGAAGCTGAAATCCTAGCTTCACTGCTTCTAGCTAGTTCACATTTTAAAGTGTCAGTTTACACGTCCATGAACTAGAGAGAGTTAGAATACCCTTCTCACAAGGTTTTGGGGAGATTCCATAAGATACCCCACGTAAAGGCATCTAATAGGGGGCCCGGTACAAATAAAACATCAGTATGCACTCCCAGTTATTTTTATTGAAAGTAATTTTTTTTAACGTTTTATTTATTTTTGAGACAGGGAGAGACAGAGCATGAACAGGGGAGGGTCAGAGAGAGGGAGACACAGAATCTGAAACAGGCTCCAGGCCCCGAGCTGTCAGCACAGAGCCCGACACGGGGCTCGAACTCACGGACCGCGAGATCATGACCTGAGCCGAAGTCGGCCGCTTAACCGACTGAGCCACCCAGGCGCCCCTGAAAGTAACATTAATAGGCAACGATAATCTTTGCCTTATTAATGGTTTGCCTCTCGCCAGTATAACGGAGGAAAACTTTCTCCCTCCTGCCTTCTAGGTTCTTTGGCTGGTCTAAAACTCAGTTGACGTAAGGTGGATTAACAGGAGCAAATTTTAATTTTGTGCACATGGGACTCCCACACAGACCAAAGAGGCTCCCAGAAGGGCCGTTGAGGCTTAGATGCCATGCTGAGCTTAAGGAGAAAGGGGTAGGGGCCCGGGACGTCTAACGGAAGGAAAGCAATTCACAGGAAGATGAAAAAGAGTAAACGTTTGGCAAGCCAACGTTTGCCAGGTCGTACAGGCCAGTATTTTCTCGTGTTAAAAAGTTGTCTCGGGGCGCCAGGGTGGCTCCGTCGGTTGAGCATCCGACTTCGGCTCAGGTCGTGATCTCACGGTCCGTGAGTTCGAGCCCCGCGTCGGGCTCTGTGCTGACAGCTCGGAGCCCGGAGCCTGCTTTGGGTTCTGTGTCTCCCTCTCTCTCTCGGCCCCTTCTCCACTCACGTTCTGTCTCTCTCTGTCTCTCAAAAATGAATAAACATTAAAAAAATTTTTTTTCTTTAAGTAAAAAAAAAGTTCTCTCTGGTATTAGCTCTCAATTCTTTTAGACAGGTAAGGGACAAGTTCAAAACAACAAACAAACCAAAAAACGACTCTTCCTGAGTCTCTTAGTCCTTGATTGCCTTCAGCTCAAGATAATCCAGCGGTGCGTTTGGGGTCATGTACTGGGCTCCCCCTCACTGGCTTTCTCAGTTTATTGGGTTTTTGTTTTTTCATGTTTGTTTGTTTATTTTGGGAGGGAGGGAGGGAGCGAGTGAGAAGGAGGGGGCAGAGAGAGAGGAGAGAGAGTATCCCAAGCACTGTCAGCACGGAGCCTCCTACAGAGCTCGTTGTCACAATCCCGTGAGATCATGACCTCAGCCCAAGTCAAGAGTCGGACGCTTAACCGACTGAGCCACCCGGGCGCCCCTCCTGGTGGGTTTAGAACTGTGATCTGTTCCCTGACGGCGGACACGTTCGTAGCAATGTGATGCTTTCCTCTTCATTATAACTAAAGTGATTTTCTCATTTGCCTGGATTTATAAAAACAGACATCATGGAATTCAAGACTGGGAAGGGATTTCAGAGGTCCTCTGGTAAAATTTATAATTCCATACAAGGATTCCATTTAAGACATCCTCAGAAAGCACCTTTGCTTGAATAATTTAAGTGATTGGAAACACAACTTCCTTTACAAAAAGCATACACACACACACACACACACAACCCCAGCTTTCTTTGGATCAGGACAGATGAATTTTTTTAAGTTTGTTTACTTATTTTGAGAGAGAGTGCCCATGCACGCAAACAAGCATGGGAGGGGCAGACTGAGAGGGAGAGAATCCCAAGCAGGCTCTGTGTTGTGAGCTTAGAGTCTGACATGGGGCTCGAACCCACAAACTGTGAGATCATGACCTGAGCAGACATCAAGAGTGGGAGACTCAACCGGCTGAGCCACCCAGGTGACCCAGGATAGATGCATTATTTTTAAAAAATATCAATTAAATTCATATTTATATAGACTGGAACCAAGGAAAAAAAAAAAAAAGGATGGCCAGGGTCCTTTTGAAAAATTCCCATCCCAAACCTTCCTTATAGGCAAAGAACGCGATCAATTTCTCTGTCGTTGGATTATCTAAAACACCCAAAGACCTACAATCTGGTGTCCTGAGTTGTAATAACTTTCCATCGTAGGCAGACGCACACAATTACATGTAAAGGGATCGGAAAGGAATCGTTACTCGCCTCTTTTCGGTGTCCTGTACTGTCACACCTGAGCCTCCTCAGGGCCTCAAACTTTGTATAGAGAGCTATTTAAATGATCCGGTGTGCACCCGATAAAATTGGACGACAGTCTCATTTTTACGATGAAATTTCAAGATGGTGAACCGAAAGTATGATCATTTCTTTGAAATGCGATGTGGAACCTCTTAACCCTTGACTAAAGTAACCACTCCAGAAGCAAATGAAAACGTGTTTTAACTAATAGAAATTAAAAAAAAATTAAACTTTTCATCTTCTGCAGATGTACAAAGCATTATATCTAGTTTCACGAGGGTTTTTTTTTTTTTTTACAATGACTCCATCATGTAATTATATGTTATAGCTGAGTACATGTACTTACACTAATTATGTAATAAAGCATAATTACACTAATTACATAAACAGATGATCAACGAAAAATCAATTTTCTCCTAGAACCCAAGGATATGCTCAGATAACAAAGGTAAGAGATTCTTGTCGTGAAACCACCCACTCAGGGTAGTTATTTAAGAAATTCTGTAGCCACGTCTTTCATAATGTAATTAATCCCGCAGCGGTGTCTGCCTTTCTTGGTGTGAAGGACACGTGTAAGAAGTTCAAATCAGAAGTTCATGTTCCTGTGACAACAATAACAAGCGGTAAAGTCCTTGCCAGATTCGACCCCTGGAGCCTGAAGAGGAAAAACATTTTCAAGCTTCACCTTCGTCAATCGTGCTATCGAGATTTGTCATAGGTCTTTTTTTAAGAATAAAGCTCCCCCCACCCCTAGATTTAGTAGCGTCTCTGTAAGATAGATTCCCTGAAGTAGAATTATAGGGTCAAAGACATTTTAGGGGCCCCGGGGCGGCTGAATCCGTTGAGTGTCCAACTTCGGCTCAGGTCATGATCTCACCGTTTGTAGGTTTGAGCCCCACATCGGGCTCTCTGCTGTCAGCACAGAGCCCGCTTTGGATCCTCTGTCCCCAGCGCCCCCCCCACCCCCGTCCCGTACCTCCTCTGCTCATTCTCTCTCTCTCTCAAAAATAAGCATTTTTTTTAAAAGACATTTTAAGGCTCTTGATCCATATTGCAAAGGAGACCACCAAGGAGGTACTAATCCAACTACCAGCACTTTTCCAGACACTTCTCCCTCCCTTTTGCCCTTTAGTCTCTCAAGAACCAAGTAACCTTTCTGTTCGGAACTTAGCCTGGCTCCACGTGTGTTCGTGACGCCCTTCCCTTTTAATCTACATTACATGGATTTTTAACAGCCATTCTGGGCAGAAGGAGTAGGCACTTTGGACTTGCCAATGATTCTTTCTTCATTAACTCACCTTGCCTCCCAGGGTTGACCATACTCCAAGGGTCCAGTAGTAGGGGTGTGGACCTCTTGGGAAGGCAAAGGAAAAGGAAGCTTTGTTGGCTTAGTCGGTAGCCTCTGGACTCCTGACGTTGACCTTGTGGGCGTGGCCGATTTAGAATCCTGCTCTGGCATCGAATAATGGCGCTTATGATTTGGACCGTGGCCTGGCTGATTTTGATACACTTGGATGAAACCCGTGGCCACTTCCCCAGACTGACGAGCGGTTATACCCTCATTTGATTTTCTCTATCCTGTCCTCATGCCCAGACCCAGAACGTTCCTAACGTTCCGTGTTACTTACGGTGTGAGGGAATGTGATACAGTGGGCAGGCAGGCTGAAATCAAACTTGGTTTTATACAAATTAACTGTGTGGTTTTCGGGGAGTTATTGCTTCACGCTTCTTCATCTGAAAGTAGACACAATACTACTTGCTTGTGTAAGGCTACGGGGACAGAGACGATGCGATCACGAAAATAACAACACAGAAATGATACTAAAGGACTGTCCTTTACCGTTCGTGCTTTACTTACGTGATCACATTTGCATTTCACAGAAGCTCAAAGCAGTTAAGTGACGTGCCCCGGGTAAAGCTGGTAAGTGGTAAAGACGCAATCTTAACTTCAGAGCCCACGTCCGTGACTGTGTAAGAATAACTGACACGTAAAATTGGACACAGCGGGATCGAGTCCAGAGAGTGAACAGGGGATGAGTGTGAAAAATATGGAAGGAATCTCTGTGTGTTGGGCAGCATGGTGTTCCTTAAAATGGACCCTCAGACCTTCAACAACTAGGAATGATGAGAGCGAGTCGAAGCAAGGAAGCAGAAGGAAAGACAGATGGCCTTTATGGTGACCAGGAGGCCAGTGGTGAGCTCTGGTAATGAACGCAGGGAGCCAGACCAGCTAGAAACAACCTCTGCTTACCTCACTGGACGGTGGTGGGGACAAAGTGAGAAAGGAGATCCTAATAACAGTGACTTCCGATTAATGAATCCTTGCCAGGAAGCAGGCACTGGGCTGAACGTTTAGCGTATAGGAATCTTTTTTTCACCTGAAGCTTCTGGGATTTACCAAGCTTGGGTGGGGCCTGAGATTCTGTCCCAACATACTCTCCGGCGATGCTGATGCTGTTGTCCTGTGGCCCGCCCTTAGAAAAGCAAGGACACATATGCCCTCACTGAATCTTCAAAGCAGACACGTGGGGCACAGGATGAAACTGACCTAGGGAAAGGTCAATCTGTCCCCTTGTCCGCGGGCGCCACGAATGAAGATCCGAACCCGGTGTCATTCTCATAGCCAGAATGCGCTACTGTTTCTCAATTATACATGGAGGAAAAGGATGCCTTTACACTTGTACAATAGTTTTTTGACACTTTTCTGCAAGAGTCGGTCCTACAAATGCATTATCACTAAACTCACCGAGTGATCTCCTTACAGTACCGGTAACCGAGAAAGTCTGGGAACAATTTGGTTGGCCTTTCTGTGGGCCTGTCATGGACATGAATGGCAGAAAACTGGATCTGTAATGAACAATCCAGACTGAGAAGCCAAGGAAGTGGAGGAGGTCGATTTTCCTCTAAACTCAGGTATCGCCCTTTGGGACCCTCCACTTAGATCTGTGGCCTTAGGCCAAGTCCAGCTGGGCTGATTCTCTTCCAGAAGGAGTCGTGCCCATTGGGTCTCCCCAGAGATCTTCGTTTTGCCTTCCCCCTAAAGGAATTATGGTATCTTCCAAACGTTGAAAAAATCATGAGAGATCCTGGAGAAGAGAAAAGCATCTATGTTGGCCAAGTGTTCCATAAGAGAAGCACAGAAAAAAAGTGTTGGTGCTACAAAAGAACTTTTGGAGATGGGGCGCCTGGGTGCTCAGTCGGTTGAATGTCCGACTTCGGCTCAGGTCATGATCTCTCGGTTCGTGAGTTCGAGCCCCACGTCGGGCTCTGTGCTGACAGCTCGGAGCCTGGAGTCTGCTTCGGATTCTGTGTCTCCCCCTCTCTCTCTCTCTGCCCCTACCCCTGCTCATGTCTCTTTCTCTCTCAAAAAATAAATAAATGTTTAAAAAAAAAACGGGCGCCTGGGTGGCTCAGTCGGTTGAGCGTCCGACTTCGGCTCAGGTCATGATCTCACAGTTCCGGGCTTCGAGCCCCGCATCAGGCTCTGTGCTGACGGCTTGCTCAGAGCCTGGAGCCTGCTTCGGATTCTATGTCTCCCTCTCTCTCTGCCCCTCCTCCACTCACGCTTTGTCTCACTCTGTTTCTCAAAAATAAATAAATGTAAAAAAAAAAAAAATTTTTTTTTTTTTAAAAGGAACTTTTGGTGATCAACTATTCCAAATCCTTTCTTTTGGACCCACGGAAAAGAAGGCCGATGGACTACCTAAAGTCTCACCCATAGAGCTAGTTAAGGGCAGGTACAACCCAGGCTGTGACTCGGGATTCCCGATACTGAATCCAGCGCTCTTTGGAGGGAACCACGCAAAACTGGGATAGCACGTGTGACTTGTGAGTCAGCTGGCCGTATTATCTTTTAGATATTTTGACATACTTCCTCAGTTTTTGAATCGTGTGAACGTGTCTCACGGTGCCCACGAGAGGCCCTACCCCGGAACTCCTATATCAGAACCTGGGTTTTGACAGTTTCCCCCAGGTGATTTGCATGCAGATGGAAGTTTGAGACGCACCACTTTATAGTGTGTCAGAGTCTGTTGCCTGACGTGTTCTCCAAATTGCCCCGTGGCACATAGGTGCCACTGTTTCTCTATTTCCAATTACGTAAGCTATTCTGAGATATAACAGAAGTGCATAGGTAAGGAATCATTTTGTGTGGAGCATATCGTAACTGCTCCTGCAATCCTGAGGGAAGAAGCAGCAGCCTGCTACAAACTAGGGCTCAATGCAAATGAGGCTTACTGACCGATTTTGAATTCTGTTTCATTATTAAGCCAAAGAAGATGCATCTCCTGCCCCCGTCCGCCCCCCTTCCAAATTGCGTGATTGAAAAGCAATTTAGTTAAGGGGACTCTGCTTGTAAATATCTAATTACAAAAGCAATTTTCCCGCTTGTCTGTAAGAAACTAGAATAATATGCCAATTTATTCCTTATTACGCGGTATCTGTCAAGTGAGCGAGCTTCCGAAAGGCATGGAGCTTCTTGAAATCGGGTCTCAGTTTTCCAGTAGCCAATTACTTGGTAAGTGGGGTTTTCTTCTCTCTCTGTTAGCTCTTTTATCAGAAGATAACCGTGTGAAAGAAAGCTAAGAGTTGTGGCAAATGGTCGTGAGGGGAGGCTGAAACCCTTGTCCAAATGAAGATTATTGGCTTTTTTCCCCTTTTATCCATGCTTCATTTTTGCAGGAATAACGGAATTTACTCGAACATCAAAGTTAGCGTTGGGTTCCGACCACCTTGCGATGGAGGCCAAACTTTTGAGTCCTCTTCTCATTAGGTCAATTGAGTTCATCCCTTTTCCTGACAGCTATGTTTTGCTTATCACAAAGAGACTGGATATCGAAGCATGGAAGAATTAGGGGTAGATTCATCACCATTACTGTATTAACAAGCTTTGTTGGTGTTGCATCAGTAGTATCCTATCAGTATACAGAAAGGTAGTATTTAGGGGCGCCTGGGTGGCTCAGTCGGTTGAGCGTCCGACTTCGGCTCGGGTCACGATCTCACGGATCGTGGGTTCGAGCCCCGCGTCGGGCTCTGTGCTGACAGCTCGGAGCCTGGAGCCTGCGTCGGATTCTGTGTCTCCCTCTCTCTCTGCCTCTCCCCCACTCGTGGTCCGTCTCTATCTCTCTCAAAAATAAACATTAAAATAAAAGAGAAAAAAGAAGGTAGTATTTAGTAGGTGTGTGCGTCAAAGAGAGAGATCTTTCACGGGACTGTCCTATCAGTAACGATGCTACCATTCTGTATGTAAGACTTCAGTGACATTAATATCTTCTCTTTCTGATCGGGCGTGGGGACAAAAGATAAGGCTCATTACCAGAGTTTGGAAGAGTCAAGTCACACGAGAACACGGAATAATAACTGCCACAGGTGTGAACCATTGTAGAACTTCTGGGTGGTGGTGATCAGGGAGCATGGGGCAGGCTGAGGACAGAATGCCAAGGTGGGATCTGTGTGACATTCCTCAGGCCCTCCTGGCTGCCCAAGGACAAAGGAAAGGAAAGAAAACAAATGGTGAACTGATAGAGGTCACAGTCATACAGGACAGGGGTCTCCAACAGTTTGCAAATATCTTAGTCAATTACAGGAAGAAGGCGATCTTATCAGTAGCCTAATCTCTGGAAACCTGTAGACTCAGTTTCCTGGAGCCCCAACATCAACCCCTCCATATGAGGCACAAAGGCACAAAGGCAATGGCAGGTAAAATTAAATTTCCTTATAACCCGCAGCCCGTTGACAAATACTTGAGGCAAACACAGAGTATTACATTTCTCCAGGAACCCCCTGCCGCCCTAATGCCAATGCCTTACTAGAGGGAAAAACAACCTTAGCTTGACAAGAGCAAGGCCACAAGCAGCTTAGGAGTCCTCTTTAGCAAATCAAAGTCCCTCTGGAGGCCTCAGGTTTGACTTTACCTCCCCAACTCCAGAGTATATGACCAGCCACTTCTCACAACCCCAGCGCGGCTCTTCCTGCCCACGGGTTCTGTCCCCGCGCTTTAATAAAATCACCTTTTTGCACCAAAGACGCCTTCAAGAATTCTTTCTTGGTCATCGGCTCCGGACCCCCCCCCATCACCCCAAAACCTCATCAGTGGAGAAAAGACCTCTGTAAATGGTACCCCCACCATAAAAACAACGAAAGCACTGGACTCTTGATTCTATATTGGCCTATGTATCAGAAGCCTCACAAACCTTGGCCACTATGAAAATCAGGTTTTTGTAGTCCCGGGAGGAGGCAGACTGGGTGTAGAGCTCCTCAGAAAGTCCCCTTCTCAGAACATTCTCATTTCTAGAGCGTTGCCATTCCGTGACCAGTCTGATAGCTCCCTGGAGAAGCCCCCAATCCAAGCAGGTTGTCATTATTAGGACAAGAATCAGTGCTTAGGTTGCATCCTTGCATAACAGCCCTCCCCCTCCCGGCATTGGTCGAAAACAATCAGTGGCAACTGTTTAACATCCCAATCGCTTGAGGCAGCAGTAACAAGGGAGGGAAAGATGTTAATGGAGGAATCTGAAAAGCTCTGGAATATTGCCAGGAGGCCATCTGGAAGGGCCACCTGCAGGTGCAGAGTTTTCGCAGGCTCAGGAAACACCTGCGAGGAAGCCAAGGTCTCATCCCTCGCTGACCTTGGCGCCTTGCACAAGTGGGATGTGCAGACTTGTAAACTACCTGACTGAGTCCTGAAGGTGTGCTCTGAGACCTACTGAGCCCCTTGGCAAAGACTAGCAGGCTTTACCCGATCCAAACATTTAAGGAACTCTTAGCTCAATCATTAGCTGATCAAAAATAAACAGAACTTACATCGGCCACAAACTCACAGACAACAAAGAACACGCACTATATGAGATTAGCTCAAAAATGTCATTTAAACTAAGAGTAGCAAAAACAAGGAAAGAATAATAAAAAACAAAAACTAAAAAAAAAGGGAGTGAAGTCTGGTTTCGAGAGTTACTACATTATCCGAAAGGTCCAGTGTTCAACCAAAAAATTATGGGACACGTGTAGAAACAGGAAAGTGGGTTCCATACCCAGGAAAACAAAAAAATATGGTGAATAGAAAATGTCCCTCTGGGGGCCCAGATGCTGGCCTTTCTATACAAAGAGTTTAAATGATCTGTTATGAATGTATTCAAAGAACTAACATAAATCATGTCTAAATTATTAAAGAAAGTAAAGCAACAATGTTTTAATGAGGGTATCATATTAATAAAAAGAGATATTAATATTTTTTTTATCTTAGAGTGAGAGCACACACAAGAGCAGGGGAGAGGGGCAAAAGGGGAGAGAGAGAGAAAGAGAGAGAAAATCTTAAGCAGGTTCCATGCTCAGCATGTAGCCTGATGCCGGGCTCAATCCCACAACCCTGGGATCAAGACCTGAGACATCCAGAGTCGAACATTCAACCAACTGAGCCACCCAGGCGCCTCGAGAAGAGAAATGATTAAATAAAGAAACCAGATAGAAATTCCAGGGTTGAAAAGTGCAATAACTGAGCGAAGAAATGCACTAGAAGAACTATACTCTCACCAACACTTTTGTCTTTCTGATACTAGCCATCCTAACAGGTGTGAGGTGATACCATTGTGCTTTTGGTTTACATTTCCCTTGTAATTAGTGATGCTGAGCACTTTTTCATGTACTTGTTGACCATTTGTCTTCTTTGAAAAAACGTCTCTTCTGCTTATTTGTATTTTGGTATTGAGTTGTATGAGTTTGTTATGTATGTTGGATATTAGCTTCTTATCAGATCTATGGGTTAGCCTGTACCAAATCCAGGTAAAAACATCGCAAGGAAAACATTGCCCAATATTTCCTGTGAATATAGATGTACACATCTTTAACAAAATACCAACAAACTGAATTCGACAGCATATGAAGTGGATTATACAGCATGAAATAATGAGATTTCTCCTAGGAATCTAAGGATGGTTCAAGACAATGACCAAGATCTACAATGACCAAAAATAAATTGATGTAATATATCACATTAACAAAGTGGAAGAAACAAATCACATGATGATCTCAATTGATGCAAGAAAAAGTGTTTGAAAAAATCCCACCGTCTTTCATGAAAGAAATACTCAACGAGTTAGGAACTGAAGGGAACTTTTTCAGTGTGATAAAGGATATTTATGAAAAAACCCATAGCTCACATTATATGCAATGGTGAAAACTGAAAGCTTGAACCCTAAGATCAGGAACAAGACAGTGATCTCCTTTTCACCATTTCTAGTCAACATAGCACTGGATGTTCAACATAGTACTGGAAGTCCTTGCTAGAGCAGTTAGGCGATAAAAAGAAATGAAAGGCATTAGAATTAACATTAGAATTATCTCTCTTTGTGGATGACTGGATCTTTTATATAGAAATGCTAAAAATTCCACCCCCCCCCCCCCCCCGCCACATACACCAAAAAAGCTACTTATGGTTAAAAAAGGAATACAGCAAATTTGCAAGATACAAGATCAACACACACACACACACACACACACACACACACACACACACACAATAGTTATATACATTAGCAATGAGCATTCCAAAAAGGAAATTAAAAAAAAAAATTCAGAGACACCTGGGTGGCTCAGTTAAGGGTCTGACTCTTGATTTTGGCTCAGGTCATCAGACAGAGTCCCTTTGGCAAAGGTGCCAAAACCATTCAGTGGAGAAAAATAGTCTTTTCAACACATGATCCTAGGATGCCTCTATATCCACATGCCAAGAGTGAAGTTGGCCCCTACCTCACACCATATATAAAAAATAACTAAATATGGGTCAATGATCTAAATGTAAATGCAAAAACTGGAAGTCTCCTTAAATAGGGATAAATCTCTATATCCTTCGGTTTGGCAATGGATTCTTAGATATGACAACAAAAGTGCATGCAACAACAAAAAATAACTTGCACTTCATAGTGAAAAATTTTTGTACATAAGGGAAGCAGTCAGTTAGGCGTCCAACTCTTGGTTTCCATTCAGGTCATGATTTCACGGCTTTGTGGGTTCGAGCCCCATATCAGGCTCTGCACTGACAATGTGAGTCTGGGTCAGATTCACTCCCTCTCCCTCCCTCTCCGCCCCTCCCCCACCCGCCCTGTTTCTGTCTCTCTCAAAATAAATAAATAAAAATTTCTGTACATAAAAGAGTATTATCATAAAAGTAAAAGACAACCTACAGAATAGGAGAAATATTTGCAAAGCATATTCCTAGTCAGGGTCTATTACCCACAATATAGTGACCTCTTACAACAACAAAAAGACAAACAATCCCGCTAAAGAATGAGCAGAGCACGTGAATAGATAGGTCTCCACAGAGGATCTACAATGACCAAAAATCACCTGAAAATATGCCCAACATCATTAGTCCTTAGGGAAAGGCTAATCAAAACAGCTTATGAGATACCACTTTATACCTTGTAGGCTGGCTTTGATAAACAACAACAACAAAACTGAATGTAACAAGTGTTGATAAGGATGTAGAGACGTTAGAACACTCATACCTTGCTCATGGAAATGGAAAACGGGCAGCTATACTATGGAAAACAGATCAGGGACTCCTCAAAAAGCTCATAATGGAATGACCATATGACCCAGCAATTCCACTATTAGGTAAATACCCCAAATAATTGGAAACAGGTATTCAAACAAATACTTGCGTGTGAATGTTCATAGCAGTCCTATTCACGACGGCCCAAAACTGGGGACAACCCAAATTTCCTCCCACTGATCAATGAACAAAATGTGATATATCCACGCAATGGAATATTATTCAGCCACAAAAAAGGAATGAATACCTGCTATGAAATGGACAGACCTCAAAACACATTAGGCTGGGAAAGGAGCCAGATCGGGGCGCCTGGCTGGCACAGTTGATGAAGCGAGCAACTCTTGATCTCAGGGTTGTGAGTTTGAGCCCCACGCTGGGTGTAGAGATTACTTTAAAATCTTGGGGCACCCTGGGTGGCTCAGTTGGTTAAGCGTCCAACTTCAGCTCAGGTCATGATCTGGTGGTTCACGAGTTCAAGCCCCGTGCTGGGCTCTGTGCTGACAGCTCAGAGCCTGGAGCCTGCTTTAGATTCTGCCTCCGTCTCTCTGTCCGTCCCCTGCTTGAACTGTGTGTGTGTGTGTGTGTGTGTGTGTGTGTGTGTGTGTCTCCCTCTCAAAAATACACAAACTTTAAAAAAATTTAAAAACAAAAATCTTTTTTAAAAAAAGGAGCCAGACACAAATGGTCGCATATTGTATGATTACATTTCCATATAATGTCCAGGATAGGTAGATCCATAGAGACAGAAAGTGGACTGATGTTTTCCAGGGGTTGTGACAGCTTAACGGGTGCGGGGCTTTCTATCGAAGTAACGAATTGTTTTGGAGGTAGATGGAGGTGATGGTCGTACAGCATTTCGAATGGTCTAAGTGCCGCTGAAATGTAGGCTTTAGAGCCACTCGTTTTATGTGATGTCAATGTTACCACTCACACAAAGTAATGAAACAGCAACCATCCTTGTGGTCTGCACCACGGGTGAAAGGCAAACTCATTCTGCTCGCCTCCATGCTATTGGGCTCGGGCTTATTGTCCCGGTCGTCTTTCAGACGGGTGCCATTTTGTTTTGCCTGCTCTCAGCAATGCATCCTTTCAGTGTTGACCTGGGACACGGGTGTAAAGGGTTTGAAACGATCGAGGCCCTAGCAAACAGCCGTAGCTTCTTACTCTCCAGCAGCTTTATTTCAGCAGGTCAGCTGATGAAGAGTCAGGGGCCACAAACCTGGCCCTAACAGAGGCCTGGAGGTAATACTCGGATGCCGAAGCACCAAGGGTATGACGGGTACTTTCTTTAGAGGTGTTCACTGAACATGTCGTGTACACATGCTCATCAATTATATTACTGTAAATTAAACCCATTGCGAGCAATTTAAATTTTTTTAATGTTTATTTTTGAGAGACAGAGAGCAAGTGGGGGAGGGGCCGAGAGCGAGGGAGACACAGAATCTGGATCAGCCTCCGGGCTCCGCACTGTCAGCACAGAGCCCGACGGGGGGCTCAAACCCTCAAACCGTGAGTTCATGGCCTGAGCCGAAGCCGGAGGCTTAACCGACTGAGCGACCCAGGCGCCCCTCATTGTAAGCTATTTAAAAAATCTCTGTTCTGCACCCTGTGGTAAAACAAAACCTGCCCTTTTACTTTTGTGTGTGTGTGTGTGAGTTATATTCATAGAAAATAAACGGGACCAATAGTTTGGGGGTGCGGTTGTCATAGGGAAAAGATGCATTACAGAAGTTGGTGCAAAACTTAAAGAAATTCAAAGAGCTCAGATTGAGAACGTTTACATTTTTTTTAAAAGATTTTGTTTCTAAGCGATCCCTACACCCAACGTGGGACTTGAACTCACAGCCCCGAGATCAAGAGTCACGGGCTCCACCAACGGACTCAGCCAGACGCCTCTAAGATTGGGAATTTTAGACTTACGCTCTACAACTCTGGCTTTTTAACTTTATGTTTTTAACCAAACCGAGTTAAAAATGTTCTCCCTAGGGGCGCCTGGGTGGCTCAGTCGGTTAAGCGTCCGACTTTGGCTCAGGTCACGATCTCGCGGTCCGTGAGTTCGAGCCCCGCGTCGGGCTCTGTGCTGACCCCTTGGAGCCTGGAGCCTGTTTCAGATTCTGTGTCTCCCTCTGTCTCTGATCCTCCCCCGTTCATGCTCTGTCTCTCTCTGTCTCAAAAATAAATAAACGTTAAAAAAATTTTAAAAAAAATGTTCTCCCTAATTTACGCCTGAGATAAGGTTTTCTATAGTACCTGAG
Source organism: Panthera uncia (assembly GCF_023721935.1). Classification (NCBI taxonomy): domain Eukaryota; kingdom Metazoa; phylum Chordata; class Mammalia; order Carnivora; family Felidae; genus Panthera; species Panthera uncia. The sequence goes on from NC_064817.1 coordinate 91,713,121, forward strand.
ACTAATATTGTGTAATTCTATAAAGTTAGCTTAGCCAGTACCTGAGTTCACCTGTGCAAACCAAACGTGGAATTCAAAATTTGCCTTTTTCACTCTTTTTTTTTAATGCTTATTTATTTATTTTGAGACAGAGAGACAGAGAGAGAGAGAGAGTGCAAGTGAGGAAGGGCAGAGAGGGTTGGAGGAGGGGAGAGAATCCCAAGCAGGCTCCGCACTGTCAGTGAGGAGCCAGACACGGGGCTCAAACCCACGAACTGGGAGATCGTGACCTGAGCTGAAATCAAGAGTCTGACAACCGACTGAGCCCCCCCCAGGCACCCCCGAAATTTACCTTTAAGAGTAGACATGTAATAATGGAAAGGACGATTAATTCTGCCCCGGGCGGAGTGGAGGCGGGGGTTGGGGGGGGCTGACCTCAGATGATTCACTTCACTACTCTGGACTTGGTTTCCCCTTTAAGATAAAAGGGTTGCACTAATGATTCCTCAGGACTCTTCTAGATTTCTCCTTGTTTTAATTCCATCACGTAGCATTTCAAAAGATGCTGCTTCCCTAATTGCAACCACCTTTCTCGGGCTTCTGAAGTATCCAGTGGAAACCATCTCTGTCCAAAAGATGCTTTTCTCCCTCCTGGAGCTTTTCCCAATTAAAGTGAAGATAACAAGACACTAAATACGTGTTTAGTAACAGAACTGTCGTGTGAAATTAAATCCAGGAAACGGATGCTCATTTGGTGTAGCTGCCAAATCTAACCACTGCGACTCAAATGGCTTTAAAGGAAATGCTGGCTTAATTGAGGAAATTAGTGATTTTTTTTTAAACAGGTATTATAAAACACTAATTTTTTTTTCTGATTCTTTTTGGATAACTTTTGCAATTTCGACATATTTTGTTTTGAAAATATTTTCAGAATAAGTGCAACTATCTTCAGTACTATTTTAATCTGCTTAAAACTTCATGGGCGAAATCACTTTCTGGGGGACAAATTTTCAAAAGATAAACGTGGAAGTATGACAGTCGAGTCAGAATGTATGTAATGTTATTTAAAGTTTAGCATTCTAAACATCACATTTCAAAACCCAATCTGTTCCCTGAATTTGTAATATATGATTTATAGCAGGGCTATCCTCATTTATACTTCAATTCCAATTTTTAAATTAAAAAAAATTCTAATTTAATTTAGTTTTGATTTCAATTAAAAAAATTTTTAAATAAGGGCCAAGCAAATTCTGTGTGTGTGTGTGTGTGTGTGTGTGTGTGTTGGAGATGATCTCATAAGTCTAAATAGACAAAGTCTGATTTTTATTAATAAAAATTAATAATTTTTAATAATTCAGACACAATTATATGCATCTCTTTTTTTCAGGTCTCTTGATGACAATTTATAGTATGATGATGATGATAATGATAGTACAATGACATGCTTGACCATGAAAATATATTTTATTTGACAATATTTTTTCCTTTCAATTGTAGTATTATCTTTTTTCAAAAATTTATTTTTGAGAGAGAGAGAGCGAGAGCAAGCATGGGCGGCGGGGGGGAAGGGCAGACAGGGAGAGAAAGAGAATCCGAAGGAGGGTCCGTGCCGTCAGCGCTGAGCCCAAGGCGAGGCTTGAACCCACGAACCGTGCGATCATGACCTGAACCGAGATCTAGAGTTGGACGCGTAACCGACTGAGCCACCCAGGCGCCCCCCAAATACAGCATTATCTTTACGCAACATGTACAATGCTCCTACTCACCCAAGCTTGGCGTTTGAGTTGGGTTGCTTGACACGGCTGGCCGTAGGGCCTCTGAAGGAATTACTACGATGCCTTGCACCGGTAGCATCTGAGGCCACAAATATCTTTGGATGGTCTACTTTGTCATTGACCTGAGACAGAAGATTTCCTCAAGTAGTTCTCACCTCACAGATTTTCCGATGTGGTGAAGATTGGAACGTTTTTCCCACAGCGGCATTTGGAACTCTTGAGAGGAAGCATTCAGGCGTAGGATTTGTATCGTTTGCCCAACCTAAATCCTTCCTGCAGCAGGTGCTTGGGTCTTCTTTGCACGTGTGAGGAAAAGTCCCAAATTTCTGGGACCGATTTCTTCCAGTTGAGGAGTAAGTGGTGAGGTGACGAACAGGACTGAATTCTATCTGCACCGTACCTAGGACATTCACAGACTGCCCCTGTGGCACCTCACAAACACGTGAACAATATGTTTGGTCTCGAGGGGCTTGCCAAGACTTGCTCTCAGCCCTCAAGGAGTTTAGAGTCTCATGAAGGCCAAACAACAGGGATTGCTTGGTATGATTATTTGCTTTTTCACGTGGACAGACTGGAGCCAAAGGAAAGAATGGGGAGGAGTCACCTTGGCAGAAGGAGAAGGCAAAATTGGTGACATACATCACGACTGTGAGATGCCAAGGTGCTCTTTAAGGAAATAGGGAATCGTTAGAAATCTTGGGGGAGGGGGGCACCTGGGTGGCTCAGTCAGTCGAGCGTCCAACTTTGGCTCAGGGCATGATCGCACGGTTCGTGAGTTCGAGCCCCGCGTCGGGCTCTGTGCTGACAGCTCGGAGCCTGGAGCCTGCTTCAGACCGTGTCTCGTTCTCTCTCCGCCCACTTGTGCTCTCTCTCTGGCTCTCAAAGATAAATAAAAGTAAAAAAAAATTAAAAAAAAAAAACAAATCTTGGAGCAGGTTTGGGGCTCCTGGGTGGCTCAGTCGGTTAAGCGACCGACTTGGGCTCAGGTCATGAGCTCGCTCAGGTTTACAAGTTGGAGCCCCACGTCGGGCTCTGTGCTGACAGCCCAGAGCCTGGAGCCTGCTTCAGATTCTATGTCTCCCTCTTTCTCGACCCCTCCTCTACCCACACTCTGTCTCTCTCCCTCGAAAATAAATAAAAGCTTAAAAAAAAATTTTAAAGAAATCTCAGAGCAGGTTTGTGTTTTAGCAAATGCGTCTGTTGGCAGTGTGTAAGAAGGGTGGCAAAGGGTAAGATAATAAGGGGAGAGGCGGTGAGGAGGTCATCGGTAACAGTCTACCCATAAAATGATGGACATCAAAACTATGGTCTCGAGATGTAAAGCTGAAAGGACATACGTGAACGAAATATTTAAAAAGTAAAGTAAGCTAAGGTGCCTGGGTGGCTCAGTCGGTCAAGCATCCAACTTGGGCTCAGGTGGTGATCTTGCGGTTCGGGGGTTCGAACCTCACGTCAGGCTCTCCGCTCTCAGCGCAGGGCCCCATTCAGATCCTCTGTCTCCTTCTCTCTCTCTCTCTCTCAAAAATAAACAGTAAAAAATAAATAAATAAGCAGTAAAAAAAAAAATAACTAACTAAAGCTAAAAAATAAGAATAAAGTAAGCAAGCGTTTTCTGGCTCTTGAACGTGGGAGCTAAGGACTTAAAGAAGAAGAAATGCCTTTGAGACTTGCAGCTTCAGGGTTTGGGAGAAGAGTTTTATCTACCAGCGAGAAATTGCTAAGCCCAATGAAAAGCACCAGGAATTTATACTTTAGGGGACAATTAATGAAAAAAGCAGACCTTCTGCAAACCCAACAGTCCCTGGGGTCACTTTCACATTTCCGCAAGAGTAGCTTTGGATTCTGTTCCACTGTCAAACCGTTCTGTCTGGAAGACTTTTTTTCTGAACTGCAGCCACTTTGGAATTCTTGGCGTACCCTGAGCGAGTACATTTATGACAAAGGTCTTGGGTTCCTTTGGTAAAAATAGAGGAGACAAGAAGTGAATTTCAAGACCACACTGGGGTCCCAAGTTCACTCGAACGAAATAGCATTTAGGGTCGTGCCAGGGCAATGGTTCTTGTACGACAGGTGGGCAGTTTCTTAAAGTTCATTTATTTTGAGAGAGAGGAGGAACACAAGCGGGACAGGAGAAGAGAGAGAGAGAGAGGGAGAGAGAGAACCCAAGCTGGCTCCACGCTCTCGGTGCCGAGCCCGACGCGGGGCTCGAACTCACGAACTGCGAGACGGTGACCTGAGCCGAAGTCGGACACTTCACCTACTCAGCCGCCCAGGCGCCCTCCAGGTGGACCTTGAATCGCGTAGTCTCCACGGGCCTCACCACAGAGGACCTGGATCGTACCTTTCCAGAATATCGGTGATGTACATATCAGTATGTAGATACCAGGATGTGGATAACTTTGGACAAACACCCCAGGATTTTCTAATGCAAGTGGTCCAAGGACTTCACTGAGGAACACTGTCTGAGACTGGTTACAGATTCCTTAGCTTACTCGTGTCCCTAGGGTTGATTAGTTTACATTTTCTGCAGGCACAGCGTTTGAGTTTGTGGTCCCCTGAGGCTATGTGCACGCGTATGTGTGTGCCTGCCTGTGTGCACGACTGTGTGTGATACGAGAACACCGGAAGATTTGCTAGTGCTTGGAGATGTAGCCCTGCTCCAGTCTTCTCTTAGAATCATTAAGACATTATTAGCACTGAGCCGGGGACTTGAAACGAAAAGTCCAACGTTAAGGAAGAGATCTTCCCATGTTTGTTTTCTCGGTCTTAACGATCATTTGCCTTCTCTTCCATGTTATGGCCAAAGCCTCCAACGGTTCTACCGGTAGGGTCCATAAGCACTGGGCTTTGTTATACACCGTGGAGTTCAGTAAATATGAACCTCAGAAAGAAAACTTTTACCTCCCAACATCCCAGATGAAAGAATTAGCAACTGTCTATTATTCAAAGGGAGGTGGGGGGGGGGTGGGGAATCACTTGGTAACCTTGAAAGATACCTGAGTGACATCCTTTAAAAAGAAATGCCATATGGTCCTTGTTTCCAATCTGGTGGAAACGGCTGATTTCTCCACCGCTGTGAAAGGCGTATGACAGGCCTCTTCAGTGCTGACAGCCCCCTGGCTGGAACCCCCTTCTTATGGCAGCACCTGCCAGAGAAGCCTGCATCTGGCAAACATCTGGGACTTCTCAGATAGAAGGCAGACTGTGATTGTTTCCAGACCTGCTCGGTTTGCTCTCTCACTGAGCATGGTTCCAAGATGATTAGCATATGTCTAGAATAGATAACGGAGTCTCTGAAGTTCAGAATCTTGAACTGTATCGATGGAGTGCCAACTAATTTTGGAGAAGCTCAAGGGAAGGTATAGCTAGATCCCCACAATTTTAATACAGAAAGCACTCTTTGTTGTTGTTGTTTTTAACTCACGTGCTGATTCATTATACCTTCTTTGGCCTAATCCCTATGCCTCAGGCTAACCCTATCTGCCATCAGGGCACGGGACGAGTCAGGCACCGATAGGGCTCTTAGGGTTGACGCGACACCAAAACCGTTTTCAGACCTGGTTTTCTACTGTTTTGATGGTTTTGAGGCATGCGTCCTGCCTCAGTGGATCAAGAGATTGCCGATGCCGTTTGGAAGGCACGGGAGGCAAGTATCCATCAAACTATCTTGCCTCTGCTCCAAATCTCCTCACTGGAGTTTTTGCATACGGAAATCTCTCAAGCGATTGCTTGCTAAGATAGCACACGCAGCTGGGGGAAATGGGACGGGTCTCCTGTGTTTTACTTATTATTTTATAGATGACCCTGGTAAGGGAAAATGATTTTTGACAAGTGAAGACAGCCATGTAAGCCGGAAATAAAACAGAAGGTGTGGGACGCCTGGGTGGCTCCGTGGGTGGGGCTTCCGACCCTTGATTCCAGCTCAGGTCATGATCTCCGAGCCCCGTGTCGGGCTCTGTGCTGATAGTCCAGAGCCTGCTTGGGATTCTCTCTCTCTGCCCCTCCCCTGCTCGCCCACACAGGCACATGCACTCTCTCTCTCTCTCCAAATAAAGAAATACATATTAAAAAAATAAGCTGTGAGCTCGTTAGAAACGACTGCGTGATGAGCTGCTTACGCAGTAAGACGGTCACCTGCATTTTGCTACCGCCTCTGTGGCGTGTGGCCAGCACGCTGCCTCGTCCCTTGCGTTCTTTCTCAAGTCTCAAAATTATCCTGTGGCATGCTCCATCACATGTGTTAAAATTGGTGACAATGTCTTTCTCCAAACAAGTACATGGTAGAGTGTTATTGTGTGAGGGGAAAAAATTACCAAAGCCACGCAGCTCTTCTGGATTTTTCCCATGTTATCAAAACCCCGGCAACTTGCCCCACTTCTGCCTGTTCCTTAACTGCAAGCCTGTTATGTGCCATTTTTCAAAATACAAAGGAGTCGTTTCTCCGAGACTCGAGGAGTCCGGAAGGAACCGTGAGGCAAAAATCAGGTAATAGGTAAATTTATCTCAAGGTATTGAGGGCAGACGTAGCCAAGAGTTTCTGATGACAATGAAATCAATCAGTTGGAGAAATTTATAGAGAAGGGTAAAATGCAACAGTGCTGCACAATGAAGCACACGGGGCTGACAACAGCGATGTCTCCAATCGGGGTAGTATCGTGGTGAAAACGTGGTATTTGCCTTGATTTTCAATGGTAACAGCTAACAGGCAGCTGAGTAATTGCATAGTTGCAGGTTACACATATACGTGCATGCGTAATGCGGTATGGCATATCGAAAGATTATACGGTTGATGTAATTGTCTACGTACATTTGCAAAGATGAGTTTTTTTAAGTTTATTGGTCTATTTTGAGAGAGAGAGAAAGAGAGGAGAGAGAACACGAGCAGGGGAGGGGCAGAGAGAAAGGGAGAGAGAGAATCCCGAGCAGGCTCCACCCAGCACGGCTCCCGACGCGAGGCTCGAACCCACGAACCGCGAGATCGTGACCTGAGCCAAAGTAGGATGCTTAACCGACTGAGCCACCCAGGCGCCCCACCAAGGTGATTCAGATACTAGGCGCCCTTTCTACGTTACCTGCAGGTCTTGAAATTAAGCCTAAGGAGAAACTGCCTTGACTTAAACAACCACAAAGAAGGCTGTTAGGTAGAAACCGGGAGCCCTTTTCGAGTAGGAAATCGACAACCTTAAGTGTTTGATGGAAAGAACAATTTTAAATAAAATCGGGGCCTAAGGACAGAAAAAGTGAGTCTTTTGGCGAAAATTACACCTGGAGCGTGCAATCGTGGTGAAAATTTTCATTTGTGATGTTTCTTTTGCTGTTGGCGTTTCTTTGGTTACAAGAGGTAGGGGCGGGGGTAGAAAGAAGCTGGAGCAGAGTAGTGTATTTGTTAACAAAAGATCTTCCCCTTGGGGTCAGAGCAGCCCTTGGACTTGAAATACTGGGGCACGAGGCTCGGGCACCCACATACATTTGTTCAGGATCAGTCTCTTAGTATCTGAAGCCACGTCAGTGAATGATTCAGACTCTTTATAAGAGAACAGTGGAACTCAGGGCCATGGACTCAACGTACCCATTTCCCACCCTCCCGATTCCCCCCCCCCCCAATTCATATGTTGAAACCCTACCCCTCAGTGTGATGATATTTGGGGATCGGCCTTTGGGAGATAATTCGGTGTAGATGATGTCAGGAGGGTGGGGTCCTCATGATGAAATTTGTGCCCTTAGAAGAAGAGAGCAGAGTACCCCCTCCGCTCCGCGTGAGGGTATAGCAAGAAGGCTGCTCTCGGGGCGCCCGGGGCGGGGGGGGGGCTCAGTCGGTTAAGTGTCCGACTCTTCGTTTCGGCTCAGGTCGTGATCTTGCTGTTCATGGGTTTGAGCCCCACGTCCGGCTCTGCGCTGACAGTGCGGAGCCCACTTGGGATTCTCTCTCCCTCTCTCTCTGCCCCTCCCTGGTGCTTGTTCACCCTCGCTCTCAAAATAAACTTAAAAAAAATAAAAATAATAAAAATAAACTTAAAAAAAAAAAAAAAAGGCTGCTCTCTACAAATCCAGGAAGAGGGCTTGCGCTGGGAATGGAATCCGCCAGCACCTTGAGCTTGGACTTCCCAGCCCCTCGAACTATGAGAAATAGCGTGGCCCCCACCCCGTCTATGGTATTTTATTATAGCAGCCCGAGCTGGCTAAGACGGGGTGTTTAGATGAAACAGACCAAACACCGTAGGTTGGATAAGGAAGCTGATTTTGCCTCAAGGCCTATTTCTATCCGTCTGTCTCTAAATTTTATAATTCTTTTTTTTTTTTTTTTAAGTAGGCTCCACACACGATGTGTGGCTTTGAACTCATGACCCTGGGGTCAAGAGTCTGATGCTCTACTGACTGAGCCAGCCGGGCACCCTTAAATTTTATACTTCTTAAAGGAGGGGGTATGACTGAAACAGCGCTTGCTTTACAAAACTTACCTGTGGAGGAAAGTATTACATCTATACATGTTTTGTTTCATTTCCCCTGCCTGCAGGGAACCCCAGTGTTTGGCCATAGGAACATGGCCTGTACCTGCGGACGTGTGTGAATCTCCAACAATGAGGTCAGGAAGAAACAAAAGACCCTTAAAGGTCAAAGCTTGCAAACCCTGACCTAAGCAGGGGCTGCAAAGATATCGCCTTAGGAATTCGTTTCGTTTTCCTACCCAGCTTGAAAGTAGCTATCGTATGCCCTGTGACCTTTTCCCTTCCCTTTACCTTGAAGCTGAGGCCAAGTAGGAAAGAAGGATGCTGTGATTTCGTGGTATGATTATGCCGTGGCATACAACGTATTCTTGTTTTCAACTTAGAAATGGCAAAAAACCCGGGACCTTAAAGTCTCTGGTAGCAGCTGCACCAAGGAAAGACGCATCTTAAGTGAACTCAGTTGTGAGACACTCTGGGACTTTGGAGGTGGGGAGGAGGGGAACGTATTTGTGGGGTGCTTAGCATCACCTAAGAGGGAGACGCAGAATAAGCCTATCGGTGTTGATATCAGTACCTGTAGTTAAATGAGGTTGGGTTAAGCGGATACAACGAGAAGGTAAATATGTAAATACTTCTCAGCTCCAGCAAGGATCACGCGTCCAGGGTAAGACACGAAACTGCTTTCTTTTCTTTTTATTTTTTGAGAGAGAGACAGAGTGTGTGTGTGAGCAGAGGAGAGAGAGAGAGAGAGGGAGGGAGAGAGAAAGAGAGAATCTTCAGCAGGCTCCATACGCAGTGCAGATCCCAACATGGGGCTCGATCCTGTGACCCTGAGATCATGACCTGGGCCGAAGTCAAGAGTCGGACGCATAACTGACTGAGCCACCCAGGTGCCCCAGGACTGCTTCCTTTTAAGGATTTCATGGCACCCGTGTAGTAAGTAGATCGGAACGTAATCGAGGCTGGGAATGAAGACAGGGACGGTTTGGGGTAGTTATTTATTTATTTTTTTTTTGGCCGTATTAAATAGGTATTAGGTGTTTATAACGTGAGAACAAACATGTACGTCGAGGGACGGGGAGAGGAAACGTGGACCCCGTGTACTGGAAGGGCGACAGTGTAGTCAAAATGCATAGGACATTCTGACTAGCTCTCGGGATTCTGGCAACTCGACCCAGAAACAGCCTTGGCTCTTTGACTCCGGTGGGGGGTGGGGAGGGGTTCCTTTACCCTGTGGGTGGTTGGGGTCTTAAAGATACAGCTTGGGTTGTGTGCTTCTTCCCACATGGAGGGTCTCCGTCTCCTTGTTCCATTTCCCTGCAAGGCTACGGATTCCCATCTGCTGGGGCAGGGGCCACAGAGGCCACGGTATTCTCTAGGGACTCTGGCTTTCATTGCTGCTTCATGACAGAGCCCTTTGTGGCCGCCCTGTGCCTCTGTGACATTTGTGGGGCCTCCTCCCCCCTCTGCTCTACAGTGGTCTCCTGCCCTTCTTCCTGGCCCCCGGCTAACCTGAACGTTAGAAGCGTAAGACTTGGCCCAAAGTTTCCAAATCATCTTGTGCCTCAGTCCCAGGCTGGGCCTCCTGCAGCAAAGAGCCATTGCTGTCTACAACCTTCCCAAGGTCCCCTCAGAGGCTGTCGGCGCTGTAATCTTTCCCGTTACCCAATGTATCAGAGGCATCTTGGCACCGTCCGTAACGATCTGGTCCCTGCAGAGCGTGACAGCTAAACTCATAAGCGTATAGTTTGAATAAGCCATGAAAAGAAACTGAAATGAAACGAATGTAATTGCTGAGTTTCAAATAAGTATTTTTTATTTATTAGAAAATTTTTTTTTAATGTTTATGTTTGAGAGAGAGGGAGATAGAGCGTGAACGGACAAGGGGCAGAGAGAGGGAGACACAGAATCCGAGGCAGGCTCCAGGCTCTGAGCTGTCAGCACGGAGCCCGATGCGGGGTTCAAACTCACGGACCGCGAGATCATGACCTGAGCCGAAGTCAGATGCTCAACCGACTGAACCACCCAGGGGCTCCGTAATGTTTATTTCTTTTTGAGAGAGAGAGAGAGAGAGAGAGAGAGAGAGAGAGAGAGAGAACACAAGCAGGGGAGGGGCAGAGAGAGAGAGAGAGGGAGACACAGAATCCAAAGCAGGCTCCAGGCTCTGAGCTGTCATCACAGAGCCCGACGCGGGGCTCAAACTCACGGACCGCAAGATCTTGACCTGAGCCGAAGTCAGATGCTTAACTGACTGAGCCACCCAGGCTCCCCTAAATAAGTATTTCTTTAGCACAGAAGGTATTAATTTCCAAAAGATCTCTCCATAGTTATACAAAAAACAAATTCTTAAAATTATTTTAAAAATTGGGGCACCTGTCTGGCTCAGTCAGTGGAGCACGTGACTCTTGATTTTGGGGGTCATGAGTTCAAGTCCCATGGTGGGTGTAGAGATTAGTTAAAAAAAAATGCTGGTGCCCATTGGTGATGGTTAAAAGTTGAATAAAGATTTTTTTAAAAAATTATTTAAAAAATTAATTAGGAAGTTGAGGAAGTCATTGTCCTTTCGAATTCACCTTTTAGTTCTCAAGGGTCTAAAAGCGTATTAAATATCTGCTATAAAAAGTGAGAAAATTAACACGCTCACTCTCGGTCTGCCTTGAAATTCTCATTATTTTTACTTTCTCAAGGTTTCCAACATTGTGTTCTAAAACCATAAGACCCACATTGATTTTTTGTTTTGTTTCTGATTTTTGAAATGTTGATTTATTTTGAAGAGGGAGAGACAGAGCGCAAGCAGGGGAGGGGCACAGGGACAGGGAGACCCAGAATGCAAAGCAGGCTCCGGGCTCGGAGCGGTCAGCACAGAGCCCGACGCGGGGCTCGAACTCACGAACCGTGAGATCATGACCTGAGCTGAAGTCGGACACCGAACCGACTGAGCCGCCCAGGCGCCCCCAACTGCTCTGGGGCTGTGCAGTTACTTTAGGGAAGTAGGTCTTTGAGTTTTACATGAGAAGGGGACTTCTGGCTGTCTGGAGTTCTGACACAGACAGGTAGGGATAGCAGTATCTCACATATACACAAGCTTTTTCTTTTTTTTCTTAGGGAATCCCAAGCAGGCTCTGCATTATTAGCACGGAGCCCGACGTGGGGCTTGAACTCACGAAGCGTGAGATCAGGACCTGAGCCGAAACCAAATCAGATGCTTAACTGACTGAGCCGCCCAGGCGCCCCTATATACAGACTTTTAATTACACGATTGAGGTCAGATCCTTTGCAGAGTGTTGGGGGGTAAAGTAGCTTCCTCCTAAGCTGGACTTGGTGATGCTTTGCAAAGTATTGTCTCTGGACCTGCAGCCTCGGCATCACCTGATATTAGTTAGAAGTGTAAAGTTAGGGACCCCTGCTTCACCCCCAGACCCACAGGATCAGAAACTTTGGGGGTGGAATCTGACAGTTTGTGTTTTTAGTAAGCCGTCCAGGGGACTCGGGGGCACCCTGAAGCTTGAAAACCACCAGGCTACAGAATCAAGGTGTGGCGTGTGCATCCGGGGTACCCAGCGTCACCCTGGGAGCACGTCAGCAGTGCAAATTCACGCGGGCCCCACCCCAGACCTCCCGCATCACAGTCTGCGTTTTGACCAGCTCCCCAGCTGTTTCACACGCATATTCACATACCTGCAACCACTTTTGAGAAACACTGCCGTGTCTAGGCCTGTGGTTCTCCGCCTCAGCTGTAGTTACAGAATTCCCTAGGCAGCGGGTGAAAACCCTCCATGCCCAGGCCTCACCCTGGGCCAATTAAATTAGAGTCGCTGGGGGTCGGGGCTGGGCGTTAGCGTTTGCGTAAGCTCTCCACGGGATTCCCACGTGCAGCAAAGCGTGAGGACTTTTCTCCGGGCGGTGGCGTATTTAGGCTGGCTTGTTTCATGCCGCTTTATTGAATTGCCACTCTGCTTCCGGGAACTTCTTGATGAGAGCGCTTACCTGCGGGTGCCACCCGTTCATTCACTCATATTCCATTAACTGGTTTTGTGCGTATGCATTGTTGTTTAGTGTTTGTCATTTTAACGGGGTCCTTGGGGGTGGTGGAGATGAATGCCTGTAGTCAGTTTGCCTACAAAGCCGGACGATCTTATCTTTAATAAAGGAAAAAGGTAACTATTTTCTTATGAAAGCCCGAGGGGAAAAAGAATGCGAAAAAAATCTAACTCTTAATCTCCAACCCAGAGATAACCTCTGTTAGGTTTGCCCTGGTTTCCCTCCCTCCGGTCTTTTTCTCTCTGTAGCGGTATAAAACAAAATTGGGGGGCACCCGGGTGGCTCAGTGAGCTGAGCATCGACCCTTGATTTCAGCTCGGATCATGATCCCAGGGTCATGGGATTGAGCCCCGAATTGGGCTCCGCAGTGAGCATGAAGCCTGCTTGGGATTCTCTTTCCCTGTCCCCCACTCACATGCTCTCTCTCTCTCTCTATCTCTCTCAAATTAAAAAAAAATAATAAAATAAAGTAAAATTTAAAAAACGAACAAAAATTGGGGTCACGGGTGCTTAGAGTTTAGGATTCTAATTCTGCTTCACAGATTTCCTAAGGCTAAGTTCCACTGCAAACATTCACGTAGAATATGGGTGTATTCTTTTATAGTGTAGCAATAATATATTCTATTTGGTGGTTCCATTATTGGTGGTCAGCTAGGCTGTTTCTAATTTGTTGATAGAAAACTATAAAGCTCTTAGAATAATTTTGTTTTGATCCATTCATCAGCCAATGGACATCTGGGCTCTTTCCATAATTTGGCTCTTGTTGATAGGGCTGCTATAAACATGGGGGTGCGTATATATATATACAACGGAACATGACTTGATGATGAGAAAGAATGAAACCTTGCCATTTGCAACAACGTGATGGAACTGGAGGGTATTATGCTAAGTGAAATAAGCCAGAGAAAGACAGATAGCATATGATTTCACTCATGTTTAGTTTGAGAAACTCAACGGACCAACATAGAGGAAAGGACGGAAAAATAAGATAAAAACAGAGAGGGAGGCAAACCAGAAGAGACTCTTAAAGACAGAGACTCGGGGCGCCTGGGTGGCTCAGTCGGTTGAGCGTCCGACTTCGGCTCAGGTCACGATCTCGCGGTCCACGAGTTCGAGCCCCGCGTCGGGCTCTGGGCTGACGGCTCGGAGCCTGGAGCCTGCTTCCGATTCTGTGTCTCCCGCTCTCTCTGACCCTCCCTCGTCCATGCTCTGTCTCTCTCTGTCCCAAAAATAAATAAACGTTAAAAAGAAACTCTTTGTTTCTTAGAACAGATACTAAGATATAGGATTACTGGTTCAAAATTATGAATAATTTATAGGTTATTAATACATATATATTTGTATACCTGTAACTCTCTAGAATAGTTCATTTTATGTGTCACCTTGGCTAGGTCTTGGTACCCAGATATTTGGTTACATGCCAGTCTAGATGTCTCTGAGATAGTGTTTTTTAGATGAGATTCACATGTAAATTTTTTTTGAACATTTATCTATTTTTGAGAGACAGAGAGTGAGTGGGGGAGGGGCAGAGAGTGGGGGAGGGGCAGAGAGAGAAGGAGACACAGGATCCGAAGCGGGTTCCAGGCTCCAAGCGGTCAGCACAGAGCCCGACGCGGGGCTCGGACCCACGAGCCACGCGATCATGACCTGGGCCGAAGTTGGACGCTTAACCAACTGAGCTCTGCACTGTCAGGGCAGAGCCTGATGCGGGGCTCGAACTCATGAACTGTGAGATCATGAGCTGAGCAGAAACCAAGCGTCCGATGCGTAACGGACTGAGCCACCCAGGCGCCCCTCTCTGGAGAATCTCAAGTAACTAGCACAATGCTTTCTCTACATAAGTTGTGTGATAAATGTTTGGTGAACCCTAGCTTTAACTCATTAAGGTACTGAGGAGTACGGTAAAGTGTTTTTCTCGTTCTCTTAAGGTTATTTATTTACTTATTTATGTTTACATAGGATGCTTTTTGTTACCTAAAGTTCAGTGTGCAAAAGGAAGCTCTCATGGTTCTTTTGCTTCATTTATCCGTGTCCAAAGCATGTGGCAAAAGAGCCCATAAAATGAACGGTCCCTTTTGCTGAGCTTTGCTAGAGTTACCTCGAACAAAAATACACCAAATAGAAATAACAATAGAAATGTTGTCTGTCCCTTATTACATTGCTACTTATTTATTGAGCAACTACTATGTCCCCAACACTGTCTGAAACTGTTCAGAGACTGTAGAAGCTACTTTATTTATGACTTAAAAATATAATGAAGTTCCTGGAGATAGTTTCTGTGCTCTGTGTGTGTGTGTGTGTGTGTGTGTTTCTTTTTCTGCAGGTGGGGCTAAAAGGGACACTCGGACAGCATAGAGTCTGTCTTAGCATGTAGCATAAGCTTATGATTGATGGCTGTGGTTTAATAACTTGCTTCTATTTAAAAAAATCTGTTTTGGGGCGCCTGGGTGGCTCAGTCGGTTGAGCGTCCGACTTCGGCTCCGGTCATGATCTCGCAGCTCGTGAGTTCGAGCCCTGCGTCGGGCTCTGTGCTGACAGCCCAGAGCCTGGAGCCTGTTTCAGATTCTGTGTCTCCCTCTTCTCTCTGTCCCAACCCACTCGCATTCTGTCTCTGTCTCTCTCAAAAATAAATGAACGTTAAAAAAAATCTGTTTAGATGCTGGCGAGGATGGGGAGAAACGGGAACCCTCTTGCGCTGTTGGTGGGAATGCAAACTGGTGCGGCCGCTCTGGAAAACAGTGTGGAGGTTCCTCCAAACATTAAAAAATAGATCTACCCTATGACCCAGCAATAGCACTGCTAGGAATTGACCCCAGGGATACGGAAGTGCTAATGGATGCAGAGGGGCACGTGTACCCCAATGTTTATAGCAGAGCTTTCAACGATAGCCAAATCGTGGAAAGAGCCTAAGTGTCCATCAACTGACAAAGGGATAAAGAAGATGTGGTTTATATATACAATGGAATACTACTTGGCAACGAGAAAGAATGAAATCTGGCCCTTTGCGGCAACGGGGATGGAACCGGAAGGTATTATGCTGAGTGAAATAAGTGAGGCAGAGAAGGACAGATGTCACATGTTTTCGCTCATGTGGATCTTGAGAAACTGAACAGAAGGCCATGGGGGAGGGGAAGGGGAAAAATAGTTACAAACAGAGAGGGAGGGAAGCAAACCATAAGAGACTCTTAAATACAGAGAACAAACTGAGGGTGGAAGGGGGGGTGGGGGAGAGGGGAAAGGGGGCGACGGGCACTGAGGAGGGCACCTGTTGGGATGAGCACTGGGTGTTGTATGGAAGCCAATGTGACACTAAGTCACATTAAAAAATAAAAAAAAATCTGTTCAGACTTAATAGCATGCTTTTAAATGATGACGTCATTAATGGCGCCTACTATAGAAAATAAAATAAATGTTTTCCTGTGAAACTAAAGTTTGGACTACTTTTAGATAAGTCAGGATATAGCTATAAAGTGCAATATCGGCTGGCTTGCCATTAAATATTCTTTATTATATTAAACTCCATTACAAACGAATGATAGGACGCTTCCTATTATACTGAGTGAGCTATGATAATAGGAATGCCAGCTGGTTATTGACAAAGGAATATTGAACTGCTTTCTCGCCAGAAAATACGAGGGGAGGTATCTGACAATATAGGACAGCAATGCCACGAAGAAGAGCTAAAGTCAGCCTGGCAGCATGATTCACGCTCAACTTGGGCAGAAAGAATTAAGATTGCTCTGAAAGCGTACGTATTTCATCTACCCGATTGCGTTTATCCCAGATGGCAATGGCAAAAATTGGGGTGCGTATGTTACAATGACCGTTGTCACCCACCGGATTCTCTTCGGGTCAGTGTTTCCAAAGCTGGCCTGACATCAGATTTCCTCAGAATGCCTGTCACGGATGGACTCCCAATCCCAGTCCAGATGCCCTAAATCAGAATCTCTTGGGGGAATGGTCTAGTCAACTTTGGAAAACAGTGTTTCAGGCTATCAATATTCACACACAGTTTGCTAGACCACGGAGACCTGGCATGGCCACACATGTAAGTCGCCATGGGCTGGTCTGGTTGGAATATGGCGTTTGGGAGAGGGGGGCGATTATATAAAGATTATCTTCCCTCTCTTGTGTCTATATCCCTCCGCTTGAGACCATATTTCACTCTCTTCCTCGTTCTTTTCTGTATGTTACACATCCTGGAAATATTTGCATATTGAGAGATTAGAACTTTACCACGTGACAGGAAGAACTGGGGCATAATGGAAGCTCTGGGCTTGTAGCGGGGATGACAGCAGTGTGGACACATATATCAAGGGGCCTCGTGGCACACTGCAGGCACACTGTGCCTGTTCCCAAACCTCCCCAGGAAGCCAGCTCCACAGCACATAGAGTTATGAAGGACGTCGTATATTTTTTTTGCAAGGAGTCCATTTTCTTACCGGAATATCGGGCCTCTGATTTAGTTTTTCCTGAATACAAGTGTCAAATGGGATAACATATGAAAAAATAGATAAAATATTATACATATTAGACTGTCATCCGGTGAAACAGAGTCATTCCCACTATAATACTATTTTTTTAATGTTTTTAATGTTTATTTATTTTGAGAGAGAGACAGAGAGAGGAGGGAAGGGGCAGAGAGAGAGGGAGAAAGGGAATCCCAAGCAGGGAGCCCAAGGTGGGGCTCAATTTCACGATCCGTGAGATCGCAACCTGAGCTGAGATCAGGAGTCCAAGGCTTAACCGACTGAGCCACCACGGTACCTCTATAATATTATCAGTACCATTTTACAGATGTGAATATGTGTGGGTGTCTGATATGCGTGTACGTATACACACACATGCATATCCTACACACACATGCGTATCACACACACATTCCAAACACACATATATACACGTATGTGTGTGTGCATTCATATACGTTTAAGTATCCCAAAATAACATTATTTCCAAGAATCACGAGATGCCTTCCAATCCTCTAAAATCCTCTGTCAAGTAGGAAGGTTCCTCACACAAAGTAAAGATTCTCCCTTGGGGATCTTTGGTCATGTCTTTCATTTATAATGATATCTGAGTACTTAAGGTAATCAATGTAGGTGTTCACCGAGCTTTTGAAAACTACCTGTCCAAGGGCACTCTGCATGCATTCCAGTGCTGGCCTCCTTCGGACTTGATAATTCAATCTAGTGATAATATGAGCTTTGGTGTTCGGTTAGACCAGGGTTTGCCTACTGTGTGTATTACTTAAAAGTTAATATAAGCCACGAAATATTTCTGAGTGTCAGTTTCCACATCTGTAAAATAGTACTAATAATATTCTAGTGGAAATGACGCTTGGAATTAGTATAAGGCTGGAATAAGAGTTTGCACATAAAAAGAATATTGAACTTTTATTATAAATATTGAAACAAGACTCCTAGGATACGCCCATCTCCTAACCAAAGGGATGAGTGGCCTGACATATAGTCCATTACTGCCATTTGCCTAGAGACGAGGAGAATTCCGGTCCTAACAAAGGGATGGAGGAGACGGAATTCAGCTGGTCCCAGAGATGGTTCAGTGTCTGCCTCCAAGGAGCGGGGCTCTTGGAGTAGATTTCTAGGGTCGCGGTGGCTCCGTACTATGGGATCGGGACGAGAACGTCTCATTTTGACTCTGACGCTTGCCCAGGCGTCAGAGGAAACGTAGAGACTGAGGTTAAGAGGGAAAACATGCAAGGACACCAACATGACATGACTGAAGAGAACAGATTTCAATGAAATGATAGGTTAGCATCACTTGGGGATGCTAGATGGAATATCGAGGCGCCAGAGAGGGAGACGCTAGTGATGGAGATTCTAGAGAAGGAGATTCTAGAGAGGGAAATGTTAACGATGGAGGTGCTAGAAAAGGTGAGGGTAAAGCCAGGCTCAAACTCTGAGACCAGAAATGTCTGATCACGTTAGAAAAGCAAAAGTATTTATTTTTCAAAGGCATTGGAATGGAGTGCAGGTCTCATCTGACAAGGTGGAAATATTAACAGTTATGTGGTAGAGATTTTTTAGCACAGTCCATTTTCACGGAAGTCATTTTTAGCCCATTCTAAATTCTGTGTGTTAAAAGGATACATGAATTCATTAAATTATTTTTAACTCAGCTCATTATTACAGTCAGCTTGACATCTTAGACAGTTGCTAATTTTTAACCAATTTAACAAAATGTCTTTTGTTAAGACTTAAGGAGCAATGCTTCCAACTTATTATAGTTGAAGCAGAAGAAAGCCTTTTACAGAAGAAATAAATGTTTTGAAGGTATACTGAGTATAGAAACATGGTGAATCAGGGCCAGAAAGACCCTAGAAATGACTTGGTTCCATCTTCCCTTGGACGGATGAGGTAACAACATCATTCTCTGATACCCACGTTAGGGTAATAAACTGTAAATAAGTAATGAGCCTATCACATATTTAGAAACTGTCTAACGCATTCATGGCACTGTGCCACAGGGGGAAAGAAAAGAGAACTGCACAAGACATGCCCTCTGCTCTTACAAAAGGGTTATGGTCTAGCCAAAGGATCAGACGTGCTTGTGTAACAACGTGTAGTTTGAGGTAGTTTATTGTAAGTGGTACAAAACACTACCTGAATTAAGAAGTAGGAAAGATTGGGGCGCCTGGGTGGCTCAGCTGGTCAGGCATCCAATTTTGGCTCGGTCATGATCTCATGGCTCACGAGTTCGAGCCCCACGTCGGGCTCTGTGCTGACCGCTCAGAGCCTGGAGCCTGCTTCAGATTCTCTGTGTGTGTGTGTGTGTGTGTGTGTGTGTGTGTGTCTCTGCCCCTCCCCTGCTCACGCTATCTGTCTCTCTCTCTTTCAAAAATGAATAAACGTTAAAAAAAAATTAAGCTAAAAAAAGAAGTTGGAAAGATCTCTTTGGAGATTCTTTTTTTAAAAGGTTATCAATCATTTTTTTTAATGATACCGATTTACACTTAGCAAAGACAAAAGACGCTTTTATACAGTTTTGAGTGAAAAAAAGTAGCTTACAAAACAATACATTATAATCTATCAGTTTCTCTTGGCGAACAGTTCTCTGAATTTTAACACACGTATAGATTGATATAGCCACGACCACAATACAGCAAAGTCCAATCATCCCCCAAAACTCCTTCATATCATCTCCCCATCCTCCAACTCTGGAACTCTGATAACCATCGATTCGTCCTCCATCACTGTAGGTTTTCCGTTTGTGACTTTTTACGACTGTCTTCTTTCAGCCTAACGCCTTGGAGATTCATTTAAGTTGTGTGGATCGTGGTTCATTCCTTTTTATTGGTGAGTAACATTCCACTGTATAGACGTGTCACAGTCAACTTATCCATTCACCCACTGAAGGACATTTGAGTTGTTTTGCAGAGTCTTACATTGAGAGAAACTTCTTGAGCAGAGTGGTATTTTATTTCATTATCTTATTTAAGTTTATTTATTCTGAGAGACAGAGAGCACACTCGGGGCAGAGAGAAAAGGAGGGAGAGAATCCCAAACAGGCTCGGCGCCGTGAGCGCAGAGCCCGACGTGGGGCTCGGCCTCGCGAACCGTGAGATCATGGCCTGAGCTGAAATCATGAGTCCGATGCTTCACCGACTGAACCACCCAGGTACCCCTGGCAGAGTGGTATTTTAATTCACTCTCTGATTTTTCCTCCTACCATGATTGTAGATCAGTTCACTTAGTGATGCTTATGCAAAAAACAAAACAAAAAAAAATGCATGGCTAAAAACATTCATAGAGACTCGGAGGGTTTTCTTAAAATAGAGCTTTGGTGCACATATGGTTATGCTTATAAATGTTGATGTTCGTTGATCCGGTATTTGTTGAATGCCAACTACGGGCTGGCCACAGGGGATAAAATAATGCAACAAAGTGCCTGTGCTCCTCATGTAACATCTAGTCAAGGAAGAAAGACGACAAAGAAAGACACAAACGGCCCTTTAGTGGTTCAGATTGTGGTGAGTCCCAGGAAGCAGCAGGGTAAGTAAGGAGCTGGCCAAGAGTGATGGGAGATGCGAAGTCCTGTTATTTTAACATAAGTTGGTAAGGGAAGGTTCCTCTGTTGAGCAGAGACTTGAAGAAAGTGGGGGAGAGGCGAGCCATGCAGATATCTGGGGGAAGAGTATTCGAAGCAGAACAAACACGTACGTTTTATTCACGTTGTTTATCGAAATAGCACAAAAGGTGTTGATTAGTCAAACCTGCTTCTCCCCCCAGTGAGAAGTCAGGGTAAAGGGCTTCCCGTGGATGATGGAGCGCGCAGTTCGTGAACTTAACTTACCGCTTTATCACTACCAATGCGGACCTTCCACGGAAGAAGAGAGCGGTGGGAAGGGGAAAAAGAAGGAAAGGGCAGGATGGAACCGAGTGAGAGAAATGAAGGAGTGGAGACAGAGGAAAGGAAAAGGGAGACAGAGAAGACAGAGGAGAATAATGGATTTAAATCTCAACGTCAGCCTGTCCAGACAAAAACCTTCAGCCGCGGACGTATCACCTACATCCTAAACAGTATCTCCTACATATTTGTCCCTGAAATTGCTTGCACCGACAATACCCGTTTGTGGGCTCCTGGGTTCTCATATTTTTAAAGAGTTTGTGTTCTTTTCTTTTGTCAAAGAGTTCATTTTTTTAAGGAATCTCCACACCCAGCCCCGCTCAAACCCACAACCCCAAGGTCAAGAGTTGCGCGCTCTACCGGCCCAGCCAGCCAGATGCCCCAGTTCTTATTTTTAAAGCCGACCACTTAATAATAAGGTCTCTCTGCATACCTGGTGCATGATCCGAGCCGAGGTAGGGGAGAGGCAGAAAGATGACAAAGCAGAGCCCTATAGGCAGAAATAAATATACGTTCATAATCTCTTTATGTTACAGTGTGTATTTCCTTGGATTTCTCTTATATGCCCCCTACGCGCGCGTGCGCGCGCACACACACACACACGCGAGTATGGTGAAGTTGCTCTCAAGCTTGTATCCAGCCGAGCACATGGTGCACTTGAGGACTGTAACAACCCCCCAAGTGTCCTGGCGACTCTCTATGGCAATGATTATCACAGCGTTGGAGCAGGAATGTAATTCTGATCTGACCCCGCGGGCATGGAAAAAGTCTTACCGACCCTTTTCACATCACGCCACGTACAGAAAAAGATAATAACATTCCGGCACCCTGAAGCGATGAGAAGGATCCACCCCCCATCCCAGTGAGCCACGCGGGAGTGCCCCGCCCCCTCCTGGAGAACACTCTCTGGGCACATTCACCACCCACTCAAAGGCTCTCATTTGGAAGCTCCCGTTTAAGATGTTCACTTGTATGCTTTTCCCTGCTTTGACTCCCCCTCCGTCAGAGGTACCTTTTGTAGGCTAAAGCAATTTGAAGATGCTGAAGTATCGTGGACCCACACGTTCAAGGCCCTTCCATTAGTGTTGCGAATGTCTCTTATCTCTTGGGGTCCCCGTTCGCTTGAAGATCGCCGCCCAATGTCTGTAAATAATCGCGAATAGAAAACGCAGGAATGAGGCTCCTGATACTGCACGCAAACAAAGCATGATGGATGCTCCTTGGGAAGGATATCCTAAGGATATCACATATCCTGCTAAGGATACGTGATGCGCATCCCGTCACATTTCAACTTACCGTTAAACACGACCCACTCGCAGATCTACAAATCCCTCCCGTTGAAACAAAAGATTACAGTTCATGACAAGTGTAGCTGGGATGCTAATTACCAAAGGTGCTTACAATTGTGCCACTTTTGAGCTGACGCTAGCTAGCCTCCGTTTGCTGTGAAAGGTTTCAGTCTGCGATGGCAGTCCTGTCTTGTCTCAACTAGTTTTTGCAAAGAAGACAATTTCGGTTATTTATATGGCAGAACACCTTACCGAGGCCAGTATTTATGCGGTATGGGGGTAGTTTCCCGAGGGAAAAAAAAAAAAAAAAAAAGCCCTGTCTTTTTAGACTAAACTTCTTTTCTTCTTGCTGGCAGCCGTCCTATTTATTACGCGTATAAAGACGGTGATTAATTAATAGGAAGGGGGTTCGGGAACAGTGATCTTCAGCTGTAATGGGACAACTTGCCAACAAAACGGAGTTCTGAGCATAATGAAGACTTGAAAATGAAATCTACCTTATCTGGAGAAAAGCTCTCCCAGCCGCCGAAGATATAAATTGGGAAAAATCAATTAGCACAGACTAGAATTGAAAATCGTGTGGTTTATTAGATAATGAAATTGTGGTTGGTGAAGGAAATGCAAACGAATCCGTGACCAAGGATGATAACACTAATATCCTCCTCTGGAGGGACCGTATCAAAATGAAGGCTGGCGTGGCGACACCCTTCTTTCCTCATTAATTTAACTTCCTCCTAGGATGGGGGCGAATATGTAATCTTCACGCCCAGATGATAATAGGGGGATTAGGCTAAAACCTATTCTGGAATGGATTGGGGGGAAAGGCACAACCTAACTATTTAGCTCAAGGCAATTGTTTTACAGGAGTAGGGGCCGGAAGCCAACAAAGGAGGCCAGAGGGAAAAGCCTTTCTTAAGTTCTGTCTCGGATCATATATGCCCTGAGATCTTGATGAACCCAATACGTCTTCCGGCCTCGTAGTTTCAGGGGCAATGGGTGGTGTTTACAGTGGTTTCTTACCCATCGCAATGAGAGTTATTGACAAAATGATGCATCTTGCCAAATACTGTACGGAGACGGTCTCCACTTGGAGATCAGCTATCGAATACATCGACTCGCAAACGTCCCCAGGGAGCAGGGTATAAACGGACCCCCTTCCCAAGGGTGATTAAAACACCAGACCCTGAGAGCAGGAAGCGTGCTGAGAAATCTCTGGTTTAATTCTCTCATCTCACGGAGGGGGAAGCTGTGGCCAAGGGAGAGAAAGGACTCTCCCAAGGTCATTCGCTCAGTAAAGCTCTTCATCTTTCTGGACTCTAGACCTTTCTCTTAATCCATGCTATTTCTTGCTGAAGATGAAGTTAGTGTGGGGACAAAGTGGAGACACGTCTTCTTTCATTTTCTCATTCAACTAGGTTTTCCAGGTTTCGCAAATAAACAACATTTTTTTTAAGTTTATTTAGAGAGAGAGAGAAAGAGAGAGAGAGAGAGCATGGGAGGGGCAGAGACAGGGAGGAGAGATTTCCAAGCAGGCCCCGCACTGTCAGCTTGGAGCCCCAACGTGGGGCTCGAACCCACGAACCATGAGACCACGACCCTACCTGAAATCAAGAGTCAGATGCCCAACTGACGGAGCCACCCAGGAGCCCCAGTAAACAACAAATTGTAAGTATGTCCCACATATTGCATGGGGCATACTTATGCTAAAATCTATTTGCTGTTTATCAGAAATTCAAATTTAACTGGGTGCCCTAGATTTGACGTGGCTCTCCCACATAGCTTTCATTCCTTCTCTGTGCCAGGTCCTTCATTATGGTCCATGGCGAACAAAATAATTTGTGATACACGCTGAAGTCAGTGAGGCTTCAGAATCAGTGGATATAGCCGTTCTGTTTCCTGGAGCCCCACTCACCCACAAATGCTTCATGCATTCAAAGGAGTCTTTTGCATGAGGTCACTTATTTGGAATTTGTCTCTCTTGCTTCTAACAGGTGGGTCGTAGGGCCGGGCAATAGCCAAGCATGGATGGTAAGAGGTATTTATGAATTGAAGAATGCTGTATAGGGGCGCCTGGGTGGCTCACTCAGTTGAGCATCTGACTCTTTAAATGTTTTTTTTAAGGTTTATTTCTGAGACAGAGAGAGACAGAGCATGAGTGGGGGAGAGGCAGAGGGAGAGGCAGAGAGAGAGGGAGACACAGAATCCGAAGCAGGTTCCAGGCTCCGAGCTGTCAGCCCGGAGCCCGACGCGGGGCTCGAACCCATGAACTGTGAGATCGTGACCTGAGCGAAGTCGGGCGCTTAACGGACTGAGCCACCCAGGTGCCCCAACACCTGGAAATTTCTTAAGCTACAGGTTCTTAGGTCTCACTCCCAAAGGATCTAATTTAGTAGATCTGGGACTTAACCATGGTGCTCATGCAGGTGATCCAGGGACCACACGTTGGAAAACGCTGGCCTAAGATAATGGGAAGACAGTCTTTATCTCCCCTCCGTCCCGACATCTTTCTGCGCTCCTGTTATGCAACCATAGGTAAGTCCCCTTCAGTGTTTTAGCCCCCACCCCAACATTTATTGCACTCATGTAGCAGTCTATTTGCCGCTATTTACTCCTTTTTTTTAAAAAAAATTAATGTTTATTTAGTTTTCAGACAGAGAGAGACAGAGCATGAATGGGGGAGGGTCAGAGAGAGAGGGAGACACAGAATCCGAAGCAGGCTCCAGGCTCTGAGCTGTCAGCCCAGAGCCCGACGCGGGGCTCGAACTCACAGACTGCGAGATCATGACCTGAGCCAAAGTCGGACACCCAAACGACTGAGCCACCCAGGCGCCCCTCTCTATTTACTCCTTTTAAACATGAGTTCCAATTTATGAAGTGGCTTCCAATCTTCCCCCAAAATAAGGTTGCTAGGTGGTTGGAATCACAGGCCTGTTGTGGGTTACTTTTGTTCTGACCCAAGCGCACAAAGTCTAGTGGGAAATATGAGCACGTCCTCCACCCTTGTCCTGGATGTCATATACCAGTGCCCTCCTGTACCTTGGGAATGATGCCCCTCGTTTCTGTCACCATGGGAGATTTCCCATCAAGAAAGGCACCATGTTGAATTTGAACTGTTCCTTGAGGTCTGAGCAAGACTTCAAAATACAGAGATGGAAAAATATTCTAGAAAGAGACACCATTGCACTGTAACAGTTTAATGTTTCTGATACTTGAGTTATCATCCGAATCACCTGAAGAGTTTGGTAAAAATTTATTTGGGGAGAGGGGCGCCTGGGTGGCCCAGTCGGTCAAGCGTCCGACTCTCGATTTCGGCTCAGGTCATGATCTCATAGTTCGCGACTTCCAGCCCTGCATCTGGTTCTGCGTGGGCAGTGTGGAGCCTGCTTGGGACTCTCTCTCTCCTCCCTCTCTCTCTGCCCCCTGCCCAGCTGTGCTCTCTCTCTCTCTTTCTCTGAAAATAAATAAATAAATAAATAAACTTAAAAGAAATTATTTGGGGAGAATATTCAAAATCAGTCTCAGATTGAACTAAGTACAGAATGGGCTCTGGAGTCCAACTTTTAAGCAAACCCCACATTTATGAAGTATAATTAGGTTTAAGGACAACTTGAGCTAAAGTATGGGCACATAAAAAAAAAAAAAAGACGTAGGGGCATCGGGGTGGCTCAGTCAGTTAAGCGAAGGACTCTAGTTTCAGCTCCTGTCATGATCATGAGTTCGAGCCCCATGTCAGGCTCCCCAGCTGGCAGCACGGAACCTGCTGGCGAATCTGTCTCTCCCTCTCTCTCTGTCCCTCCCCCGCTTGTGGTGTCTCTCTCTCTCTCTCTCTCAAAATAAACAAACTTAAAAAAACACACAAATACTTTATGAAAAAGAAGTAAAGCACGCTGGTATACTTGACTCTTTTTGGGGGGGTCAGGGGGTGGGGTCTAGGAATCAGGCGGTGACCTACTGAATGCTGTAAGTCTCCTTGACTCCTACTGCGTTGCCATTATGAAGTCAGACGTGGTCTCAGGACGTACAAAAACATGTTTGAGTCCGATGCACCCAACAGCAAATGTGCCAGGGAGAGCGGAGCGTGGACGTGAAGTGCTGACCTACATTCACTCAAACAATAACAGATAGCACTTCATCAGTCATTACTTGGCCCATCAGAATCAGTAAAGTGCCCCAAAATGACTGTGCCGTATTCAGCAATCTAGGTGTGCTCTGAAAGCCTCCTTTGATGGATTGGGCTTTCTGCAGCGTGATTGATGGTTCAGACACCATAGCCTGGTGACCCAGAGAAAGACATTCTTTTGTTTTTTTTAAGAGAGAGAGAGCGTGCACGCACGAGTGAGGGGGAGGGGCAGAGGGAGACTCTTGAGCAGGTTCCATGCTCAGCATTGAGCCCGACGCAGGGCTCGATCCCACAACCCTGGGATCACGACTGAACCAAAATCCAGAATTGGACGCTCAACTAACTGACCCACCAGGTGCTCACCAGGGAAAGCGATTTCATGTCTGATTCCAATGCCCTGGTGGCACTTGTGTCTATAGATATAGATATAGATATAGATATAGATATAAGTATGTATATGTATATATACGTATGTATATATGTGCACGTATGTATATATGCGTATGTATACATGTGTGTACATACATGTATATATGTGTGTGTATATATACATGCATGTATACACGTGTGTATATACACATATGTACATACGTATATATACACACTTATATACACACATATATATGTGTGTATGTATGCATGCATATACACACACACATATATACATATGTATATATACACGCACACATATATACATACGTATATACACACACACATATATACAAACGTGTATATACACACACATATATACATACGTGTATACACACACACATATATACATACGTGTATACACACACATATATACATACGTATATATACACACACATATATACATACGTATATATACACACACACATATATACATACGTGTATATACACACACACATATACAAACGTGTATATACACACACATATATATACATACGTATATATACGCACACATATATACAAACGTGTATATACACACACACATGTATACATATGTGTATATATACACATGTATATACATATGTATATATATACATATATATACTTATATATATACATACATGCTTGTGTGTACCCGATACAGCGGTAGGCCTTGTACCTGGATTTTTTTTTTTTATTTAGTTCTTCAGACATGTCATATGGGTAGATGCTATTAACTTAATTTCATGAAAGAGCGAGCTGTGACTTAGGATTCCTTCACTCCTTCATACATTCATACATTCAGCAAATATGAACCGAGCACTGACCGTGTGCTAGGCACTGCTCTAGGTGCTGGGGAAGAAAACAATGAACTAAACAAAATGGCTTCTCTTGCGGCGCCTATGTTCTAGCGGAGGAATGTGGATCACCAACCAAAGAAATGGATATTTGCAGGTGATGATCAGTGCTAAGGAAAAAAAAAATACAAAAAAAAAAAAAAGATCGTGTAAGGGGGATAGAGAGGAGGAGCTGTTTTTAGAAAGGGGAATTAGGGGAGACCTCCGATAAAGTGGCATTTTTGCGGAGTCCCTAAGGAGATGAAGGGGGATGAATGTGCCAGAAGAATCTGCCATCTCAGGTCACTCTCAGCGCCACAAGATCCCTCCACCCAAAGTTCCCCTTTGTCCCAAGCTACCCACGTCACAAGAAAGAGACAAAAAGCAATTATTGGAATAAAGGACCACTCACCATAGAGGAAGACGGTTTTCGCAGAGAAACCTTGGAGAGCTTGCTCAGGTGACTAGCCTAGGTCTGTAGATGTGTTCTGTATTTTATGACATATTTGTTGTTGTGGTCGTTGTTGAAGCGAGCTCTCTGCCCAACGTGGGGCTTGAACTCACGACCCTGAGATCAAAGGTCGCACGCTCTACCGACTGAGCCAGCCCGGCGCCCCATTTTAGGACATATTTGTAACTTCGAGGCACCAAAGAACTGAAAGTGTAAT
The DNA here is from genome assembly GCF_023721935.1 of Panthera uncia. Lineage (NCBI taxonomy): Eukaryota > Metazoa > Chordata > Mammalia > Carnivora > Felidae > Panthera > Panthera uncia. Next base: position 91,741,053 of record NC_064817.1, read on the forward strand.
TGCTGTCCACCTATAGATTGGGCCATTCTGCCCACTCCCATTCTTGCTTGCAGAATATCGGCATCAAATAGCAGTCTTAATCTGAGCAAGTCTGTAGCCCTTTGTTGTCAGAACACAAGCCATACGTCTATCTGTTCAAAGAGCTTCCCAAGAGAAAAGAACAGAACGTTTGAAGATCTGAGGCAGGAGTACGTGGGTGAGTTTGCCTTTGGGGTCAGTGTGGCTGGAGTGGGGGAAGGCAGGCAAGAGCGGTAGGGGACAAGGTCACAGAGGTCCCAGGGTCCAGGTCACGCAAGTCACGTAGCGAGGGAGTGGGCGAATCGGGATTTAACAAAGACCTCTCTGACGCCAAAGTCATCACCTCTGATGGACTTTAGAATATAGAAACTACCAGATGGCATGCCCTCATTCTCCCACTGCCAAAGCTTCCCCTCCAATCCACATCAGTATTTTTTAGAATGAAGAATAGTCTTCCTCCACATAAAGGACAAACTTCTCCAGGAGGGTTCTAGATCCCAGCCTTCTTCTTCTTCTTCTTTTTTTTTTGTAATGTTTATGGACTTATTTTGAAAGAGAAAGAGTGGGCGTGAACGGGGGGAGGGGCAGAGAGACAGGGGAGAGAATCCCAAGCAGGCTCCTCGTGGACAGTGTCCCATGCGGGCCTTGATCTCAAGAACCATGAGGTCACGACCTGAGCCGAAAATAAGAGTTGGGTGCTTAATCGGCTGAGCCACCCAGACGTCCCCCAGATCCCAGTCTTCTTACTTTTTCAAAGGTATTGTTCCTGCAAGCTGTGCAAATACTACTTTTCTAGGTGATCTCATCAAGTCACTGGTGTTAACCCCCATTTATAGACCACCTCTGTCTCCACCTTGCACTTTCTATCTGAGCTCCATGTTTATTTATGTGTTCTGTTGATCTATTTATTTAAAATAAATTTTTAGGTTTATTTTGAGAGACAGAGAGAGCGCACGTGCACGAGTGGGGGAGGCGCAGAGAGAGAGAGGGAGACACAGAAGCCGAAGCAGGCTCCGGGCTCCGAGCTGTCACCACAGAGCCCGACGCGGGGCTTGAACTCACGAAACCCTGAGATCCTGACCTGAGCCACAACCAAGAGTCGCACGTTTAACTAACTGAGCCACCCAGGGGCCCCAAGTTCTCACTGGTTTTGGCTGGTGGTATTTTGCGGGCACGGAACGAGCTGTTCCAAGCTGAGCCAGCTGGTGCCTCTAGTTGGGGGAGCTACGTCTGGCCCCCCGGGATACAGACAGCTTCCTGAGCAGGTGCTCCGTGTGGTGGGATGCTCCCTGTCCGTGGCAGACGAAGAGGGGCATTCAGGTCCATAGTTTAGTGTGGCAGGATCTGGATCTTTCTTGCTGGTGCTGACCTGGTGTCTTTGGGTAGGGAGGGAAATTTCAGGTCATTTCCTGTCTGGGTGCTTGTTGAGGTGAGATCCCCTTTGCCGGCTTCCCAGGGGTCACTCATCATTCCTTTGGCGGGGGGGGGGGGGGGGGGGGGCGGGCCTCCACACATTTTGAATTTCCAAATTTCCGTCTCCATTCTGTGCCTCTTCTCTGAGTTCCATACTTGCGTATTCCATCGTTTACTTAACAGGACCATTTTCAGGCCTAACGGATGGCTCACGTCTAGGATATTTTTGATCGTTTCTATCCTCGCCATTTGCTTATTCAATCCTTGTCTTAGCGTGGCTCCCTTGGGAAGCGTTCCTCAGGACCCGGTTGAGCTTAGTGGGTAGGCTATTCACTAGAAAGTGTTATTAGCAGTAACACTTGTGGAAGGGGAAGGAAGGAAGCAGGGCTGGGCACAGGGAGGAGTCCAGGTATGATGCACCCCCAAGGAAGATCCCACGAGCAGCTCGAGAGCAAGAATAAGCCTTAATAATTGTTGCAAATTTGGCCAGGTCAGCTGGGCTCGTATATGCTCCATGAATCGATCCTACCTTGGACTTGGGCCACCTGGGAAGGGGTGTGGCCTGGGCTGAGGCCGCTAGCTTTAGGCCAGCTGCAGCTAAAGGCTGTCTTCAAACAGCACGCCCAGCAGCTGGGGCAACACGCCTTTCACCGAAGTGGGATCCGAGTGGCACGTCGGATCTGCGTACGTAACCACACTCCTGACCCGATGGGCCCTGTTCATCTCAGCCCGGTGGGATCGCATAGACCGGCACAGGGTGAGTGCCACACCCGTCCGAAAACTTCTTCCCTCGGCCGTGTGATGTGCTAGAAGGTTTCCCGGCCCCCGCAGCGCTTCCTGGGAGCCCATCCACAGAGGGCCCACCCTGGCCTCAGCAGAATACCAGCCGAGCGTTTCCCCCGGCCCTACCGGGTACACCAGTTCGCGCGGGTCCCTTCAGGCCACGATTTCCTCCCCAGCCTGCTTGCCAGGTGAGAGAGCTCTCTGCCTGAACCGTGGCGTGCTCGCTGGCCAGGATCTCCCCCACCAGCCACCCCTGCGCTAGCGAGGAATTTCTTCCCGGGTCCCCACAGTGTCGCCCTTCAGAGTTACCCCTAGCCCTCTGTGTGTCTCGTCGAGAGCCCTTTAGACGTGGCGACCCTTGTGGAGTTTCTTTGGGGGTGGGCGACCATAACGATGCGTCATGACGATGTGGGTGTTTTCACGTGTGCCTATCGGCCACGGGGACGTAACCTTTTGTGGCTTTTCCGATGCCTTTGCTCAGCTTCCGGGAGCGTTTGCGTTATTGTTGACCTGTGTTGGCTTTTTGACTTGATATGGAATATTGTTGACTTGCGTGGGACTTCACCTAGAATATATACATAGATGCGCGAGGGAGATTTGCTCCTAGACCAGCCTGTTTTCTCTTTTGAGTAACACCACCAGCAGAGAAGCCAATTAGCTTGCTACCCTCTCCAGGCAAAAAACTCACTTTAGGTGACTTAAAGGGCACAGCTGTTCATCATCTGACCGCGAACGAGTCTGGTCTTTCCATGGGAAGCTTCTGACTAGAACCTACAAATGTAAGCACCCGGGCCCCTAGAATTTCCAAACAATGTCGTTTTTTGGTTTTTGGGTTTTTTTTTTTTTTTTTTTTGAGTCGCTCTGTGCCGTTTGTCTGCACACACGGTTCTTCCCTCAAGTTACACGTTCACCACCGGACCGCTCGGTATCCCAAGCTTAAGTGCACGTCTGAGAATTCAATTCACAGAAGGAGACAGCCACCCTAAATCCACCCCGCAAACGCATTGCCTGAAATCTTGATCTCCCATGAAAATGCGCTGTCACTTCTCTTCAAACGGCCGATCGTTCCTGGAAGGGGGAAGTGAAGGCAGAAGGTATACATGGGGCACTGCTTTAACCCGGAACCGAGGACGGGGCTGCAGCGTTCGCGTCGAGACATTTTAAGGTGTCCAGATGCAAAGAATGATGGGGGCCGGGTCTATCGAACCGGAGTCAGCGTCGGGTTCGTTCACCTTCTATTTAACCCCTCCGGGATGTGCTGTCCAAGCAAAGCCCACGGTTCTGCCTCTCTGCGCCCGGGACCCGCGGCACGGACCACTCTCGTGCAAGTGCATTCACAACCTGCCAGGTGGTACACAGTTGGAGTTGAAGCCGAATCCCAACAGCCAAGGTTCTGTAATCCTTGCCCCTCCCTTCATAAAAGGTGTGGCCGCTTGGAGGGGAAAAGGAAATTTCCAAAAGCCGATTGAATTAATCTGGGATTTGGGTTACCAGAGGATTCGTCAGAGATTCCTTCCCCTCTGCTCCTTATTTACATTGTACCGCTTTTAACAGCGCAGTTGGATTAGAAATGAGTTCTGAATAGCGTCCCTAGGGCTGTCCTTCTTAAAGTGGAGAAGGGCATTGATGGTTTCTTATTGCCTTCCGTGCTAATTTCCTTTTGCTTCTATTTCCTCTTCCAGTGGTGGTCTTTTTCCTGTTCTCTGGGACCGGTTCTGGGTAAAAAAAATTTTTTTTGCATGTTTATTTCTTGAGAGAAAGAGTGTGAGCGGGGGCGGGGCACAGAGAGAGGGGGAGACACAGAATTCGAAGCAGGCTCTGGGCTGTCAGCACAGAGGCCAAAGCAGGGCTCGAACCCACGAACCGTGAGACGGTGACCTGAGCCCAAGTTGGACGCTTAACTGACTGAGCCACCCAGGCCCCACCCCCCACCCCCGCCCTTCTGTTTTTTTAAAAATTTCTCTCCATGGGGCGCCTGGGTGGCTCAGTCAAATAAGGGTCTGACTCTTATTGTCAGCTCAGGTCACGATCTCTCGGTCTGTGGGTTCGAGCCCCGCGTCGGGCTTTGTGCTGATAGCTCGGAGCCCGGAGCCTGCTTCGGATTCTGTGTCTTCCTCTCCCCTTTGTGTCCTATCAAAAATAAACATTAAAAAATTAAAAGAAATAAATGTTAAAGAAAATTTCTCTCCATTTAAGATTCTGTTGCTAATGTCTAGCCCTGGACCATATATCCTTGTAGAACATTCCATTGTGTCTTCAGAGGAACAAGCCTAATGAAAGGTGTGCTACAAACTTGTATACAGGATCTGAGGAGGGGGCTAGATTAACGGAACCATTGGTAATTCCGTAGCAGGGATTTTTGGTTTCTGTGGGTTCCCTACCCACCATGTGCAATTAGAAGGAAAATAAAATCATAAACGGAAGTCCTCTTTTGACACTTTCGTGGTAGGTGAAATCTGTTTCTAGAATTTCTGGCATAATTGTTAATATTGTGGCCCATGTATGAGCAATTCATAATTCTGAGCAAGCATGGCCTGGTTCATCTGGGGACAGGGATGGATTTCTGTACTAGAAGGTGCTGTGAAAATTCAGCTCTTACGGGGGCGCCTGGGTGGCTCAGTGGGTTAAGCGTCTGACTCTTGGTTTCGGCTCGGGTCATGACCTCACCATTCGTGAGTTCGAACCACCACCCCCCCCCCCCCATCGGGCTCTGTGCTGATGTTCAGAGCCTGCTTGGGATTCTCTCCTTCCCTCTCTTTCTGCCCCTCCCCTCCTCTCTTTCTTTCTCTCTCTCTCAAAAGAAAGGAAAACACTAAAAATAATTTAAAATCGAAGGACTACAGTAGCAACTTCCCAGTCAATATAGGAATGGTTTCTATAGCGGATCAGGGGTTCTCGATATTTGGTAATGAGTCAGAGGATTGGATGTGTACAAAATCCCAGGTGCTTCTCATGTGCAAATCGAATTACAAAACCCTGAACCCCAAGAGTATATGCTGCTGGTGTCTGACAGAATGGTAAAGTACATGAGGTTTCCTGTTTTTTTGTTTAGTGAGGTATAATTTCCATACAATAAAGCGCACTGATTTTAAGTTTGCGCCTCAATTAATTTTGACAAATTTGATAACCTGTGTGATCGCCCTCCCTCAAACTCTGATTTCTCTCACCATAAATTTGATTTGCTTTTCTTTTTTTTTTAACATCTCCTATAAATGCGATCATACAGTCTGTACTCTTTGTTTTTGTTTGTTTTTTAATTTTTTTAAATTTATTTTTGAGACCAGAGACAGAGCATGAGCAGGGGAGGGGCAGAGAGAGGGGGAGACACAGAATCCGAAGTGGGCTCCAGGCTCCTAGCTGTTGGCACAGAGCCCGACGCGGGGCTCGAACTCACGGAGCGTGAGATCATGACCCGAGCCGAAGTCGGACGCTCGACCGACTGAGCCACCCAGGTACCCCCCCCCCCCAGGCTGTACTCTTTTGAAAGGATCGGTCCCTCAGCAAAATACTGCTGCAATGTATCCATGTTTTGTAGGTAAACATTTTTCCTTTCTCTGTACTATCCCATTGTGGGAATATGCCATAATCTGTCCATATTTCTGTTCACAGACAGTCGGGTTGTTTCCACTTTTGACTGTTTTCACTCAAGTGGCTCTGAACAGTCTTGCACAAGTATTTTGGTGGAGGAACGTCTTCATTCCTGTTGGGTGAATCCCTAAAACGTGGGAGGGTCTGTGCTTAACTTTATGAGAAACCGCCAAACAGTTGTTCGGTGTAATCGTATCGTTTTCCGTTCCCTGCAGTGATGTACGAGAGGGTTCTGGTTGCCTAACAACCTTGCCGGCATTTGCTATTAGAGACCTAGTTTACGTTTCAGCCGTTCTAGTAGGTATGAAGTACAGACAGGTCGTAGTTTTAATTTCCATTTTCTTTATGGCTGATGCTATTGAACGCTTGCGTTTTTTTCTTCTTCTTCCGGGTTTATTGAGATATTATTGTCATGTATGTGAGCTTAAGGCATAAACTGTGATAATTGGATAGATAGCAAAGTGATTGCCGCAATAAGGTTGGTTAATGCTTTCATCCCCTGTCACAATTACCGCTCTGTGTGTTGTGGTTGGGGGTGAGGATGGGGAGGGTGATAATATTTCAGATTTATTCTCTTAACAACTTTCAAGCCTTGTTAATTACAGTCGCCATGCTTTACATTCCAGGCCCTAGAGCTCCTTCACCTCCGGGGCACCTGGGTGGCTCAGGTCAGGATCTCAGGGTCGTGGGATCGAGCCCCTAGTCGAGGTCCACGTCGGGCATGGAGCCTAAGATTCTCTCTCTCCCTCTGCCCCTCTCCCCCACTCACTCTCACGCACTCTCTCTCTCAAACAAAAAATTAAATAAATAAAAAGAACTCAACTCAGAGGTGCAAATCTGTCCCCTTTGAGCAATAATCTCCTCGTTTTCTCTACCCCTAGCCCCTGGTAACCGTCATTCTACACTGTTTCTATGAGTTTGGCTGCTGTGGATTCTGTGTGTAAAGGAGGACATACAACAATTATCTTTTTCTGCCACTTCTAATGCTCTTGTGGTCCATCTGCGTTGTAGCAAAAGGCAGCATTTCCTTCTTTTTATGGCTGAGTGATATTCCATTGTGCATATATCCACCATATTTTCTTTATCAGTTCATCTGTTAAAAAAAAATTTTTTTTTTTACCGTTTATTTATTTTTGAGACAGAGAGAGACAGAGCATGAACGGGGGAGGGTCAGAGAGAGGGAGACACAGCATGTGAAACAGGCTCCAGGCTCTGAGCAGTCAACACAGAGCCCGACGCGGGGCTCGAACTCACGGACCGCGAGATCGTGACCTGAGCCGAAGCCGGACGCTCAACCGACTGAGCCACCCAGGCGCCCCATCAGTTCATCTGTTGATGGACACGTAGGTTGTTTCCATGCCTTCGCTATTGTGAATAATGTTGCAATGAACGTGGAGGTGCGGATAACTCTTCTGGATGGCGTTTTCGTTTCCTTCGGATAGGTACCGAGGGGTGTGATTACTGGACCCTGTGGTAGCCCTCTTTTTACTTTTCTGAAGACGCTTCACCCTGTTTTCCACAGTGATTGTAGCCATTTACATTTCTGCCAACCAGGCACAGGGTCCCTTCCTCCACACCCTCGACAACACTTGTCTCTTTTTGCTAACGGCCATTCTAACGGGGGGTTAGAGTGGCGACGAGTGATGTACCTGAAGACTGGCGAAACCAATCTTCCACAGTGAAAGCCATAAAGGAGGCCACGCTGAGAAGAGTAGAAGGGACGGTCACTTGGTTGGGGACCAAACTGCCAGCATGGCAGGTGACCCCTAAGTAGGAGGAAAATCCCAGGCTTAACGGAGCCACTTGGGAAGACTGGCAGTTTTGTACAAAACTAAGCCTACTCTGAACCATTTGATCCAACAAGAACGCTCCTTGGTATTTACCCAAAGGAGCTGAGAACGTGTGTACACGCAAAACCCTGTGCGTGGAGGTTTATAGCAGCTTTACGTATCATGACCAAAAACTGGAAGCAACCAAGATGTCCTTCAGTAGACGAATGGATAAATCACCTTCAGACGATGGACTGTGATTCAGCTCTAAAAAGAAATGAGCCTTCAAGCCATGAACAAACACAGGGGAACCTTAAATGCCTATTGCTAAGTGAAAGAAGCCAATCTGAAAAGACTACATACTCTATGGTTCGAGGTATATGATCTGGAAAGGTCAAAACTATGTACGCTGTAAAATGATGGGCGGTTGCCAGGGGTGGGGTGTGGGGGAGGCATGAGTAGTTGGAGCACAGAGTATTTTGAGGGCAGTGAAAATACCCTGTAGAACACTACAGCAGTGGATACGTGTCATGATATATTTGTCCAAAGCCATAAAACATGCAACACCAAGAGCAAAGCATAGACTTGGGGTAACTCTGATGTGCTAATGTAGGTTTATCCGTTGTAACAAATACACTTAGAATGTTGATACTGGGGAAGGCTACGTATGTGTAGAGGCCGGGGATATATGTAACCTCTCTGTTACCCCTAGTTTTGCTGTGAACCTAAAACTTCACGAAATAAATGTTTTTCTTTCTTTCTTTTTTTTAATCTAAATTCAAGTGAGTTAACATACAGTATAGGCTTGGCTTTGAGAGTAGAACCCAGTGATTCATCACTTACATATAACACCCAGCGCTCATCCCAACAAGTGTCCTGCTTAATGCCCGTCACCCATTTAACCCACGCCCCACCCCCACCCCCACCAGCAACCCTCAGTTTGTTCTCTGTATTTAAGAGTCTCTTCTGGTTTGCCTCCCTCTGTGTTTTTATCTTATTTTTCCTTCCCTTCCCCTACGTTCATCTGTTGTGTTTCTCAAATTCCACATATGAGTGAAATCCTGTATCTGTCTCTGACTGACGTATTTCGCTTCGCATGATACCAAATTAAACGTTTGTTAAAAATGTCTAGGTGTGAACATTTTAGGTCATATGAGGAATGTATGTTCGAAAAGAAATGCCAACTGGGCCGTCTTCGGCTCAGGTCATGATCTCACAGTTCGTGAGTTCGAGCCCCACGTAAGCGTCCGTCTTCGGCTCAGGTCATGATCTCACAGTTCGTGAGTTCGAGCCCCACGTCGGGCTCTGTGCTGACAGCTCAGGGCCTGGAGCCTGCTTCGGATTCTGTGTCTCCCCCTCTCTCTTCCCCCCCCCCCCCCACCGGCCATGCTCATGCTCATGCTCTGTCTCTCAGTAATAAATAAACGTTAAAAAATTTTTTTTAAAAAGAAAAGAAATGCCAATTGTTAACAGTATCATACAATTTTCCATCCCTGTCTCCAGTATATGAGAGTTCCGGTTTTACACATAGCCTCCAATAACTGGGTTGTCAGGTTTTATTTTTATTTTATGAATTAGACTAATTGATATCTTATTGAGTCTTTAGTATGCATTTCTTTTACGATTAATGGTATTGGACATCTTTTTCATTTTTTTCCCCATTCATGTATAGTCTTGTGTAAAGCCTTCAAGCATTTTGCCCAGGTTGAATTGGTTTGCTGTCTTATTTACGTGGAAGAATTTTTATATATTCTGTATGCAAGTCTTGTGTCATGTGTAAGTAATGTGAATATCGTCTTCCAGTCTGAGGCTTCGCTGTTTATTTTCCTAAGGATGTTATTCAAAGAACAATAGGTTTTAATTTTCATGAAGCCCGGGTTTTTCAATTTTCTTTGTGATTCATTCTTTTTTGGTGCTATCTAAAAAATCTGCCTCCTAGAAGATGGAAAGGATTTTCTCCTCTGTTATCTTCTAGACGTTTTATGATTGTAGCTTTCCCATTTAAGACCATGATCTATTCGGAGTCTTTTATTTTGTTTTTGTTGCCCGGTAAGAATTGAGGTACCTTTTTTCCCCGTATGTATATTCAGCTATTTTAGCTCTGTTTTGAAAATTCTGTCCTTTTCCCAGTGAGTACCTTTAGTGCCTTTAAGGAAAGTTAGTTGAGGGGCACCTGGGTGGCTCAGTCAGTTGAGTGTTGGACTTCACCTCAGGTCATGGTGTCACAGTTTGTGGGTTCGAGTCCCGCACCAGGCTCACGCTGACCGTGCAGAGTCTGCTTGGGCTTTGCTCTCTCTCCCTCTCTCTCTGCGCCCCCCCCCCAAATAAATACATCTTAAAAATTTTTTTTTTAATATTTATTGATTTTTGAGACAGAGCATGAATGGGGGAGGGACAGAGAGAGAGGGAGACGCAGAATCCGAAGCAGGTTCCAGGCTCCGAGCTGTCAGCACAGAGCCCGACGCCGGGCTCGAACTCACAGACTGTGAGATCGTGACCTGAGCCGAAGTTGGACGCTTAACCGACTGAGCCACCCAGGCGCCCCTAGAAATACATCTTTAAAAAAGTTATTTTGTAGTCTTTTAAAAGACGTGGTTATTCAAGTTGGTTTTACATTTTCATGTCAATTTTAAAAGCTTGGTAATTTTTATTAAAAAGCCCACTGGGATTCTGATTGAGATTGCACTAGATCTCAGTTTTGGAAGAATGCACATGTTAAACATGGTGACTTTCTGATCCAATCAATAGTACATTTCTCCATTAATTTGGGAATTCCTAAGTTTTTCCCATAATATTTGTAATTTGCTATGTACAGGCCTTCAGTATACAGATGTTTTATTAAAGCTAGCTCTATTTTGTGTTCAGAAATATTGTGCTACTATGAAATGCCCCAAAAGTTTGTCAGATTTATTTCTAAATATTTCATGTTCTTTGATTCTTATATAGATAGGGTTTTGTTTGCATTTCGTTTCCCAAATGTTTGTTGATAGAACCAAGACCTACAGCTGATTTTTTTTTTTTTAAAAACACTGGCCTAGTATCTTACAACCTTAGTAATTTCACTTATAGAATACAAATACCAGAATTAATATTTTCTTTTTTTTTTTAACGTTTATTTATTTTTGAGACAGAGAGAGACAGAGCATGAACGGGGGAGGGTCAGAGGGAGACACAGAATCCGAAACAGGCTCCAGGCTCTGAGCTGTCAGCACAGAGCCCGACGTGGGGCTCGAACTCATGGACCGCGAGATCATGACCTGAGCCGAAGCCGGCCGCTTAACCGACTGAGCCACCCAGGCGCCCCAAGATTTTCTAATTAAACAAGAATCTCACCCGTGAGGAAAGGCAGACTTAAATTTTACATTTGTTTTTTTATTTATCTCGCCTTATTGTACTAGTTAGTATATTCAGTACAGTGCTGAATACGAATGGTGAAAGTAAATATCCTCACCTTAGTCTCAATCTAAAGGCAAAAGTGTTTGACATTTCACCATAAAATACGATGGATGCCGTTTGCTCATTTTTCTTTCATCTTTGTCCGCTTGAGGAATTTCCCTTGTTACTTTTTTAAAGGAATTTACATTGTTTTAACATCTTGCTGATTTTTTTTTTAAAAAGCAAAAAACACGAACGAGTGCCAAATTCTGTCAAATGCTTTTTTCTGCACTTGAGAGAATCATAGGTTTTCTTTTCATGTTTTTACTTTATGTGGTATATACATAAATTGATAATCAACGATTAAACTAAATGATGCATTCTCGGGATAAACTGCACTTGTCTTGATGTACGAAACATTTTTATTTGCTGGACTCTACTTGCTAATGCTAAGAACTTTTACATTTATTTTCATGAGAGGCGCTGTTCTGTAGTTTTCTTGTAATGTTTTTGTCAGGTTTTAGGATTAGGGTAATGTTGACCTCACAAAGTGCTTTGCGATGTGTTCTCTCTTCCTCTGTTTTTCTGAACAGCTTTATGCAAGATTGATGTTATTTGTTCCTTAACTGTTGAATACGACTCGCCGGGGAAACTGGGTTTAGATATTTTTGAAGGTTTTTATTAATTATAGTCACTTCATATAATTGTAGTGAAATTTTCTATTGTGTGTCTGTCTTGTTAAGAAATTTTTTATAATTTTAATTCCAGTGTCAGGTGTACAATATAGTGATTCAACACTTCCCTGTATTAGTGCAATCAAGATAAGGGTACTCTAGGGGTGCCTGGGTGACTCAGTTCGTTGAGCGAATGACTTCGCCTCAGGGCATGATCTCACCGTTTGTGAGTTCGAGCCCCGCGTCGGGCTCTGTGCCGACAGCTCAGAGCCCGGAGCCTGCTTCCGATTCTGTGTCTCCCTCTCTCTCTCGGCCCCTCCCCCACTTATGCTCTGTCTCCGTCTCAGAAATAAACATTAAAAAAAAAATTAAAAAAAAAAAAGGTAAGTGGACTCTAATCCCCTTCACCCACTTACCCACCCCCGACCCCTCGTAACCATCTGTTCTCTATAGTTAAGAGTCTGTGTGTGTGTGTGTGTGTGTGTGTGTGTGTGTGTGTTTTATCTCTGTTTTGTTTCTTAAATTCCACACATGAGTGAAATCCTGTGGCATCTTTTTCTGACTGCTCATTTCAGTTAGCATCATACCCACCCTTATTTTTCCGTAATGCTTTGCAAGCAATTTGACCATTCATCCCAGATGTTGAAGTTACCGGCCTAAAGTTTTTCCCAATAATACCCTTTTAATGTCTGTAGAATCTGTGATGATATTCCGTCTTTTAATTCTAATAGTAATATAATTTGTTTCTGGTATTCTGGTTGTCTTACTAGGGGGTTATCAGTTTTTTTAAGTTCTTCAAAGAACTTTTTCTCTCTGATTATTCTTTTTTTTTTTGAGAGAGAGAGAGAGAAAGTGAGCACACAGGTGAGAGGCAGAGAGAGAATCCCAGAGGGGCAGAGAGAGAGAGTGGGGGGCGGGGGGAGAGAGGTACGTTCATCCAAAGTAGGGCTCATGTTTGACCTGAAGTGAGGCTCGAGCCCACCCAATGTGAGGCTCAAACTCATGAACTGTGAGACCATGACCTGAGCCAATGTCAGATGCTTAACAACTGAGCCACCCAGGCACCTACTCTTCTTTCTATTTAATTTTGCACTTTTCCTAAAAAATTTCCTTCCCTTCTTGAAATTTTCCCCTCCCGTTTATTTCATTGACAATTAACTTTTTATATCCTTAAGGCAAAAACATATATAATTGATTTTAAACCTTTTCTACTAATATAGGCATTTAATGTTACACATTTTCCTCTAATATATTATTTTCATTATCTTTCAGCCGAAGTATTTTTTATTTTTTCTTCTTCTTTGATCTGTAGGTTATTTTAGATGTGATATTTAATTTCCAAACATTTGGAAATTTTCTAGACATTTTATTAACATCTAACTGAATTCCGTTGGTATCAGATAATATGCTTTACCCCCTGAGCCACCCAGGTGCCCCTGGGATCAGATAATATGCTTTATAAGATTTTAATTTGTAACAGTTTATAATTCTAACAATTTAATTTATAACCTTTTAATGAGCTATATTCTATCAGTTAGCATTTGGTCGATCTTGGTGAAAATACTATGTGAAGTTAAAGTTGTTTTCTGATGTTCCTGAGTGTCTTGTCCTATAAATATCATTTAGGTCCTATTCTTCCATTGTTCTGATTTTTTGTGTTGTAGTAGTTTCTTTTCAACTTTTACCAGTTACTGAGTAAGGCATGCAAAATCTCCAAGCGCTACTGTAGATATCTCAGTTTCTCCTTTTAATTCTGCCTGTTTTTCATGTATTTTGTAAATCTGTTATTAGCAGCATACACATTCAGGATTATTACGCATTTACCTTGAAGTGTTTATCATTTGCAACGTTCCTATTTCGCTCTCGTGCTAATCCTTGCTTCATAATCTGCTTTGTCTGATAAATGTCGACACTTCTTTTGCAGTGTTTTGCTTCGGTCTATTTGCGTCTTTATATTTAAAGTGCAACACCTGCAGACAGTGTATATTTCGACCTCATTTTTATCCCGTTTGAGAATAAGTGATTCTCCCTTCCATGTATATTTAATGTATTTAATGATACAGTTCGTTTTAATTCCGTCATTTGCTGGTTGTTTTAGCTTCATGTGTTTTTTGTTCACCCGTTTCCCTTTTCCTGCTTTTTTTGGGGTTAATCAAAGAATTTATAGTGTTCTATTTAATTTTCTTTATTGTCTTTGTAATGGTCTGCTTGGACTGGACCTCTCTGTGTTAAGGTTGAAATTGTATGTTAAGAGAGAGCCTAGGGTGAACGTGGTGCTCATCTTATCTGTTGCTGTTCGTTCGTTCGTTTGTTCGTTCGTTTATAAGCGTGTGAGCGGGGAGGAGCAGAGAGAGAGAAAGAGAGCATCCCAAGTGGGCTCCACACTGTCAGCGCAGAGTCTGAAGCGGGGCTCAATCTCACAAACTGTGAGATCGTGACCTGAGCTGAAATCCAGAATCAGGTGCTTACCCGACCGAGGCACGCGGGTGCACCTGTTGCCATTCTTTAGGTGTTGTGTTCTGTGTTGCCCTTTGTCCAGTGCCTGAAAACGATTGCTTCCTATACTTTGTTCAGTTTTATAACTGTTTACACTGGGAGGGCAAGTCTGGTACCACTTAACGTCAGCATAGCTGGAAATGGAATTTTGAGGTTTGCCTTTTAGATTCTCCTAGTTTTCTTTCTTCGTTCTTCTTCTACCTCATGCCCCTCTCTCTCCTTTCCCCGTCCCTGTCCCCTCAGATATCCTGATTCTAGCATCTTACTCTCAGAAACTGTGAATAAGTGACTTTCTTAAGGTTTTATTTGATAGAAGCTGAGGGTATGATATTTTCCCCGAGTCCTTTTCATGATCATTGAGATTTTAGAAGACTCTGTGGCCTCTACGATTCATAGGACTTCATCTCTGGTAGTGGAATGCATACGAGTAAGCAATATATATCGGATATCACTGGCTATCTCGTATAGGATAGTCACGATTTCGATAATATCCATCAGAATGCTAACCCATATATTTCTGTCCACTTCCCCTACGTTTATAACCAAGACTGTAGGAAGGAGAACGGAATTTGATGGTTAAATGAACACCTTGAACCATCAGCACAAATCCTTTGTGGTGTTGGCCAAAAGAGGAAAGTCGGGGAAAATATAAAGTGAGAGTTGTAGGAGCTGGGGACTTTAGCCTAAGAACCGAACTCGAGAGACAAAGCGGATGGAGGCAAGGCATCTGGAAACACAGCTCTCACATTCGTAGCTGACATTTTCTAGTCTTCATGACCTATTCCTGGACTGGTCAGAATCTTCCTGTGTTTGTTTCTGATCGCCTCTTCTCTGTGCTTCTGCTGTCTTGGAAACTTTACTGTTTCATAATGCATGTCGATGGGTACAGCACTTCTATTCCTATGTTGGCATTCCATAGATTTACTGGTCAGTGAATTTTGTCTGCCAGAAATTGAATTGGATATTCCCCGAGGCAATTCTACCATACTGGGACTTTTCACTTATTGTGACCGTTTAGAACTTCCTTTACAAATAACTGACTTAATAAGTACATTATCAAACATTTTGTATCTACTTACGGAGGACTTAGGGTAAGCCAATAGGAACACTACATCGTGAATCGAAACAACGTTTGGGAAGTCACCTTATATAGAAACTAAGCTGGACGGTCCTTAACATCTGTGCCAGCTAGAAGACCCTATTTGCAGGTAAGATTCCTTTGTTTATTTCTTCTCCCTCTTCTCATTTTGGGAGATGAAGAATGCATTTTTCTTGTATGACTCCTTGGTATTACTTATACACGAGAACAGAGTATGTCCCAGTGACCAAACTGGTAAGCCCCACACACACTTGCTGCCTATCCTCTGCCTTAATCATTTTTTATAGTTTTTTTTTTTTAAGTTTATTTTGAGAGAGAGCATGGGGGAGAGGCAGAGAGAGGGAGAGAGCGAGAATCCCAAGCAGGCTTCACACCGGCAGCTCAGAGCCCGACATGGGGCTTGAAACCATGAAATGTGAGGTCGTGACCTGAGCCGAAGTCAAGAGCCGGACGCTCAATGGACTGAGCCACCCAGGAGCCCCTCCTCTGCCTTAATCGTTTTGTTTCCCGTACCCCCAGTGTCCTGTAGCATCTTTCCAGATGATTCTGCTACAATTGACCACCATACAAACAAGAGAATGAAAACCGTTCTATGTTAAACTGGAATGGTTTCTTCTATGGTCTTCCTAGGTCAGACTTCAGCCTCATTAAAAATAAATTGGAGCTTGAAGCGTATCTTGGAGAGTCAGAACTTGAATGTTTGTATGTCAATGATTTCAAGTAGCTTGGTTACCGAGTCAATCTCCAGTCTTAAGAAAGCAACCCTCAGAGATAGCAGTCCTCTCAAAGGAGATTGAGTTGCCGATGCAGTATAAAGAAAAAGTTTATTACCCTCTCCCTAAAAGCCAAAAGAACTCTGCTTCAGTCCGAAAATGGCAGACTTTGTCCCTCACTAAGCAAAAGGGAATAAGTACACCATATAGGCAAATGGAGTTTGGGTGTGTGTTTCCCAAGTAGAAGAAAGAAACTTCAGCAACCATGCTGATGTTGATGGGTGTGCCTTAAAAGAAAGATTTTATTTTTTTTTAACGTTTATTCATTTTTGAGAGACAGAGACAGAGTACGAGCGGGGAAGGGGCAGAGAGAGAGGGAGACACAGAACCCGAAGCAGGCTCCAGGCTCCGAGCTGTCGGCACAGAGCCCGACGCGGGGCTCGAACTCACGAACTGCGAGATCGTGACCTGAGCCGAGGTCGGCCGCTCAACCGACTGGGCCACCCAGGCGCCCCAAAAGAAAGATTGTGACATGAGTGCCAGGGACTTAAGTTTTTCCGAGGTCCTAGGTAAATTATTACGGTTACCTGACATTTAGATTGGCTTCACCTTTCAGCAAACCCAATTCTACTTTAAGTTCTTAAAAACAAAATGATGGTGAGCTTGATAAAGTAAGGCCCTATTCAGAACATGCCAAGAGATACTGTCTATTCTATCAAAAATTCAGCTCCTAATCTGGTTGGTTTGATTGTAAATTGTCCCTATTGGGATGAGTATTGGACTGATTATTTTAGCAAAGCCTCCATTGTGGCAGTGTAGACAGGAGAGGGAGATTTTTAGGTCAACTTGATAACACAGAAGCTGAAAGCTGGCAGGGATCTTAGCCATGTGTTTGTACACCTTTGCTTACATAGGAAAGAAGTTAGGCCCTTAAACCTAGTTAAGTAATGTTCTAAATAGTTACGGTGGAGGAAGAGCTCTTTGGGTACAATCTAATTATAATCACTAATAATTTGGGACGTTTAATCTGTGATATTTACTATTTGAGATTTAATCCGTGATCTACTGTGTCATTAATGCCTTGTACGTGTGTATCATTTAATCCTAAAATCCACCATTTGAGTTAGAAACTATCATCGTCCCTGTGTAAGGGCCACAGAAACTGACGCATAGCTAGGCTAACTGCCTTGCTCAATGTTATAGAGTTAGTAAATGGGAGAGTTGGGATTCAAATCCTGACGGTCTGATGAGATTTAACTAGTCTCTTATACAGCCTCCCGATTATTAGCAAAGGCTACACTCTTGAATTTGTAGACAGCAATCAAACTGTAAACCATTGGGGGGGGGGTCTCTTCCCTTAGAAAGGTACCATTGTCAGCAGCGAACTATTACGTTAGGTCTCTTGTTTCTAGGGTAGAAAAATGTTACTTTAGTTACCAGGATTTATCTTAGCATAACTTATTGTTACTAGGAATCTATTTCATACAGAATCTGCCTTTGTTCGTGAGGTGTTTTACAATTAAATTAAAATTACAAAGCCCTAACACAGTGCCTGGTTTATTGTAAGTGCCTAAAACTGTTACTTATTAATGGTATATTATTATTATTATTATTATTATTATTATTGTATATAGCTATTCAGTAATTAATTTGCTATGCCCATTCATTATTGATCCAGGCTTTTCTTTACCAGGGCTGAAGCTATACCTCTCTTAGCAGTTATCATGCTGTATTGTAAGTGCATGTCTGTTTGGCTTTTTTCCCCACTAGATCATAAACTGTGTAAGAGGAGGCAGTGTGTGTTATTCGTATGGCTTTTCCAGTTCCTAGGACAGTAATGCACTAAGTAAAAAGTTTTGAAATGAATCTAATTAGAATGAACTGAAAGCTCAGTTCCATTTAACAGATGGGAAGTTCAGGAGGTCCATTTAACAGATGTAGAGGAAAGAATCCAGAGAAAACGACTTCCTCTTTTCATATAACCGGTCCAGAAAGAGCTCTGTAATGATTGAGTTTATTGGGTTCCACATTTACCGATCTCCAGGGTAAGACCCTGTTCTTCATCAACATGAGCTAAGTTGCTGGGACAAATGTAGTAGTCAGATGGCAGAATTCTGAAACCTGTCGTTTCGTGCAGATAAATTCTTTAGTCCTAAGACTCCTTCCTGACCGTTTGACAAGGTAAATCAGCCGGACTATGTAGAACAGATATTCCCTTACACCGAGTAATAGCCAGCCACACGGTCTCAGTCTAAACAAGAAAACCAATAAA
The DNA here is from genome assembly GCF_023721935.1 of Panthera uncia. Lineage (NCBI taxonomy): Eukaryota > Metazoa > Chordata > Mammalia > Carnivora > Felidae > Panthera > Panthera uncia. Next base: position 91,759,253 of record NC_064817.1, read on the forward strand.
ATTGGTTTAATAACGGCCCAACTTCGGCTCAGGTCATGATCTTGCCGTCTGTGAGTTCGAGCCCCGTGTCGGGCTCTGGGCTGACCGCTCAGACCCCGGAGCCTGCTTCGGATTCTGTGTCTCCCTCTGTCTCTGCCCGTCCCCTGCTCGTGCTCTGTCTCTCCCTCTCAAAAATAAATACACATTTTAAAAAAATGGTTGAATAAGACAGTAAGCTGAAAACCCGATTTTCTGGATAATAGCTCGTATTTGGCAAAACCAAGAAACAACTCCTTTTTCTCCATCTCATTGTAGTATATTCCAGTGTAATCATTAAGATCCTGTTACTTAGAAAACCGAGAGTGGTTAGAGAGGATCGGACTGAATTGATAAAATGATAATTACCTCTCTGTGTTGTGCCGTTTGCATTCGATTCGGAACATACTTAATTTTCTCGCAAGACGAGGAAATTAGAAAAGGCACGGAATCCTGATTGGAAATAGATGTCGGGACGTTTGTTGGGCATTTCCCACAGAAGTCACATGAGAGTCAGTTTTAGAAAAGTGGGGTTCTAATGAATCATGCTGAATCCTTAAACTTCATGCTTCAGGTTGAGGAAACCATCATAAACGCACCCCCAGCTGTCCGTCCCTAGTAGCCACGATCACTCTGAGTCTTGGAATGACTGTGTGACATGGTCTTCTCAGTGTGGACCTGCTGGGGCATAATCCATAGTCACCTGGGATCTTAGAGACGCGTCACTCAAACCTACTGTAACAGTTCTGCATTGCCGCAGACGTAGCTGTTTAAAATAACGCGTTATCATCTCGTAGTTTTCCTGGCTCAGGAATCTGGGCATAGCTTCGCCAAACGCTCTGATGAAGATCTCGCAAGGCTTTCTTTCGATCAGGGTTATCGGCAGGGGCTGGGGGGCTGATCCGAGGCACTGAGCCCCCTTCCGGGCTGACGTGGCTGTCGGCAGAATCTGCTTCCTTGTAGTGGTAGAACTCCGAAAAGCTCGCTATCACGGGGCGCCCGGGGGGCTCCGTCGACGGTGCGTCTGACTTCGGCTCAGGGCGTGATCTCACGGTTCACGAGTTCGAGCCCCGCGAGTTCGAGCCCCGGGTCGGGCTCTGTGCTGTCCGCGCAGAGCCTGCTTCGGATCCTCTGCCCCTCCCCCGCTCACACACAGTCTCTCAAAACAACAACAGGAAATTAAAAACACACACACAAAACAAATCCTCACTATCACAAGGATAGCAAGAGAGAGGTTCTGACTGCTGGTCTCTCCGTAAATGGGCTGGCTTGATTAGGTCCGGCTCACTCGGTATAATCTCTTTGTCATTAACTTCAAATCAACTGGTTTGGGACCCTAATTACATGAGCACAATCCCTTCGTCTTTGTCATATAACCTAATCATGAGAGTGACATCATCATATGCACAGGTACTACTCACACTTAAGGAGATTGTATAGACCATAGACACTAGGGAGCAGAAACCTTGGAATCTTAGGATTCTGTTGGTGATAGCTACTGAATCAAAGTCTGCATTAAAAAAAAAAAAAATACCCAGGGGCGCCTGGGCGGCTCAGGTCATGATCTCGTGGATCTCGTGATTCGTGAGTTCCAGCCCCGCGCTGGCTCTCTGCTGTCAGCTTGGAGCCCGGAACCTGCTTCGGATTCTGTGTCTCCTGCTCTCTCTGCCCCTCCTCCACTCCTACCCTGTCTGCCTCTCTCCTCCCTCTTTCCCTCTCCCTCTCCCTCAAAAATAAACAAACGTTTAAAAAAAACAATACCCACATGATTCATATGCATATTAAATTTTGAAGCTTTGTGCTCTATCACCTTCTGAGTTAGGAGGAAACCAAAGTAGCCACAAGATGAGTAATTAATGTCCTAGTTCATTGCTAATGGAACCACTTAAACCCACGTCTTCAGTCATTGAGGAACACAAAGCATGTCCTATGTTGGGCCAGCGACAGACAATTAGAATAATGGTCCCATGATCTGGAGTTTAGGAGAAGACAGTATCAAAGAGAATTTAATATTTATTGATCGTTATAGTAGGCTTGGCGGTTACACACACGTTGTTACGTTCGATTCTGATAACTCTGCCATAATAATGGAGGGTAAGCATTATTGTTTTACCGGTGAAGAAACGGAGAATCAAAGAGATTAAGGTCCTACATCTAGTACGTGGACCTAGGATCCAAAGCAGTCGTGCCAGACCTGGTCTTTACACCACATGGTCATGGTCATGTCTGCCAACTGGGAAGGAGAATAGCCTCCAAAGACCCACTTTATATCAGGGTCTTGAAGATCCCTTTCTTCTGCCCCCCCCCTTAAAGAGGGAACTCCTGCATTCCCCAGAGCTTTCAAGAAACCAGTAAGTGGAGGTGTGACCAGTAGAGAACACAGCTCTCCCCAAGTAGGCCCTGCTCCATTCACTGGGGTTTCCTGGAAGATCGTTATCTGAATATGCTGCCAACGTTCTGAGAAACTGTCTGGTGACGAAGAGGAAAAAAAAAATCTGTTTGGAGTGCATTTAAAGTCACGAAATCCCATCTGAAGAGGGCATAGTTGCCAACTGGGGATAGACTTCCTATGAGGAAACATGGTGCCGTCCTTTTTCTGCTTTCTTGTCCCACCGCCCCAGCACCCCCTGCCACCCGACCCCCTTAGCAAAAGTTGGCTGTTTCAGACATTTTTTTCCCAGACAGCATTCAAGATAGGACCGATCTCTTCAAAAGCAGAAAGCGTTTAGGACTTTACCTGATAGAAAGTTGCTTTATAGAGACCAAAAGTAGACAAATGGTTATCGAAGGTTGGGGGCTTTCGGGGGTGAGAGGGTGATGGCTGAGGGCTGCTAGGTTTCTTTTTAGGGGAACACAAACTCCTAAAATTGATTTTGGTGATGGGTACACAAGTTTATGGATGTACTAAAAGCTATTGATTGTATACTTTATTTATGTATGTATGTATTTATTTATTTATTTTCATATTTGTTTATTTTTGAGAGACGGAGACCAAGCACGAGCAGGGGAGGGGCAGAGAGAGAGAGAGAGGGAGACACAGGATCCGAGGCAGGCTCCAGGCTCTGAGCTGTCAGCACAGAGCCCGACTCGGGGCTCTGACCCACGAACTGTGAGATCATGACCTGAGCCGAAGCCGGCCGCTTGACCGGCTGAGCCACCCAGGCGCCCCTTGCTTATATACTTTAAAGGAGTAAATTTGGGGAAACATGGGGAAGACGGTGGAGTAAAATGGAGCCTGAGCTCACCTCATCCCATGGACACACTGAGGCAAAAATCCATGTCTTGCAACTAAGTAAAAACAATCTAAAGAAAGGCAGACACGGGCGCCTCGGTGGCTCCGTCGGTTAAGCAACGAGAAATGTAAAACCCGTAATACACTAAAAATAAACACAAAGGAATCTAAGCATAATGCTAAAGAAAGCCCTCAAACCGCCAGAGAAGAGGTCAAGAGAAGAATTCAGAACTACAAAAACAACCAGAAAGCAATTAACAAAATGATAGCAAAATCTTTTCTAGCAAAAGCAGTTCTAAGAGGGAAGTTGCTTTAAATGTAAATGGACTAAATGCTCCAATCAAATGGCATAGCGTGGCTGGGTTAAAAAAAAACAGACAAAAACCCAAAAAAAAAAAAAAAAACCCAAGAGCCATCTATATGCTGCCTACAAGAAACTCATTTCAGACCTAAAGACACGTAGAGACTCAAAGTGAGGGGATGGAAAAAGATGCAAATAACAAGGGGAAAAAGCCAGGTAGAAATTGACAAAATTGGCTTTAAAACAAAGACTATAGGAAGAGACAGAGAAGGGCATTACTTGATGATAAAGGGGTTGATCCAATAAGAAGGTATACTTGTAAATATCTGTGCACCCATCACAGAAGCACCTAAATATATAAAGAACATATTGACGAATATAAAGGGATAAATTGACAGCAATAACAGGGGCTATTAACACCCTACTTATAGCAATGGATAATTCAGACAAGAAATCAATAAGGAAACAGTGGCTGTGAATGGCACATTAGACTAGATACACTTAACAGTTACATACAGAAGTTTCCATCCAAAGCCAGCATAATGCACATTCTTGTCGAGTACACGTGGAACATTCTGCAGGATAGATCACACGTTAGAGCACAAAACAAGTCTCCATGAATTGAAGAGTATTAAAGTCAGATCAAGCATCCCTTCTCACCACAATGGTTTGAAACTAGAAATCTATCACGAGAAAAAAAAAACTGGAAAGAGCGCAGACAACTGGAGGCAACAACGTGCTACTAAATAACCAACAGGTCAACAAAGAAAGAGGGAATAAAAAATTACATAGGAGACAGATGACGATATAAACACAATGATCCCATATCGTTGAGACCCAGCAAAAGCAGTTCTAGGAGGGAAGTTTACAGGAGTACAGGCCTATCTCCAGAAAGAAGAACAATCTAAAACCAAATAACCTTACATGTGAAAAAACTAGAAAAAGAACAAAACTCAAAGTTAGTAGAAGAAAGGAAACAGAGAGCAAAAATCAAAGTAGAGACTAAAAGCAATATAAAAGATCAACGAAACCCAAGAGCTGGTTCTTTGAAAAGGTAAACAGAATTGATAAAACTTTAGCCAGGGGCGCCTGGGTGGCTCAGCCGGTCGGCGTCCGACTTCGGCTCAGGTCACGATCTCACGGTTGTGAGTTCGAGCCCCGCGTCGGGCTCTGTGCTGACAGCTGAGCCTGGAGCCTGCTTCGGATTCTGTGTCTCCCCGTCTCTCAGCCCCTCCCTTGCTCATGCTCTGTCTCTCTCTGTCTCTCAATAATAAATAAATGTTAAAAAAATTAAATATTAAAACTTTAGCCAGATACATATAGGAAATAAGACAAGCACCAGCACAGAGGTACAGATGAGGATAAGAGAATACTAGGAAATATTGCATGCAAACAAACTGGACAACCTAGAAGAAATGGTAAATTCCCCAAAATATATGATCTTCTAAAACTGAATCAGGAAAAAGTAGAACATTTGAATAGGGTTCATAGTTAGTGATGAAATTAATTCGTAATAAAAAAAAAAAACCAAAAAACCAAACAAACAAACAAACAAAAAACCCTCCCAACAAAGAAAAGTACAAGACCAGCTGGCTTCACAATAAAATTCCACCAAACATTTAAAAAAGGAGATGATACTGGGGCGCCTGGGTAGCTTAGTTAAAATGTCCGACTCTTGATTTTGGCCAAGGTCATGATCTCACGATTAGTGGGAAAGAGCCCCACATCGGGCTCTGTGCTGGCAGTGCAGAGCCTGCTGGGGATTCTTTCTCTTTCTCTCTCTCTCTCTCTCTGCCTCTACCCTGCTAGCATGCACACAACACTCTCTCTCAAAATAAATAATTTTTTTTTATTTTTTTTAACGTTTATTTTATTTTTGAGACAGAGAGAGACAGAGCATGAACAGGGGAGGGGCAGAGAGAGAAGGAGACGCAGAATCTGAAACAGGCTCCAGGCTCTGAGCAGTCAGCACAGAGCCCGACGCGGGGCCCGAACTCACGGACCGCGAGATCACGACCTGAGCCGAAGTCGGACGCTTAACCGACCAAGCCACCCAGGCGCCCCAAAAATAAATAATTTTTAAAAAAAGGGGTAATACCTATTTTTCTCAAGCTACTCCAAAAAATAGAAAAGGAGGGAAAACGTCCAAATTAATTCTGTGAGGCCAGCATCACCCTCATTCTTTGAGGACAAAGATGCTCTTAAAAAAAGAAGCTTAAAAGCCAATATCTCTAATAAACATAGACGCAAAAATCTGCAACAAAATATGAGCAAACCAAAGTCAGCAGTGCATTGAAGACATCCTTGGTCAAGATCAAGTGAGATTTATTCCAGGGATGCAAGGATAGTTCAACATTTGCAAATCAATCAGCGTGATGCAACATATTAACAGGAGGAAAAACAAAAATGTATATGGTCTCGATAATTGTGGAAAAATCCTTTGACAAAAAATACAGCATCTGTTCATTAGAAACACTCTCAAGTGGGTTTTGAGGGAACATACCTCAAAATGACAACGGGCATGTATGAAAAACCCACAGTTAACAATCATACTCAATGGTGACAGACTGGAAGCTTTTTCTTTAAGGAACAAGACAAGGATGTCCACACTCACCTCTTTGATTCAACACAGTCTTAGCCTGGGACAAGAAAAAGAAAGAAAAGTAAGTGAATTCAGTAAAGTTGCAGGATACAAAATTAATACAAAGGAATCGGTTGCATTTCTGTACATTAATAATGAAGTAGCAGAAAGAGAAATTGAGAAAACAATCCAGTTGCCCCAAAAAAGGGTTAGTTGCCTAGGAATAAATTTACCAATAAGGTGAAAGATCTGTCCTCCGGAAATGATAAAACATTGATGGAAGAAATTGAAAATGGCACAAATGGGTAGATATTCCATGCTTGTAGATGGGAAGAATTAATCTTGACACAAAAATACTGATTCAAAGGGCTACGTGCATCCCAGTGTTTATAGCCGCATTATTAATGATAGCTACATTATGGGAAAAGCTCAAATGTCCATTGACTAAGGAACGGATAAAGAAGATGGGGTATGTAACGGAGTAGTGGAATATTACTCGGCCATAAAAAGGAATGAGATCTTGCCGTTTGCAACAATATGGATGGAGGTAGAAAGTATTAGGCTCCGTAAAATAATTCAGAGACAGACAAATACGTGATTTCAGTCCTATGTGGAATTTAAACAAAACAAATGAACGTGAGGAAAAAGGGAAACCAAGAAACACACTTTTACTATAAAGAACAAACAGGGCTACTGGACGGGAGGGGGGTGGGGGGGATGGGTTTAATGGGGGATGGGCCTTAAGGCGGGCATTGTGAGGGACACTCACAGTGTATGTATGTAATGTGACGAATCACTTACAATGTATGTGACGAATCACTAAATTCTACACCCGAAACTAATATTATACTGTATGTTAACCAACTGGAATTTAAACAAAAATGTGGAGAAAGAAAAAAAAAAAACACGGCCATACTACCAAACGCACTTTACTGATTCAGTGCCATCTCTCTGAAAATATTAATAATATTTGTTTCAGAACTACAGTGAGTAATCCTAAAATTTGTATGGAACCACAGAAGACTCTGAATGCCCAAAGGACTCTTGACAAAGCAGAACAAAGCTGGAGGCATCACAGTCCCGGATTTCGAGATATAATACAAAGCTATAGTAATCAGGACAGTAGGATACTGACACACACGCAAAGACACAGGGATCAATAGAACGTTATAGGGAGCCTAGAAATTAACCCACGCTTACAGGTCAACCTAGGACAAAGGCAAGAATATACAAGGGGGAAAAGACCGTCTCTTCACATCAGCCTTCGCAACATATCCGTGGACCTGTCTCCACAGGCAAGGGAAACAGAACCAAAACTGATGCATTGGGACTACACTGAAACAAAAAAGCTTTCGCACAGTGATGGAAATCATCAACAAAACAAAAGGCAAACTACTGAATGGGAGAAGATATGTACAAGTGATTTATCTGATAAGCGGTTAACATCTAAAAAATACGAAAAGCTTCTAGAACTCCACATTGGTCCAAAAAACAAAAACAAAAACCCCACAAATAAGAATCTGATTAAAAATGGGGCAGATTATCGGGTTCCTGGGTAGGCTCAGTCGGTTACGCATTCAACTTTGGCTCAAGTCATGATCTCATGGTTTGTGGGCTCGAGCCCTGCAAAGAGCCCTGCTCTTTGCTGACAACTCAGAGCCTGGAGCCTGCTTTGGATTCTCTCTCTCTCTCTCTCTCTCTCTCTCTCTCTCAATCTCTCTCTCTCTCTCTCTCTCTCTCTCTCTCTGTCTCTCTGTCTCCTTTTCCCCCATTCATACTCTGTCTCTGTCTTTCAAAAATAAATAAATGTTAAACAAATTTAAAAAAAATCTGGGTAGATTATCAATAATAGCCAAATTATGGAAAGAGCCCAAGTGTCCATCGACTGACAAATGGATAGAGATGTGGCATGGGGAAGGCTGGGTGGCTCAGTCGGTTAAGCGACTTCATCTCAGGTCACGATCTCACAGTTTGTGAGTTTGAGCCCCTTGTCAGGTTCTGTGCTGACAGCTCATAGCTTGGAGGCTGCTTCAGAGTCTGTATCTCTCTCTCTCTCTCTCTCTCTCTCTCTGCTCCTCCCCCATTCACGCTCTGTCTCTCTCAAAAATAAACATTTAACAAAATTTTAAATTGCTTTTGCATCAAGTTTTTGTGGGTTGGAACAAGTCACAAATTGAGCTCAAAACACTATTCCAAAAAACAACCAAACCTGCACCCTACATTTTAAATTAATTTACTAGCCAATGGTCCACAACCTTGTGTGTAGATTTTGTCTTTACTTATCTCCCTCTGTGAGGAAGGAAAAAAAATCTCATTTGTTCTCCAAGAAATACCAACTTGACCAAACCCCTGAATGAGTGGGATTACTTTAAGCAGCGTTGAAAAAGCAACTGCCATAGGGTTTCATGTAAGCCTGTTGTTGGATAGTCTCTTTGCCCATGTGAACCCTTTGGAAGAATTTTATAAAGTACAAGAACCAGTTCTGTTTCGATCCATGGAATTAGAACGGGGTGTATTTGGTCACAATTAGTTGATAGTTGAGAGAGTTTACCTGGCACCTCCTTCCATATTCTCTCCTCTCTTTCTTCTAATCTCTAACTTCTTCTGTTTCTTTGGTCCTTCTGGAAAACAGGGCTCCCTTCTCTAAACCCTTGCTGATAGGTCCGTTGTTTATACGCGGCAGCTGAGCGTAGCGGAAAGAGCGCACTGGCTTTGGATTAAGAGTCGTGATTGACTTCTGGCTCTCTCCGTTACGGTGGCACCTGGGGAGAATTTATGTAACTTCTCGAAACTTCGCTGTTTCATTCCTAAGCTGGGGACAGAGTACACACAGAGTAGGCATGAGGTTTCCTCGGTGTTCGGTAACAAACGGGAGCCATAGCTATAGCCACGGCTCACTGAGGGTTTTGGTTTTGTTTTCACAACGTTACGCTAGTTTTTGCTCACTGACTATGAATCTGGAATATTTTGAGTTTCCCAGTTTTAAACTCAGCCTTAGCGAGGTGACTTGTAGCCTCCTAGGTTCTGTGCCTATAAAGATGTTACCACATTTTACATCCTTGCCGCCAAATAATCTGTAAATTAGGTCATCCCCCATAGACGACTATAAGGCTTTTTCTAGAAATGCCAAATGCTCCCATCTGCTAGGAAGTTGGGATCACAGATGTGATTGTTTCTGGTGCCATATCCCTTCTCAAGGAAGGGAGGGGGAGATCATGACCTGAGCCGAAATCAAGAGTCGGGCGCTCAACTGACTGAGCCACCCAGGCGCCCAAAACACAGACTGTCTTCAGCCTCAATTTATGTTCCCGAAGCTCCTTGACAGAGCCTGCGGCTTTTCTAATGTCCAGGGAGAGACCGTCATGAGGAGATCATCCATGTTGCCATGAAAAGAAAAAAAAAAATGCAGCAAATTGAGGTGTGTGTCATCTATCCATTTAGTTTTATTTCTTGCTTTTAAATGTAACGCTTTGAACATTTTCCATGTAGATCTACGTAGTTTTGAATGTTTCTATGCGCGTTACGATTTATACGTCCGTTTTCTTCAGTTGTTTGGTGTTTGGGCTTTGCACTTAATATATAGTCAGGAGGTCTTCACAGGTGCAATAAAATAAAGACAAGTGGAAAAAATTTAGCGTGGGACTCCCAGGGCCACATTTTGCCTTCAAATACTCTTTACGGTGCTGTGAATCCCGAGTCTGGCCATTTTTGTTTCCCTCACAGCGATTCGTGGATTTGTATTATAGGAGGGTGAAATGGATATAAAAACTCGCTCGCTGACGAAAGCCATCGTTAGTGGTGTGCGTTCCTCATCCGGCACGAAACCAAGTAACGTGAAGCCAAATCCATTGAGCCGTTTTCACCAGAAGTCAGCACATCTGTCAGTATGGACCAAGCGCCTTAGATGGATCTGCGTAGAGTGACTTATGTTAGGTCCAAAGCCCAAATGAAAAGTTGTCACCTTGGTGACTTTCTGAGACACTAGGATCAAAGATCATGGGGGAGAAGGCAGAGGAAAACTGTAGCCTAATCAAATTCCAACTGATTCCTTATCTCGCAGGGGACATCTTTGTAAGGTGAGTTTGTTCTCGCGAATATCTGTACGAAACCGCGACAAGGAGCACATTGCTTGATCAAAATGCAGAGACAACAGACCAAGTTAAAAGAATCAGCTGGTGAAAATGGCCATGACCATTCATGTTGGTCGTTGAACTATGTAAGAGAGTTAAGAATCCCATCACTCATCACGCGGACGCTCAGCATTTTGGGGCCCAAACGACTGTGATCAGTTCTCTCTCTCGGGTCTCCCTCTCATTATATACTCCGGATAATGTGTGATAAACTTGTAATTCCCATGATTAACCCAAGCTGAAAGCTTTCTTTAGAGGTTTTTAGAGTCAAGGTATTGAGCGTTTAACTCACATTAACCCGGATGTTTAGCTCTTAGTATATAAAAGTCCTAGTCCAAGACTCCCCTCAGGGACGATCCAGAGGAGAATGTACCATTCGAGCATCTTATAACTCACTTGGCAGTCGTGTGGGGAGAAAGAGGTGGTCGGGGCAGGTAGGACAAGACCAGGGCTCACTGAGCAAGATTATGATTACTGCCATAGAAAAATTCATAGAGCTGTCTTGTGTAATTTCAGGAGAGGAGAGAAGGAAGGGAGCATTGGGGACCAGGAAGGGAAACGTAGCAAAGAGCAGCGCAACATCAGCCAAGTTTGAGGCCCTGTGAACAGTAGTAGCAGAAACAGAAGGATGAGAGAAAACACGGTACGCAGCCCAGAAAGTTCATAAACTAGTGGGAGAAGCAGACCCAAGTGGGACAGCTGCTTGTGTGTCGGCACAGACAGGCCGTGACTGAAGTCCTCATGTGATAAGCGGAAACTCACATCTGTTCGTGTTCATCCAGTTGCCCGGGCATCGTACTTGACACTTGAACTATTTTCAAAACCACCCTGGGCCTTAGTTGTTATTATCTCTCTTTTACGTGGAAGGAAACGGAGCCCTGCGAAGATTACGAATCTAGCTCAAGATGGGGGCGCCTGGGTGGCTCAGTTGGGGGAGCGTCCAACTCTTGCTTTCAGCTCAGATCACGATCCCAGGGTCGTGGGATCGAGCCCCACGTTAGGGCTCTGCGCTGAGCGTTAAGGCTGCTTGAGGTTCTTTCTCTCCTCCCCCCTCTGCCCCACCCCTACTCATGTGCACGCTCGCTCTCTTTCTCTCTCCCAAAAATACGATAAGTGAATCTAGCTCAAGATTATATAGTTAAGTTAGTAAGTAGCAAAGGGAGTAACGTCAACCCACCATTAACACTATTTTAATGGCTATCATTGGTTTTTAAATTTTTTTTTAAGTTTTATTTATTTATTTTGAAAGAAAGAGAGAGAGTGAGCAGGGGAGGGGCAGAGAAAGGGAGAGAGAGCATTCCCTAAGCAGGCTCCATGCTGTCAGCGCCGAGCCTGATGTGGGGCTCAAACTCCTGAACCGTGAGATCGTGACCTGAGCTGAAACAAAGAGTAGGATGCTTAGCCGACTGAGCCACCCAGGTGCCCGAATGGCTATCATTGACTGAGTGACTACTACATGCTTAGTGCTCTCAGACACTTGATATGAGTTATGTTTATGTTTCATAACAATTCTGCAACGTATGTGTTCCAAACATCACTTTATAGATCAAACGGAGTCTGAGAAAAACTTACTCACTTTCCGAGGTCTTGGCTATCATTAGAACAGTTAGGATTCACATCTGTGTCTATCCGATTCTAAGGAGTATGTTTTTTTGTGTTTTGTTTTGTTTTGTTTTTTACAATTAAAAAATTTTTTTTCAAGGTTTATGCATTTTTGAGAGACAGGCACACAGCATGAGTGGGGGAGGGGCGGAGAAAGAGGGAGACCCGGAATCTGAAGCAGGCTCCAGGCTCCGAGCTGTTGGCGCAGAGCCCGATGTGGGGCTCGAACCCACACGTGAGATCATGACCTGAACCGAAGTAGGAGGCTTCACTGACTGAGCCACACAAGCACCCCTGGGTTGTTTGTTTTTTTTTTTTTTTTTTGCTTTTTTGTTTTTTTGGGTTTTTTGTTTTTGTTTTTGTTTTGTCTTTACCATTTAACTGCTCCTTGGAGGGACAGGAGAGATTTATTATGAAGATCTTGTAGGGCTACCTTTGGAAAGGATACGTTCGAGACAGGCTTTTAAAATAGCTAGAACTTCGAGGGTGCCTAGGTGGCTAGCGGGTTAAGCGTCCGATTTTGGCTCAGGCCACGACCTCGCGGTTCGTGAGTTCAAGCCCCGCGTCGGGCCCTGCGCTGACAGCTCAGAGCCCTCCTCGGAACGTCTGCCCACCGCCCTCCCCACCCCCACCCCCACCCCCGTTCACACTTATGCTCTCCCTCTCAAAAATAAATAAAAACATTAAGAAATAATAAATGGCTAGAACTTCAACCGGTAACATTGGAGCAGAAGGATATCTAAGGAGGCAGGACGGTGACATCGCAGTGTAGCACAGGGCATGGGTGCAAGTGGTTAGGCGTGGCGAAGTTGTGGCAAACCGCCAATGGAAAGACGGTAAGTAAAATAGCCAGGATGCCAGAATAACTACAGTACTAGACAAGGAAAGTTGGTGTGCTGTTTTTAATGTGCTTTTTGCTCATTTGTGCCTCTCCCCGCTGGACTGAGAACGCCGAGCGAGCAGGGATGTTATTTTATTTTTTTCTGTTGAGTTCACTACCGTGTCCCTAGCGACCGGAGTCCCGCCTCGAACGTGATTAGGGCTTCTATCTCCAGCCATTAGGTTTATGGCCTGCATAATTCCAGTGGATGGCATTCGCATATACTACAACACAAATAATGTCTCCTGGAGTGGTACAGTCTGAGAAAAGGCAGTCATAACAGGCAGTGAATACACATTTTGAATAAGCGAATGGTTACTTGATTGGCCTTAGGGCAGTGTGTCAGAACGGGGTTTATAGGATGTATTGCAGGGGGAGAGAATGGGGGAAGAGGAAATGTTAAGGCAAAGCGTTAAGTAGTCTGAGCAAGACGTAACGATCTGAACTACCCAACTGGAAGCGGATAGGACTGGGTAGAGGAAAGACGTGCTTCCGTGGCAGAATTAATATCGTGTTTCCAGATTGGGTATAGAAGGGAGAGGGGTATTGGCAGCGGGACATTGAAGATAACTCCGGGATCTTCAGCCTGAGCGCCTGGGAGCCTGATCGTGGCGCTACCTTAGTAAAGGAAAATAAGGAAAGATAAGCAGCATTGGCGTGTGCCGTGGGTGGACAGATGATGAATTCAAAGACGTAGAAGCTGATTTTGAGGAATCTGGGGGGTACCTATATAGACCCGTCTATTTACGGGCATTTGAATAAACTCAGCAGAGACCAGGGATACGAAGACGGATGATGAAGGTTCTGAAGCCACCGGAGGAGCTGAGAAGTTGAATAAGAGAAGGCAGCAACAGGTAGCACCTCAAGAAAGGCTTAAGGGGTGCCGGGGGGCTCAGTCGGTTAAGCGTCTGCTTCTCGACTTTGGCTCGCGTCATGATCTCACAGTTCGAGCCTCACCTCAGACCTCCGTGCTCACGGCGCGGAGCCTGCTTGGGATTCTCTCTCCCGCCTCGCTGTCTGCCCCTCCCCCACCCGAACGCGCTCGCGCGTGCGCACGCGCGCGCTCTCTCAAAACAAAAACGTGTGAGGCAAGAAAGTGGAGACAGCAGGTGCGGATTGAAATGAAAAGTCAAAGGCACTAGAAAGGCGGGACTGTACCTTGAGACAGAACCAGAGACCAGAAACCGTTTTCTAGGGTAGGGGAATGTTGACTTGTCTGTCGACTAAAGGGAAGGGATCAACGGAGATATCGAAGATGGTGACGACCTGTGAGCTGAGGGGCCCAGAGACCAGAGAGGGACAAGAGCACGGCAAAATGGTCAGTCTTGCGACGTACGAAGTACACGTCTTTCCAGATACGACTCGAGGGGAAGGCTAGGGGCGCCTGGCTGGCTCAGTCGGTTGAGTGTCTGACTTCAGCTCAGGTCATGATCTCACAGTCCGTGAGTTCGAGCCCCGCGTCGGGCTCTGTGCTGACAGCTCAGAGCCTGGAGCCTGTTTCAGATTCTGTGTCTCCCTCTCTCTCTGCCCCTCCCCCGTTCATGCTCTGTCTCTGACTGTCTCAAAAATAAATAAACGTTAAAAAAAAAATTAAAAAAAAATAAAAATAAAAATAAAAAGAGGGGAAGGCTAGGTAGAGAGCGAAAACCTAAAATGGAAGCAAGGCAATTTTTAGCAGTTCTTGCTAGATGGCCTCGATCTGCTCCGTAAGGTAGGGGGCAACTCCATCTGCTAAGCTGTGGACTCTTTCTTAGATTAAAAGGCTTAAGGTATTAAACTAAATATACCTTTAGGGTGATTTGCATCTTGCCAGCATGGGGGGACCTCTTCCTGTACGTATCCACAACCTCGCTGAATTCCATTGCAACTGTGTTTTGAAAAGTTTTGTCCTAGCAGGCTTAGTTTGGCCAACTCTAAGCCCTTTATCAGAAAGCAGTCATATCAGAAGGCAGTTTTGCATCGAATCCCGTTGTGTGCTTGTTGCTATGGAAACCATCGAATGCAAACTTTATTTTATAGAACGCCCAGCTAAGCTATTGATCAGGTGGGAGCGAGAGAGCTTCAAACCATTTCACTCGAGGAGAAGGAAAAAAAAAAAAAGAAAGAAAGAAACCTCAGCGAGGCTGTTTGGTGAAGAGAGGCCTTTTGGCTGGGCAAAACACAATAATGGTTTCACATGCACAAATGTAGGGCATAGACGCTTGGGGCTTTCTCTTTCTGCTTTTTTACAAACACAGGCGTCGGAATCCGGGGCTCAGAGGCAGGTAGGAAAGATGACAGGAGTCCTTAGCAGACAGAAAGCAATAATCTATAAAACCAAGCTCACAGAACTCAAAGAAGGAACAGGACCGGGTCATTAAGTCCGAGTGAGATTAGAGCAGGAACCGATGCCGGGGCTTCAAAATCAAATAGAGCGACTAAATAGAAAAGAGCCAGAGAAAATGGCAAAGCTGGGGGGGAAAAAAAAATCTCATTTAACGGGAACGCA
The DNA here is from genome assembly GCF_023721935.1 of Panthera uncia. Taxonomy (NCBI): domain Eukaryota; kingdom Metazoa; phylum Chordata; class Mammalia; order Carnivora; family Felidae; genus Panthera; species Panthera uncia. The sequence continues at coordinate 91,774,482 of NC_064817.1, forward strand.
TCACACACATCAGTGAGCTTTTTTTAGACTCTCATGTTCTAAGAAGGTATCAGGTAAAAATGAAGTTATTACTATCGGCTTTTATACCAGACTACAGTTAGGGTCTAGACAGAGGCCGCAAAATCCCCTGTACTTTTCTATCTCTGGCCCCGGACAACATCAGGATGTTTATGGAACATACTGGTTACGTTGAGGGAATTTTGCTTGCGGCTCTCTAGCACCTTTACATGGAAGTTTGCCAAGACCAGAAAGGAAGGAGGAGAAATTCGATGCGTTAGTAAAGACCAAGGGGGAGGGGGGAATGTCAGTCATGTAGGGGAGTGATCGGCCATGTCGGCATAGAAACAAAACAGTCACAGAGGGAAATGGAAGGAAATTCACTAAATATGAATCCCATGAATAACTCCCCTTGTTTAAAGTCCATGCTTAGTATGCGAACTTATCTGGCGAATATCTATTGTTCAGTTGTCTGTACGTGACGAAGATCACCTTCAAAAAGCTTAAAATTAAATATCGGGGGCGCCTGGGTGGCTCAGTGGGTTAAGCCTCTGACTTTGGCCCAGGTCACGATCTCGCGGTCCGTGAGTTCGAGCCCCGCGTCGGGCTCTGGGCTGATGGCTCGGAGCCTGGAGCCTGCTTCCGATTCTATGTCACCCTCTCTCTCTCTCTCCCCCTGCCCTCAAAAATACATAAACATTAAATAAAAGGTTTTTAATTAAACTGAAAATCAACTACCACCTAGAAACGAATATTGGTAATATTTTTGGTGTAATCCTTTCTCATTTTATGCTTTGAGTTCTATAACTTGATATGGAGCTATCTCTGCCAAGATAAACAGGAATATATCTAATCCTACGTATTACAATATTAGAAGAATATGTAAATCTACATTGTGGCACTCAACATCTTACAAAGACCTTTTCCCAGAAATCCTTCAATCTTTTGAGAACGTATTTTGAAAGTTTCTTTAGGAGCACTCATTTTGGGGAATGCAATTTATTTAATCAGTTTCTTATTGTTAGAAAATTGCCTTTCAGTCTTTCACATTTCTAAATTTTTGATTAACACCTTTGTCTATAAATCTCAGTGTATATTTATAGAAGGAGAATTTTTAGGTCAACGTTTACTACTTGTGAGGGCTTTTGATAAATATTGCCAGACGGCCTTAAACGATAAATTTTCAGAAGTAGAGGTTTTATTTATTTTAAAGCTTATTTTTGAGAGGGACAGAGAGAGAGAGAGTGTGCATGCAGGTGCGTACCCATGAGTAGGGGACAGGCAGAGAGAGAGGGAGACAGAGGTTCTGACGAGGCCTCTGCACTGACAGCAGAGAGCCCAGTGTGGGGCTCGAACTCACATACCGTGAGATCGTGACCTGAGCTGCAGGTGGACGCTTAACCAACTGCACCACCCAGGCGCCCTGGAAGGAGAGGCTTTAGATTAGAGATTATGAAATCTTTAAGGCTTTTGATTAATAGTTACAGATTTCCTTCCAGAAAGATTGTAACGGTTTATATACTCCCAAGCACCGTGTGAAGTCTGTTTTGTTCTCACATAAACACAGGATACTAATATTCTTTTACATGTTGGCAAGTTTCATGGGTTTAAAAATTGGTATCTTGAATTAATTTACGTTCTAGGTAAAGTTGGACGTTGTGACATGCTGCTTTACCTTTGTATTTGTTTCGTGAACGTTCTATCCGCGTCTTTTGTCTAAGTTTCTTTTGAGGTGTTCCTATTTGGCTTATTGTCTGCCAGAAATCCTTTTATATGTAAAGAAAGTCAACCCTTTCTTCCTCTTGGTAACAATTCTATTCCTCCTGGGTCTCATTTGCCTCTTAATTTATGGGGTTGTAATGCACAAAGGTTTATCATTTTAAATATAGTTAAGTATATGAATCATTGTCTTTATGGCTTCTTTCAGTGTTTTGTTATTTAAACAAATTTCTCAGGGTGTCTGGGTGGGTCAGTCGGTTAAGCATCCGACTTCAGCTCAGGTCATGATGTCTCTTAGTCCGTGGGTTCAAGCCCCGTGTTGGGCTCTGTGCTGACAGCTCAGAGCCTGGAGCCGGCTTCAGATTCTGTGTCTCCTTCTCTCTCTGCCCCTCCCCGCTCGCTCTCTGTCTCTCCCTCAAAACTAAACTTAAAATAAAATTTTTTTTTTAATTTCTTACACTGAATCAAATACATTTTTATCTCTTCTTTTTATGATTTCATTTATTAAATTTTAATATATCTGGGGTACATACGTGTATGTGTTTGTATATGTACACACATATTTGCAAAGACCTTTTAACTATAAAAAAATGAGTTTTGGGGGCGCCTGGGTGGCTTGGTCGGTTGAGTGTCCGACTTCGGCTCAGGTCATGATCTCACAGTCCGTGAGTTCGAGCCCCGTGTCGGGCTCTGTGCTGACAGCTCAGAGCCTGGAGCCTGTTTCAGATTCTGTGTCTCCCTCTCTCTGTGACCCTCCCCCGTTCATGCTCTGTCTCTCTCTGTCTCAAAAATAAATAAAAACGTTTAAAAAAAATTTTTAAAAAATGAGTTTTAATTTTTATTTCCAAGCCTCACCCCTAGCCCCCTTCTGGAGTTAATTCAAAGATGATTCAGACGAGTCTATATTACTAAAGAAATTGCAATGGTTTATCAATCAGATAAAACATTTTTTGGTGATTAAGCAGCAGTGTTTTAAGACTTTTACTTCATAATAAGATAGTTTTACTATGTTGCAGGGTTTTTTTAGTAAATTGGTTGAGGGTTTTAGGTAAAGAATACAGCACTAGAATTTTGTTCCCATTTAAACAGGAGGAAATAGTTCTCAATTAGTGTTTTTACACAAAATATCTGATTTTTCAGGGATGGATTACTGATGTTCACTGGAACTTTCCTGTATCTCCTCAAGATTACACTCATATACACGTCCAAAGGTATCCAAATGTGGGAAACTCAGTTATTTTATATTCATGGTGTGAATAATGCATCAATACGTTTTAATAATTGTTTCTTTTATAATACATTTAAGTATACTTTTCGTCCAAACCTTTTTTTAAGTTTTGTAATTTACCCTTACAAGTGAATTATGGCTTCTTCAAGACGACAACAACAACAACAACAACAACATAGCCATCATTTTTATTGTGGTGGATTGAATTTATATGTTACATTTCAGAAAATTTGCTATCCTTCCAACATTTATTCTTCCCATCAAGAAACATTTATTAAACTTGTATTTGCTTTAGGAAAATTTTAAAGAAATTCTCTTGTAGGCTTTGTACTTCTTTTCTTGTTTTATGCATTGATTTTTAAAAATATACATACATTTGTGTATGTATGTGTGTATATATACATATATAACGCATTATATGTATGTAGTGAGACTTTATATACATGAACCATTAATATTCATATTATAAGAAATGGAATTTTCCTGTATCTTCTATTTCTAGCATCTAGGGTAGCTCTTGGAACATCTCATATTTATTCAGTTGATTCCCTAGTTTCCTAACTAATCATTATCTATAAATAATGATAATTTATTTCTATTTCAAAATTTTTGTGTTTCCTTTTTTTGCATAGTATTCTATTACTCAAAACTTTCAGAGCATTTTTTGGATTATTTACCATTTTAGTCACATCACACTGGTACAAAGTGAAATAAAAATTATGCATATGCAATTACAGAACTTTTTTAAAGTTTGAGATGGATGTTGAAATTTATCACATGCCTTTTGGGCAACTATAAAATGTTGCTTTTTCTGCTATATCTTAGCGACGTTATGGTTCATATCAGTATATACCTAATAATAAACCACATCTACATTCACTGGATAAATACAAGTCAGATATTATTTGCTTAGTCCTAAGGAACATTTTTCATATCTATTCATAAGTGTGATTATTTTCTAATTTGTATTTTCTTCTGTACTCGTTAGGTTTCGGTACCGAGGTATCTAAATTTCATGAGGTCAGTTGCGAAACTTCCTTTTTTATCTATGGTCTAAAATAATTTCTATGCTGTGGAAATTATATGCTGCTTCAAAGTTCCAGAACTATCCATCTGGGCATGGAAATGTCTTTGCTGCTTGTTGTTTCACATCCCCATCGCTTCTCCCCATGGTTATTGATCTTGTCAGGTATTTTGGTCGTCTAATTAGCCATGCTGATCCGTTTCTTTGAAGAAAATTATGCACTGAATTGAGTTTCTCACATGTCTGTTTTGAAATTTTTCTTAAAGGCTTTACTATTATTATTATTGAGAAGTTTTGGGTTCATAGCAAAATGGAGGGGAAGGTACAGAGATTTCTCCTATATGCCCTGTCCCCACACATGTATAGCCTCCCCCAGGATCAACAACCCCCAACATGGTGGTGTATTTGTTACCACTGATGAATCTACACTGGCACATCTTGATCACCCAAAGTCTATAGTCAGTGTTAAGGCTCACTCTTGGTGGTGTACATATGGGTTTGGACAAACGTCTAATGACATGTATCCACTATTGTAATGTCATCCATAGTATGTTCACTGTCGTAAAAATTGTCAGCGCTCCCTCTATTCGTTATGCCTTGCCCCCTAGCACGCACTGATCATTTTATTGCTCGCGTAGTTCTGCCTATTCCAGAATGTCACGTATTTGGAATCCCGTAGTAGGTAGCCTTTTCAGTTTACCTTCTTTCTCCTAGTAAGATGCATTTAAGTTTCCTGTATATTTTTTTATGCCTTGGTAGCTCATTTCTTTTTAGCACTAAATAATATTCCATTGTCTAGATGTACCGGTTTATCCATCCAGCTCCCGAAGGACGTCTTGATTGCTACAAGTTTTGGCAATTGTCGAATAAAACTGTTACAAACATCCATGTGTAGGTTTTTGAGTGGATGCAAATTTTCAATGCCCTTGGTAGATATGAAGGAGTGGATTGCTGGGTTGTATGGTAAGAGTAGGTTTAGTTTTGAAGGACATTGCCAGCAGTCTTCCAAAATGGTCATACCATTTTTTATTCCCAGCAGCAATGAATGAGACCTTCCTCCAGCATCTGTTCTCAGAATTTTGGATTTTGGCCATTTTAGTAAGTGTGGAGTGGTACCTCACTGCTTAATTCCCTGACGACATATGACTTAAGCATTTTTTCTTCAAAAAAAAATTTTTTTTACATTTATTTATTTTTTGAGAGACATAGACAGAACACGAGTTGGGGAGGGGCAGAGAGAGAAGGAGACACAGAGTCTGAAGCAGGCTCCAGGCTCCGAGCCGTCAGCACAGAGCCCGACGCAGGGCTCGAACTCACAGACCGTGAGATCGTGACCTGAGCCCAAGTCGGATGCCCAACCGACTGAGCCACCCAGGCGCCCCCTGAAGCATTTTTTCATAGGTTTATTTGCCGCCTGTGTGTTTCTTTGGTGAGGTGGCTGTTAAGGTTTTTTTCTCTCTGCTTTACTGAGATATAATTAACACATAGCCATGTAAGTTTAATAGTTTAATGTACATGGCATCACATATAGATACATGTATGTATCGTGAAATGATTTTTACAATAAGGTTACATCAAACACCTCCTACAGTTACCACTTGGGGGGGTGGTGGAGAACATTTAAGACACACCCTCTTAGAAATTTTCAAGTATATAATACAGTATTGTTAACTGTAGTCACCATCACGTACATTAGATCCCAAGAACTTCCTCATCTTTTTTTTAAAATTTTTTTAATGTTTATTTATTTTGGAGAGAGACAGAGACAGAATGCCAGTGGGTTAGGGGCAGAGAGAGAGGGAGACACAGAATCTGAAGCAGCTTCAGGCTCTGAGCTGTTAGCACGGAGCCTTACGCGGGGCTCGAACTCACGAGCTGTGAGATCATGACCTGAGCCGAAGTCGGACGCTCAACCGACTGAGCCACCCAGGCGCCCCAGAACTTATTCATCCTTTAAGTGAAACTTTGTACCCTTTGACCAATGTCTCCCTCATTTCCTCTCTCACCCTCTCAGCTACCTCTCTGTTTCTACAAGTTCAGTTATTTTGATTCCACATATTAGTGAGCTCACACGGTATTCCTCTGACTTATCTTACCTTAGCATGATACCCATAAGGTCTGTCCATGTTGTTTCAAATGGTAAGATTTCACTCTTTTTATTGCTGTATATGTGTGTGTGTGTGTGTGTGTGTGAGTGTGTGTGTGAGTATGTGTGTGTGTATGTGTGTGTATATATATATATTTATACACACACACACATATATATATATACATATATATATATATCTCACATCTTTATCCAGTCATCCACTGATAGACATTTAGGTTGTTTTATGTCTTGGTGCAGTGAGTATGAGGGGTCTGATATCCCTTTGAAATAATTGATTATATTTCCTTTGGATATATATGCAGACATGAGATCCCTGGATCGCATGGCTGTTTTGTTTTCAAATTTTTTGAGGCACCTCCATACTGTTTAGTTCTAATGATTTACATTTCCACTAATAGGCACAAGCGTTCAGATTACTTTGACTGGGGTGTTTTGTGGATCCACACAGATTTTGGGATTGTGTTTCCTATCACCGTGAAAAATCTTGGAATTTTGAAAGGATCGCGCTGGATCTGGAGGTGACTTTGAGTAGTATGGACATGTTGACATTATTAAGTATCCCGGTCTAGAAACACGAGATGTGTTTCCAAATATTTTCCGTCTTCAGCTTTTTAAATCAATGTCTTAGAGGTCTCCGTGTGTGCAAAGCTTTCAGCTCCTTGGCGAAATCTATTCTTAAGGATTGTATTGTTTTTGATGCCATTGTAAATGAGATAATTTTTCTTCTTTTTATTGAGGTATAATTTGCATACGACATTGTATTAGTTTTAAGTGTACAGCATGATGATTTGGTATGTTTATATGTTGCAAAACGATTACCATAGTAAGTTTCGTTCACATTCATCACCGTGCATAGTTACAATTTTTCTTCTTGGGATGAGAATTTTTAAGATCTACTTTGATAGCAGCTTTCAAATAGGTAACATGGTCTTAAGTACTGTCACCATGCTGCCCGTTCCATTCCAGACTTATTTATCTCCTAACTAGAAGTTAGGATTAGTTCTGCTGGCGTGCATGCATTTTGTCCTTGGTCAAGATCTGAAAGAGGCATGTTTATTTCATCTTTCTTCTTTGACTTCTGCTTCATAAAAATATGTTTTTATATCCTAATGAGAATAATAAGTAAAAGAAATGAACTGTTTTCTCTATTAAGTAACTTTTAAAAGCAGAAGTGTGTTTCTCATTTTTTTTTAGGTTTATTTATTTTGAGAGAGGGAGAGATAGAGAGAGAGAAAGAGAGAGAGGGATGGGCAGAGAGAAGGAGAGAGAGAGAGAGAGAGAGAGGGAATCCGAAGCAGGCTCCAGGCTCTAAGCTGTCAGCACAGAGTCTGCTGTGGGGCTCGAACTCAAGAACCATGAGATCATGACCTGAGCTGAGATCAAGGGTCGGACGCTTAACCGACTGAGCCACCCAGGTGTCCCTGAGGTGTGTTTCTTTTTAAACTAACCATAGGGTTCACTTTTTCAGGTACTAGAAGGGTTTTTTTTTTTTATAGTCCCTTTATTAGATTGGGGTAGTTTTTTACTTGGGTTAGCTCTGCTGAAATTACTTTCCCCTTCCCAATTTCCATGTAGGTAACTCTGCCAAACCGTTAAAAAAAAAAATACCACAGGGTCACACCCCTTTTAACCACTTAACAAATTGGCAAAGTATCACATGGTGAAACCCTATAGGTGTGGAAAACGGTTGTGCACATATCCCTTCGGAGTGCTTCCTTATTTGTAGAAAAGGAAAACTGAAATTCCAGTCTCTCATTGGTGTAAAAAAAAAAATACAAAAAAAAAAAAGCAACAACAACAAAAAACCAGCTATAATTAGGCCTTAGTTATGGATGTCCATAGATCCTCTTCTCAGATTTGTTCTTGAGAATAGAGTGTTACACGTAGTTTCCGTTCTAATATCCCATCCTTGTTTCGTCGTAGTATGGCTCCATCCAACTGAGATTTAATTGTCTGCCTTCTGGCGGCGAATGGCCACACCATGGTGCCCTGGCAATCTCACAGGCATCTAGGTAAGCCACGCCAGCAAAGGCTTATACAGGAGTTGGAACTTGGTGAGTGTCTTGGGCTCCTCCTGGGGTGCTGGAGGATGGGAGGTCTGTGAGTGACTGCCGTCTCCCAGTCCTCTACGGCCCTTCCTGTGAGAGACTGTCATAAAACAATTCCTCCTCACCTCCCACATCCTGAGGAAGTATGGGACTCTCAGACCCGTGCCTTGCAAAATAGGGCTACAGACGCTCAAAGTCGTTAACTGCCGTCTGGAATTGTCTCCTCCACAACACCGTCGTCACGGACACCCTTTCCGTCTTGGTGCGCGAGCCAAAGATTATGGGGAGCTGGCACCTTGGGGTACCCTTCCTTCTGTTCCCTACGTAGGTAATAAAACATCTGAATCTAAAGGTGGCTTTTCGTATCTTGACTGGCTAAATCAGTGCTGCTTTGTCCTCAGCCGTGGCCTGCCGTCGAGGGTGGTTGACGTCTCGACTACTGCTTTCTTTGATGTTCGGAGTTATTCAATGAAACAAGAAAACAGCTAGCATTTCTTCAGTAGAGGAATGGTTCACGATCACCCGGTTGGCATAAGCCTTGGATCTCTAGTTAGGGTAGAGGCAGTAGAAAGATGACCATGGGTCTCCTCATGGTCCGTCAGGACACTGAGCTTCCTTTCTTTCAAGTGACAGTGCTTACGTCAGCATCTAGCGATGGTTACGGTTGACATTTTTTTTAAAAAAGAGGGACGCCTGGGTGGCTCAGTCAGCTAAGCGTCCAACTTCGGCTCAGGTCATGATCTCATAGTTGGTCAGTTCGAGCCCCCGGCATTGGGCTCTGTGCCGACAGCTCGGAGCCTGGAGCCTGCTTCGGATTCTCTCTCCCTCTCTCTCTGCCCCTCCCCCACCTGCGCTCTCTCTGTCTCAAAAATGAATACACGTTAAAAAAATAAAATAAAAAATAGATTTTATAGTTAGCAAAAATACCTCCAGGGATGTAACAGTAGGTAGGATGTCGATTTAGGTTTCCAGAGCATCTACCAGCTTTCATTTTGCTGAATCTTCATGAAGAGCTGAGCCGAGCTAGGGTCAGAGCGTCAAACTTTACCTCGAACGAGAATCCTTTGCCGTCGATGATTTTATTATGGTAATAATGACAGACAGGACTTATTGAGGACCTACTGCGTGCCAGGCATTGTGTTGAGAGACTTGCACGCACGCTCCCCTTTAGTACTCCCAACCTTGTGAGAGGGATTTACTTCTGTGGTCCCCACTTCAAACATAAGGAAATCGAGGTTTTAGCGAGGCTCTGCGATTTGCCGGAAGGCACACGTCTTGTCAGTCAAGCTTCGTAGCAGTGACCGCATCAGGGCAAAACTCCGGGTCTTTGTTTCTTTTCATTTTTGTGGTTAATTTGTTAATTGCTTGCTAATTTGTTAATTGTTTCTATCTTACTGAATACATTTTAAACATTTTCATAACGTTTTATTTTTTAAATAACGTAGGGGAGGAAAACTGTTCCTTTATCCCTTCTAAGCTTTTGGCTGAAGCCCCCGTAATGAAGGACAGATTAACAAGAGAAAAACAAGCACAGGTTTATTAACACAAATAACCTCATATATACATGAGTAATACCTAGAGAAAAATGAGTACCTTAAAGAAGTGGCTTATGATGTTGGCTTAAATACCACTGGCAGCTAATGACAAAAAAAGAAAGGTGTGTGTGTGTGTGTGTGCACGCATGTAGGCCAGTTATGCAAAGATAACCAGAAAAAGCATGGTAAACAAGGGTAAGATTTGCCATGCAGATTTAAGTCAATACCTTATCTACTGATAATCTTTTTACTTTATGATTTTTTTAAAGTTTTCTTTTTTATTTATTTTTGAGAAAGATACAAAAAGCAAGTGGGGGAGGGACAAAGACAGAAGGAGACAGAACCCCAAGCAGGCTCCACGCTGTCCGCGCTGAGCCCGATGCGGGGCTCGAACTCACGAACTGTGAGACGGTGACCTGAGCCAAAATCAAGAGTTGGATGCTTAACCGACTGAGCCATCCAGGAGGCCCATCCCTTGATAATTTCTTTTCATGAGGTAGTCATCCTTCCGAACTTTAAAAAAAAAAAAATTTTTTTTAACGTTTATTTTTGAGAGAGAAAGACAGAGTGTGAGTGGGGCAGGGGCAGAGAGAGAGGGAGACACGGAATCCGAAGCAGGCTCCAGGCTCCGAGCTGTCAGCACAGAGCCCGACGCGGGGCTCGAACTCACAAACCGCGAGATCATGACCTGAGACCAGGTTGGAAGCTTAACCAACTGAACCCCTCAGGCGCCCCCATCCTTCTGAACTTCTTGAAGAGTAAGAGACCCCCGTACCAATGGAGATTTTCTTTAGAAATGTAAATTTCTCTTCTACAACGGTCATTTCTGCTCTGTTTTCAGAAGTTCTTCTGCGTCTACTGTTTCTCAAAATAGCTCAAGATAATCCTTAGAATAACGGCATGTTTTGAGGTGGCATATTCCTCTGCCGTTCAGTAACAGTTGATACTTTGATATTTTGATTATATAAGGCAATTATCTATGACATCGGCTTCCTGTTCCAACCTTGAGAATTATACTTAGGTTTGCAATTTAACAAAATCAATTTTTCGAACCTGGCATTGTGAGAATAAACCTTGGATGGCGATGAACTCGGCATGAGTAATGCCCCTTCGCGATGACCTGTGTGGCAGGCTAGCTGGGATTGTCTGGCATCATCCCAGTCTCTTTATTGACTGGGCACCGTTTCAGGGGACCTGCTACAAAGAGTGATGATCAGTGTTTATTATAATCACATGGGCGCCCTATAATATCCTTTTCCAGAACAGAAACATTGTTATATCTACGATATCATCCTTAGCAAGCTTATAAGTGCAATGCATATTATAGAATCAGTTCTACAACGAGGACTGAAGCCAAACACATTTTCAGCCTCTAAATACTGGGGTGGGGGGGGGAGCCTCCATTGAAGAGAACAATTTCATTCGATTCAAATGAAGTTTAACAAAAATTTTTTTTAACGTTTATTCATTTTTTGAGAGGCAGAGAGAGACAGAGCATGAGCTGGGGAAGGGCAGAGAGAGGGGGAGACACAGAATCCGAAGCAGGCTCCAGGCTCTGAGCTGTCAGCACAGAGCCCGATGCGGGGCCCGAACCCATGACCCGTGAGATCATGACCTGAGCCGACATCAGACGCTCAACTGACTGAGCCACCCAGGAGCCCCAAATGAAGTGTTTTTTTTTTTTTAATTGAGAAAGAGAGAGAGAGAGGCAGAGAGAGCACCCCAAGCAGGCTCCGTGAGGTCAGCACAGAGCCTGACGTGGGGCTTAAACCCACAAACCATGAGATCATGACCTGAGCCGAAATCAAGTCGGATGCTTAACCAACTGAGGCACACGGGCGCCCCTAAAGGAAGTTTTATTTTATAATACCTCTTGAAATTTGTGGAGCCAGAGGGACATCAGCGACATACAGCTGGGGTGCCTGGAAACCCCTATCCTTCAGTGGCTGACCCAAAGATTTCTATTAGTCAACTGCCACGCGAGTCCGTGCGGGGGGCACCTGGCTCCCCATCCAGGGCCCAGAAAGGGACATTCACCCAAACGTGCATTTTGCTCTTCTCCCTGCTGTTCAGGACATGAGAGTGGGTCCGGGCGTTTGTCAGGCACCCACATCCATTGCATTGAAGTTGAGACTTTAATTTTGATGTAAACTTCAGACAAGTTGAATCAGCACATTTATTTCCTATCTATCAAGTCTTGCCCCTCACTTGTTCACCCTGCCCAGACAAGCAGCAAAGACTCACTATTTACAAAAGATAATAAGCTGGCAGGGCCAACTCACTGGCTTATCCCGGGTCCCTGAGGTGCCAGTGATGCGTGGTCCCCATCTTCTCAGGGTTCGCTGCCCTTTATAGGAGGCTCTTGGAGAGGAATTGCTTATCCCGCTGAAACGCATCTCCAAAGCACGCTGGCAGGGCGGTTAAGGAGAAAGAATTCTGGAATCCTAGAGATGTGTATTCTCATGTCTGCTAGATCAACTAGCAAGTGCAGACCTTGTCTCAGTCCTTAATTCCTCAGTTTCCTTATCTGTCAAATGGGGATAATGATGTGTTCTATCTCATGTGATGTAAAAGTGACACTCGTCGTATCTGGAAAGCAGTAGGGATTAAACATTCATAGGTGGTAGTGCTGTAAATACAATTTTGCCTCTCCATCCCGAGTAAGGATGTTCCTAAGCAGCAGTGGCTCAGTGAGTGGCCGTGACTCTTAAGGGAAATGAGACAATGTCTCATTGCCCCTTTGGCAATTTGAGAAGTCCCTAGAAGGCACTTGTACCCCAATGTTTGTAGCAGCACTTTCAACAATAGCCAAATGATGGAAAGAGCCTAAATGTCCATCACCTGACGAATGGATAAAGAAGATGTGGTTTATATATACAAGGGAATAGTACTTGGCAGTGAGAAAGAATGAAATCTGGCCATTTGTAGCAACGTGGACGGAACTGGAGAGCGTGATGCTAAGTGAAATAAGTCCTACAGAGGAAGACGGATACCCTATGTTTTCGCTCTTATGTGGATCCTGAGAAACTTAACAGAAGACCATGGGGGAGGGGAAGGGAAAAAAAAAGAGAGGGAGGGAGCCAAACCATAAGAGACTCTTAAAAACTGAGAATAGGGGCGCCTGGGTGGCTCAGTCGGTTAAGTGGCCGACTTCAGCTCGGGTCATGATCTCGCGGTCCGTGAGTTCAAGCCCCGCGTCAGGCTCTGTGCGGACAGCTCAGAGCCTGGAGCCTGTTTCAGATTCTGTGTCTCCCTCTCTCTGACCCTCCCCCGTCCATGCTCTGTCTCTCTCTGTCTCAAAAATAAATAAACGTTAAAAAAAAAAATTAAAAAAAAAAAAAACTGAGAATAAACTGAGAGCTGGGGGGGGGGGGGAGGGAGGGGATAGTGGGCGATGGGCATCGAGGAGGGCACCTGTTGGGATGAGCCCTGGGTGTTGTATGGAAACCAATTTGACAAGAAATTACATATTAAAAAAAAAAAAAAAAGAAAAGTCCCTAGAAAATTCTAAAATGTGCCCCAAAGGAAATTTGCTGCCAGGGGGGGGGGGGGGGGGCGGAATCATCGCTTTCACAGTACAATTTTGAGACATTGTGGCCCTGAGGTGGTTTAAATATTTTGAGACAGGGAATTTTGATGTTGCCCTGGGATCGTTGGCTATGTCATTGTTTCTCACAAGGTGTCTGTGGACCAGTCTCATCAGACTTGCCTAAGAAACTGGTTGAAAAAAAACAATGCAGGTTCCTAAGGCCCTCCCACTCCAAACCCACTGCTGTGACAGCAACTCTGTAGGTAAAACCCAGGGTCCTATATTTTCCAGAACATGCCCAGGTAGGGCCATCCTGCACTGAAATCTGAGAAGCACTGAATGCTTCAGCCGTGTAGTCAGCCTACAGCGAATGCCGGTCTAGAACTTTGGGGGAGGTGATTGCCTTCCATGGGAGTCAACAGAGCAATAAAAATGATACATCTTGCAGAGTTCTTTACTACAGATTTGGGGGAGGGTGGGGAGAAAAATCCCAGGGGAAAAGGCAGTAGAATGTTCTGTTCTCCTCGTATCCAGGGGAGTCACAGCATTGTGGGGAGAATTCCTCTGCAGCGGAGGCGAGGCACCCCCTGTTTACTGTCTCCGTTACTGTTGGGTCTGTTTAGGTATTTTATGCCTCTTTTGAAAAGTATTTGGCCCTTCCCCTGTTGGGCCACAGCTTAGGCAAAATACAGACCCACCACTATCTGTAGGGCACCCCTGAGGCTTTATTTCTTCTTTTCCATCCTCCCTTTTTTTTTTTTTTTTTTTTTTCATGACTGCCACCCAGGCACCCTTCGGGGTCCTGTACCTATAGTACGACATTTAATCCTATAACAGTGTGAGTTAGGTGTTCCGGTTATGACTATTGTTTTTTCAGATGAGGAGACTGGAGTATAGCGGCATTAAATCCCTTGTCCCGTTCGTGTAGCTAGTAAAGTAGTTAGGTTGGCTTTAGAATCCAAGCAGTACGCCTGGATTTCGCTTGATGTAGTCTTTCATCAAGAAGGCGATCTTTTCTTTCTCCTCTAAGTAACACCGGGCCCATGTAGATAGCCTTTCAGGGACTATTCAGCGTATCTCATACCTTTGGTCCGTAGCCCTCAGGAGGTCAGCAATTTCAGATCATTGATTTCCTTGTTGCTTTGTGACTTTCTTGGCTACTTTTCCTTGGGAAGGAAAACGGTGCAGGTTTTCTGCTGTTGTTTGTTGGTGTCTTTTTTTTTTTTTTTTTAACGTCTCGTATTTTGGAAACAGGCCGGGAGAGATTCAGCTAAGGATAGTCTAGGCAGAGCCACAACTGAGACCAGACTTGGAGCCAGGCCTCCAGTATTCTGTTGTCAGACTAGAGTTTAGCAGAGAATCGAAGAAGGGTAAGCTCTTACTGGAGGAACTCTAAGTCCCCAGCTGTGGGAGTGTTTTCTATGTAGTCACTCAGAAGACACAGATAGTTCACAATAGAAATTATGTCGCAATAGCAATTAACTTCCTGTCATCAATCTTGAGCTATTAATTCTATTTAGCCTTTCAAGATAAAGAGTTATGGGGCACCTGGGTGGCTTGGTCGGTGAGGCGTCCGCCCCTCGATTTTGGCTCAGGTCGTGATCTCACAGTCAGGAGATGGAGCCCCAGCATCAGGTTCTGTGCTGACAACTCGGAGTCTGCTCGGGATTCTTTCTCTCTCCCTCTCTCTGCCCTTCCCCC
>NC_064817.1:91789472-91847910 GCF_023721935.1 Panthera uncia
GGGGCGCCTGGGTGGCTCAGCCAGTTGAGCGTCCGACTTCAGCTCAGGTCGTGATCTTGCGGTTCGTGAGTTCGAGCCCCGCGTCGGGTTCTGTGCTGACAGCTCAGAGCCTGGAGCCTGCTTCAGATTCTGTGTCTCCTCCTCTCTCTACCCCTTGCCCGCTCACACTCTCTGTTTCTGTTCAAAAATAAACAGTAAAAAAAAATTTTTTTTAAGCTATAAAACCTTGAAGATGCAGTTTTTAAAACATTAAGCCTGAATAGCCCAAACACATTGCTTTGTATGGAGCATTGCTTTGTGAAGCCAGATTGTGACTTATATTGTGTCCGAGTCAGCTCATCAGGATAAAAATTAACGGAAAGGAAGAATAAAAGGGTTGAGGACCACCCTGGCTGAAAAGTCAAATTCATACATAGTTTCACAACAAAATGAAAATAAAGGAAACAGTCAGTTTGGGGCATCTTGAAATATCTTTTGGAAACTGTAAGAGTCAAAATTAAATTTACCCAGTAGAAAGAGCTTCCTGATATGAAGACGCGTACTTGAAATCAGTGTTTTAACCTGGACTGTTATTTTGTCTGCCTGCTACTGGTATAAAAGACCCATAAAAATACGTGGGTTGAGAAATCAGAAAAAGCACAGATTGTCTTCTATTCTGGATTTGAGGACATGACCGGGGACACCACAGAAATGCTCCCTCGGACTTGGGAAAGAAGGCATTTCTGATGTTTTCACAACACATCTGTATAGAAATGGAATATACTTTTGAAAATGGATTGGCAGAGGATAGGGCTGGAGAACCCAGTAAGGTGTTTTTGTTTTGTTTTTGCTTTTTTGTGATTTGTGCTATGTATAATGAAGGTATTTATGTTTCAGGGTCCAGTGGAATTGGTCAACAACCTTTAGTATCCAGCTCACTCAAATGACACATGTTAAGAATACCAGGTACTAAATCGCAGTGGTTGAATTTACATAAAATCTTGAGAAGCCCTTCAAGAGAACACACTGCTCTATGGATGATCACAGAACTTAAATACTAGAAACCAAAGGCTAGATCTGCCATGGTAATGGAAGGATAACTGGGAAATGTAATCGGGACCGTGATTGGATGAAAGTAGACCTATTGAATGGAAGCCATGGAGAAAGAGTTTGACATCCTATTGATCATGTTAGAGTTCTTGTATGAATTACTGTAGGTTATTGGGTTGAACCCTTGGAACCTGTGAACATGACCTTATTTGGAAGTAGTCTTTGCAGATGTAATCAAGTTAAGATGAGGTCGTACTGGACTTGGGTGGTCCGTAATCCCATGACCAGGACCCTTATAGGAAGAGGGAAATTTGGGTACAGACACACACAGAAGGAAAACCATCATGTGATGATGGAGGCAGAGATTTGAAATGTGCTCCCATAAGCCAAGGAATGCCAAGAATGGCCAGCAACCACTGTAAGCTAGAAGAAGCAAGGGAATATTCTTTCCTAGAAACTTGGGTGGGAGCGTGGCCATGTTCACGCCTTTATTTCCGGTTTCTAGCTTCCAGAAACGTGAGGGAATCGATTTCTGTCTTACGCCACCCAGTTTGTGTTACCTTGTTATGGCAGCCCTAGGGAAGGAAGAGAGTTACGTTCCTGGATTCTGGATGCAATGTCATAATGTCTATTAAAGTTCCAGAACAAGGGTGCCTGCCTGGCTGGCTCACTCAGAAGAGCATGCAACTCTTGATCTCGGTGTCGTAAATTCAAGCCCCACGTTGTGTGCAGAGATTAGTAAAACAAAAACAAAAACAAAAAAAAAACAAAAAAAAGTAACTTTATTTAAAAAAAAATTTTTTTTTAATGTTTATTTTTGACAGAGAGAGAGAGAGAGACAGGGCATGAGTGGGGGAGGGGCAGAGAGAGAGGAAGACACAGAATCTGAAACAGGCACCAGGCTCTGAGCGGTCAGCTCAGAGCCCGACGCGGGGCTCGAACTCACAGACTGCGAGATCATGACCTGAGCCGAAGTCGGACGCTCAACCGACCGAGCCACCCAGGCGCCCCCAAAAAAAGTAACTTTAAAAAAAGTTCTAGAAAATTAATTCAGTTTTGTACAATGGAGTTCCTGCAAGGAAAACTTGTTTGAAATTTTGATCCCAATAATGATGAGTGGAAGGCATAAATAGAGAAATGTGTTCCCCGAGGTGCTGCATGGAGGGGTGGTAAGAGCACACAGGAGAGAGAAGTGCAAACCAATACGAAGGTTCTGGGAGGTTAGTATCCCAACTTACCTGTGGCCTGTAACAAATGGTAGGAACAGATGTAAAAGATTTTTTAAAGCTAGGATGATCGTCCATTCCAGTTTTCCTGGGACTGAGGGGCCTCTTAGGACATGAGACTGTCAGTGCTAAACCTAGGACAGTCCCAATCAAACCAGGACGAGTTGGTCACCCTATTAAAGCTGTGTACCGAGCAATAAAATGGTCAAGGAAGAGATTTTCTGCTGCTTGAGCTATATTAAGTAATGTTAATAGATGATGAGAGAAATCCCAATTCGTCACCTCTTCCCTGACGCCTGTGTTCTCGGTCAGTGAAAATTATTTTCACAGGGAAAAGGAGGGAACAAAAATGGCTGCGAGCAATTTGAACTTGGCGGAAAGACTTGAGAGCACAGAACGGCATCAAATTGGTTCACCTTATATTCCTTCAGCATTTAATGCACCAGGCGCTATTTTTAAGTCCCAGGGATACAGAGTGAACTTGGCACCTTCGATGGAAGAGTCTAAAACCTGTCGCTGGCATGGTCTGTGCCTCTCCCCTCCCAAACCTGCCCCCAGAACCTCTGCAGCCGTGCTTCTCTGTAGTGCTTCTGTCCTCCCGGGATTCATGACTGTCAGGAAGGATTCGCAGGTCTGCAAGCGGCCCCATTAGTTCCTGTCTCCTCCCCTTTCAAATGCAAGAAGCTTCTCCCTCCGGTAGGTTTCACTCCGGTTCAGAGCCCCAACCTGCACTGTGGTCTTTGAATCTGAGTCACCCACTTCCTTTAACACCTGCTGAAAACTCACCTACTTTTGAAATTTTTTTTAATGTTTTATGTATTTTTGAGAGAGAGAGAGAGAGAGAGAGAGAGGGAGGGAGGGAGAGGGAGGGGCAGGGGCAGAGAGCGAGGGAGACCGAGGACCCAAAAAGGGGGCTCTGTGCTAACAGCAGCAAGCAGGGTCTCAAACTCACAAACCACACGATCGTGACCTTAGCCAAAGTGGGCCACTCGACCAGACTGAGCCACCCAGGCGCCTCTCACCTACTTTTGTCAATGAGACATTGACTAAGCATAGATTTCAGGTGCTGTTCCCACTTACACAAGGATGTAACCGTGTGCAGGGATGGTTATGTTAATTAGCTCGCCTGTAGTAATCCTTTCGCTATGTTGTATACCTTAAGTACAATTTTTATTTAAAAAAAAAAAAAAAGGGAAATTCTGGGACGCCTGGGTGGCTCAGTTAACCATCCGATTTCGGCTCGGGTCATGATCTCATGGTTCGGGAGTTCAAGCCGCGACTGGGGCTCTGCACTGAAAGCACAGAGCCTGCTCTGGATTCTCTGCCCCTCCCCAGCTCCCTCCCCCTCTCCCTCAAAAATAAGTAAATAAAAACATTAAAAAAAAAAAAAAAAAAAAAGGCAAACGCCCTTCCTCCAAGAACGAGGTTTTCTTGATCGAGTTCACTCTGATCACTTGTATTATTTCATACCTCTGTGTTCTTGCATACTTTATTAAGTATACTCATTATAACTGCTATGATTAAAATTGTAATTACGGGTTCGGTCTCCAATCCATGTGGTGTTCGCCAGTTGTAGGGTTATGTACTCGGTGGGAATCAGGGTGTGGGTTGCCAAAAGGTAGGGTGATGGTCTCTGCTCACTTGTGTTTTATCTTGTACGTACTCTTAATGACTTCCTCCCGAGAGAAGAGGTAGGATTTATAATCTCCAGGGGAGTCCGGTGAGGACTGCCTAGTTCTTGGGGCTGATCCTTTGAAGCGATGAGAATTTGCTCACCCGGGGACTGCTTGGCCACACAGGAAGGCTCCAAGAAGCCCCTCCCGTGACCTCATGCCAGTCTCCAGGGCTCAAATGAATGAAATCTTCAGGGCGATGGCAGATACCTCATCACTGAACGGCTGTGATGGCCACCAAAACCGTGTACTTTTCGTTAGCATCGCTCTATCGAAGGCTTAAGTTCCTGTGCCTGCCGTCGGCAGGTTTTGATGAACATGTAAGAATTAGAGGTTGCACTATCTTCCTCATCACAGATCGGGTGGTGGAAATTAGACATAAACCAAAAGCATCTCAAATTTTAAGAGACAACAGCGAGATTGATGCGATCTTTTGCCAAATCTTAGAATAATTTTGTTTCAGTTTATTTGTTTTTGAGACACACAGAGACAGCGCAAGTGGGGCAGGGGCAGAGAGAGAGAGAGACGGAGAGCCCATTGCGGGGCTCGAACTCATGAAACCGTGAGATCATGATCTGAGCTGAAAGCAAGGGTCGGACACTTAACCGACTGAACCACCCAGGTGCCCCTTAGAATAATTTTTTTTATTTTTATTTAAAAAAATTTTTTTTCAACGTTTTTTATTTATTTTTGGGACAGAGAGAGACAGAACATGAACGGGGGAGGGGCAGAGAGAGAGGGAGACACAGAATCGGAAACAGGCTCCAGGCTCCGAGCCATCAGCCCAGAGCCTGACGCGGGGCTCGAACTCACAGACCTCGAGATCGTGACCTGGCTGAAGTCGGACGCTTAGCCGACTGCGCCACCCAGGCGCCCCTTAGAATAATTTTTTTTTTTAAAGCAAAGTTAGTAACTACATGTAATTAGATGCAATGATCGCTAGGAAGCCTAGATCCAATCTAGGCTTACTAAAAATAAGTTATACCAGTATAACCTAAAACCCTTTGATATCAGGCAAATTCACGAAGCAAGTGAATCTGAACCTCAGTGAGATGTGTTTCGATATTTGACTAGGTATGGAGTGAGATATATGTGTGGGGGGGAATGGAGAACTGTGTCTACTTGTTAGTACAATCGGGAATTATTAGCTTCTTTAATGCCCATACCCGAAGGGACTGATTAATAAACTGCTATTCTAAATAGAGATTTCCAATGAAGAATCTGACCTCAGCCTGATCTTTCCAACAACTTATGAAAGGCCTGCACGTTGTATAGAAGGGCACACTTAGAAAATCTGTGCATGCGAGATCATTAGGACATTTCGTAAATACATCGAGTGATAGAATCAAGGTATGTGATGTGAATATACTGGGTCAATGGCCACTTGTAACAAGATACAGTTTAACGCTGATAAATAGCAGGTTGTATACTTACATTCAGAAAGCCAACTGAATGCGTATTCATTTGGGGAAAGACTGCAGCCTCTGAGAATAAGATCAGAGAATGTTTGCTCTGATTAGTATCAGTATTGCTAAGAGAGCTAATGCAACCCTAAGGTATAGCCATGGAATATAGCCATACCATAGCCCTAAGGTATAACCAGGGCGCATGGGTGGCTCAGTCAGTTGAGCATCCAGCTCTTGATTATAACCCAGGTCATGATCTCACGGTTCGTGAGCTCGAGCCCCACATCGGACTCTGTGCTGACAGTGCAGAGCCTCCTTGGGATTGTTTCTCTCCCTCTCTCTGCCCCTCCCCTGCTCACTTGTTCTCTCTGTATTTCTCAGAATAAATAAATAAACTTAAAAAAAAAAAAAGAGGTCCAGGGGTGCCTGGGTGGCTCAGTCGGTTAAGCGTCTGACTTCGGCTGGGGTCACGGTCTCGCGGTCCGTGAGTTCGAGCCCCGCATCGGGCTCTGTGCTGACAGCTCAGAGCCTGGAGCCTGCTTTGGATTCTGTGTCTCCCTCTCTCTGACCCTCCCCCGTTCATGGTCTGTCTCTCTCTGTCTCAAAAATAAATAAACGGGGGCGCCTGGGTGGCGCAGTCGGTTAAGCGTCCGACTTCAGCCAGGTCACGATCTCGCGGTCCGTGAGTTCGAGCCCCGCGTCAGGCTCTGGGCTGATGGCTCGGAGCCTGGAGCCTGTTTCCGATTCTGTGTCTCCCTCTCTCTCTCTGCCCCTCCCCCGTTCATGCTCTGTCTCTCTCTGTCCCAAAAATAAATAAAAAAAAAAGTTGAAAAAAAAATTTAAAAAAAAATAAATAAATAAATAAACGTTAAAAAAAATAAAAAGAAAAGAAAAAGAGGTCCATATCTCATATTCTTTTGTGCTTAACAGGACAAATCTGAAGTACTGTGTTCAATTCTGGGCCCTACCCTTTAAGTGAATCTTTCCTTCTCATTCTACACCTCCAGGCAACATTTTCAATTCCACCCGAAATCAGTAATTTCCAAATCTACATCTCCGGCCGGAAACTCTCTTCGGTTCCCACAACTGCACTTCTCCAACTGCTTACCAGGTGCCTCTAGTTGCTTGTGTTTTTGGCATGTCAAATTTGAGACCTCAAAAATCAAAGTCCTCATCGTCACCTCATATGTCACCATGTACTACCACGCCACTGCTCGCGTGATAAAACCTGTTTTCCCGTGCGTGTTTTTATTTTTTTCATGTTTGCTTATTTATTTGAGAGAGAGAGAGAGGAGCACAAGCGGGAAAGGGGCAGAGAGAGAGGGAGACACAGAATCCGAAACAGGCTCCAGGCTCTGAGCCGTCAGCACAGAGCCCGATGCGGGGCTTGAACTCACGAGCCGTGAGATCGTGACCTGAGCCACAGTCAGACGCTTAACCAGCTGAGCCACCCAGGTGCCCCTTCCCATGAGTATTTTTAACCTCTGATAATGGCACCTGTCTGCTTTAACCTGAAACCTGGGAACCATCCTTGATTTCTTTTAATTCTCCCCCATACACCCATACACTTGCCATTTGCTATCATTTATAATCTCACAGGATCTCTTCAATCCCTCTACTTTTGCTATCGCTGCCTGTCACTCCCTAAATTTCAGGCTTTGGATCGTTGTTTCTCAGATTAGCTCCAATTCCACGAACCCCAAATCTCCCTAATAACTCTGTGCTTTTGCAATTTCCCATGTTTACAGTTACCGTAAATACACGTATTGAGTCTCTCGGGCTATGTCCAAGGGAGAAAAAACCCGTATTTGCCATCGGTGTGCTCACGGTTTAGGGGAAGAAAAAGCCATGGAAGTTATTATAACATAACAAGTCAAGTGTAAAGAGGTCTCGTGGAGGTGCACAGGAGAAACTGACCTTCGGTCCAGGCTGGGTGGGGAGTTTTCTTGGAAGAGATGAGGCCTGAATTCAGAGGGAATAGGAATGAGCTATTTTGGAATTCCTGGTGGGGGGTATAGAACGGATAGGTGTATGTGGGAAAACTCAAAACGTCTGGTATTGACATATGGTACAGCTCCCGAGAGAAAGCTGACCGTAGAGGAGTCTGAATAGTTAGGGAGGCTCCTGCTGATATTGACATGATAACTTGGGGCATTATTTTACAGGCAGCAGTGAGCCATAAAGTGATTTAATGAGGAAAAAAGATCTCAACAGTATTTGTAATTTTAGTGGTTTTTAATAGCAATGTTTCATACTTAAGCATTAGCTATTTTTAACAGCCTCATTGCTATATCATTCACCCATTTAAAATCTACAATGCAGGGGCGCCTGGGTGGCTCAGTCAGTTACGCATCTGACTTCAGCTCAGGTCATGATCTCACAGTCCGTGAGCTCAAGCCCCGCGTTGGGCTCTGTGCTGACAGCTCACAGGTCTCCCTCTCTCTCTGCCCCACCCCTGCTCATGCTCTGTCTTTCTCTCTGTCTCAAAAATAAATAAAAACATTAAAAAAAAATTTTTTTTTAATCTAAAATACTACAAGGCATCCGGCTGGCTTAGTCAGTTGAGCGAGAGCGACCAACTCTTGATTTTGACTTAACGTCACGATCCCATGGTCGTGGGATCTAGTATTTTAATCTAGTATGATCTACTATTTTAATTTTTTAAAGAAATTGCACTTTTCAGTTATTTTACTAGCGAGTGCTCTAGGATTTACCACATACATCATAATTTGTCCAAATCAACTTCCAATTTATTATACTAGCTTCGTTCCAGTAATATATATAAATGTTACTCCTATATAGGTCTTATTCCTAGTTCCCTCTTTTTTGTGGTACTCTTGCTATACATATTATGTCTCATTATATGGCAAACAGCAATGCATTGTTAAAATTACTCCTTTGCCATCTGTAGTCATTTCTTTAGTCCAGTAAAGCTTTGTTCCTATTCACCTCCTTTGTGCTGTTGTTAGCAAATATATTACATATGTCACTTTATGTTGTAAGTCCAATGATACATTATACACAATTTATACAATTGTTTTTTTTTAAAAAAGGAGAAAATATGCACTTGTCTTCTGTAATTACATAATTATCTTTACCATTAGTTACATTTTTCCCCCTCCCACCTTTAAAATTTTTTTTTTTAATTTTCTTTAAATCCAAGTTAGTTAGCATAGTGTAATAATGGTTTCACGAGGAGAACTCAGTGATTCATCACTTACATAGAACACCCAGTGCTCATCAGAAGTGCCCTCCTTAATGCCCATCACCCATTTAGGCCACCCCACCCACCTCCCCTCTAGCAACCCTCAGTTCATTCTCTATATTTAACTCTCTTCTGGTTTACCTCCCTCTCTGTTTGTTTTTTTAATTTTTTTTGAATGTTTATTTATTTTTGAGACAGAGGGAGACAGAGTGTGAGTGGGGGAGGGGCAGAGAGAGAGGGAGACACAGAATCCGAAGCAGGCTCCAGGCCCTGAGCTGTCAGCACAGAGCCCGATGCGGGGCTCGAACTCACGAACCAGGAGATCGTGACCTGAGCCGAGGTCGGATGCTTAACCAAGTGAGCCACCCAGGCGCTCCCTCCCTCTCTGTTTTTATCTTATTTTTCCGTCCATCCCTTCCCCTATGTTCATCTGTTGTATTTCTTAAATTCCACATATGAGTGAAATCATATGGTATTTGTCTTTCTCTGACTTATTTTGCTTAGCAAAATGCATTCTAATTCCATCCATGTTGTTGCAAATGGCAAGACTTCATTGTTTTTGATTGTCGAGTAATATTCTGGTGTGTGTGTGTGTACGTATGTATATATATATATACGTGTATGTATGTAATACATAATGCATATGTGTATAATCTAATACATACACATATATGTAATACATACATATGTATATAATACATATACGTATATATACACACACACACACACACACACACCCACATCTTTATCCATTCATCAGTCAATGGACATTTAGGCTGTTTCCATAATTTGGCTATTGTTGATAGTACCCCCCCCCCCCCCCGCTTCTTTAATGTAGTTTCAGATTACTTCCTGGAATCACTTGCTTTTAGCCTACAGAATTTTCTTTAAGTTTATTCCAGCAACAAATTCTCCCAGTTTCTGCTTATCAGGGAATGTCTTTATTTTGCTTTCATATTTTATTTTATTTCATTTTATTTATTTCTTTTTTTTTAATTTCTTTTCTTTAAGCTTTCCACCCAACATGGGGCTTGAAGTCATGACCCTGAGATCGAGGGTCGCATGCTCTGCCAACCGAGCCAGCCAGGCACCCCTGCTTTCGTATTTTAAAGGCTGCTTTGTTGGATACAGGATTCTTGGTTGATAATGTTTTCCCTTTGAGCCATTTGCGTAAGTTATCCCGCTCTCTTCTAAACTTGATTGTGTCTGCTGATAACTTAGCTGTCAGTGTTCCTGGGACTCCCTTGTAAGTAACGAGTCATTTTTCTCTTGCTGCCTTAAAGACTTACATTTAGTCTTTGGCTTTCGATATTTTCACTCAGCCTCTTTCTGAATGACACCTCTAGTCGGTGGCGGGATGGACAGCAGCCTTATGTACCCTCAACTTACCTCTCCTGGCGTGAAACTACCACATCCCAAGCCAGGACAGGAATGGTCGGGGCCCTAATATCTCAGTGTGCTGTACCCTAAGTGAAGTGTCTCTTTCATGGGTCCATGTTAGGCAGAAGGGAGCCCCAACCTTCCCACCACACTTTCTTTGGACTTGTCATCAGGCGGTTGGGGGCAGGATGAAAAACACTGATATCTGCTCCTTCTAGGAAAACAGACGTCCGAATATTGGGAGGAGAGGGAGTCTTGGGTTCTTGACTGAAGCAGGGTGTAGAGGAATCTCTGCCTTGCTGAGCTAGGATGGGGAGAGACGGGGTGATCTGGGTTTCAAATACCAGTCTCTTACGTTTCTTGCTGACGTCTTAAGAATGTTTCCCCCCGTTAGACTAATTGTGTCCTGAGCAGTGGGAATTTTCTACCGTTGATTACGGTGTCTTTTGACCTAACACAGTGCCTAACACGTAGGAGGTGCAAAATCAATATTTGCTAGTGTGTGCAAGGACAGGGAATGCTGGTCTGTAAAAAGACGGCTGAAGGAAGTGAAAGTATTTATGAAAGAGAAAAGATCATCTCAAGAGTGCTCACCTGTCCTCAGGTATTGAGGGATGTGGAAGAGGGACCGAACTTGTGTTCATTGGCCTCTAATAGTAGACTGAACATAAGAAAGTGTCAGGAAAAGAGAATTTGCTTATTGTGAGAAATGGTTTAGCGAGCGATTTAACGCAAACGTCGTCAAACGAGTGGTCTTTTAGGTGGTGCCAATTTCCTGCTACTTAATGTCCAGTTACAAGATAAATGACCTGCTTGTGGAGACATGTTACATAGCATTTACACATCAACTGTGTGACAGAATTTGGTGATCTTAAAAAAAAATTAATATCCGGGAGATTTTAATGATTATGCTTCAAGATCCCATGCATTATCAATTGGGTACAAGCTTCAACATCAAAAAAACCACAGATATGAAATCTTGGTCTCAGAAAAAAATATCAAAATACCATCTGGGTTCTCAGATTTAGCAAAGAAAAATGTAGGCTGCTTAGTTAAATTTGCATTTCAGATACAAACAAATAAGGGTTTACTATGTTTATCCCCCGTAATACTTGGGATATACTTAAACTTTAAAAAAAAATCACTTTATTTGAAATTCAGATTTAACTGGTTACCCTGAATTTTATCTGGCAACACTATCTGTCGTGTCATGTACCAGGTATTCGACTGCTATCGTTGACGACGATATACGGGGTGAGTTTTTAATGTTGTGTCACAAGAAATGTTAGAACTTTCATGTTTCTATGTAAATAAGGGGTTCCATCTTCAGCTTATATTCTAAGGGAAAGTGAGTTGCCTCATTAAAAGTGGTTTATAATGCATCACCACCACCACATTGAGAGACTAGTATCCAGTCTAGAGAGATAAGACATGATCCATGTGGGTTTGAGACCCAACCGTAGCACCTCATCGAACCATATGCAGAGGCACAGGTGCCCTTAAAAATAGGTAGATAAAACACTCCATACGACACATGTGTAGTTTGAACACGTGTATACACAAAAGCAAAAGCTGATCATAGAAGCCTTGAAGTAAGAAATGGATAGGCCACTCAGTATACACCAGATTGGACGAGACGACTCAAGTACAACGGGTTAATCACCTCGATGTATAAAGAGCATCCCCAAACGAACAAGAAAAGGGAAGCTAGTAGAAAAGCGGACGAAAGATACGAACAGAGTTTGCGTAAAAACAGGTACGCAGGGCTTTGGTTTGTGATTCATCTTCTTTACTCATAAGGAAAGACTCTAATTAAAGTTATATCAACGTGTCATTTATCACCTTTCAGAAGGAAATCAATCCCAATCCCAATCAATCATCAATCTGGTCATCTCTCCCGATATTCAAATGCACTCACTTCAAGGAACACACCTAAAGATGTATTCTCACAATGTGCGGAAGGAAATGCATATGGATAGATGTAGCTGTTTCCTGGTTGCAGCATTGTTTATAATGCCAAAAGCAATGCAAATGTCTACCATTAGGTGCTGGCTGAATACACTTTGGAACATCCATACAATGGACTATGATACAGTTGTAAAAAGAATGAATCAGGAAGCTCTGTATTACGGATAAGGCCGGGTGGCCAAGATAAAGAGCTAAATGAGGGAGAAAAAGGAAGCAGAGAAGTGTGTTTAGCATGCTGCCGTTTTTATAAAAAAAAGAGAGACCGGGGCGCCTGGGTGGCTCGGTCGGTTAAGCGTCCGACTTCAGCTCAGGTCACGATCTCACGGCCCGTGGGTTCGAGCCCCGCGTTGGGCTCTGGGCTGACCGCTCGGAGCCTGGAGCCTGCTTCCGATTCTGTGTCTCCCTCTCTCTCTGCCCCTCCCCCGTTCATGCTCTGTCTCTCTCCGTCTCAAAAATAAATAAACGTTAAAAAAAAAAAAAGAGAGAGACCAATAGAAATAATCATCGATGCTTGTATGTGGCTAAAACACCACCAGACAGCTACACAGGAAACTAAAAAGAGCATTCACCTCTTTGACAGTGGGTTTGGAAATTGAGAAAAGACAAAAAAGGAATGAGCAGGAGGCCCTTCAAAGAACAAATATTTGTATCTAAGTTTTGCATCCTGTGAGTGCGCATTTTCGAAAATGTTTCAGGGGCGCCTGGGTGGCTCAGTCGGTTGAGCGTCCGACTTCAGCTCAGGTCACGATCTCACGGATCGTGAGTTCGAGCCCCACGTCGGGCTCTGTGCTGACAGCTGGGAGCCTGGAGCCGGCTTCGGATTCTGTGTCTCCCTCTCTGCCTGTCCCTTCCCTGCTCATGCCCGCTCATGCTATGTGTCTCTCTGTCTCTCAAAGATGAATAAACGTTAAAAAGAAATGTTTCAGAGGAGCACCTGGGTGGCTCTGTCGATTAAGCATCTGACTTGACTTTGGCTCAGGTGGTGATCTCACGGTTCATGAGTTTTAGCCTCACAATGGGCTCTGCCTTGACAGCGAGGAGCCTGCCTGGGATTCTCTCTCCCTCTTTCTCTATCGCACCTCCACTCGTGCTTTCTCTCTCTCTCTCTTTCTCGAAATAAATACATTTTAAAAAATCTTAAAAAAAAATGTTTCAGAAAGAGTTATGTGAGCACTGTAATTTTTTATAAGGAACACTTTTAACTATAACCCCACGGACGTATCTGTCTAGAAATAGGGACATTATATCGGGCTAGATTGTTGCACTGCCAGTGGTATTTGTTAGCAGTGATTAGAACTCATGCTTTTATTCACTTTTTAATTTTTTTAATGTTTATTTAAAATTTTGTAATGTTTATTTTTGAGAGAGACAGAGCGAGAGAGTGTGAGCAGGGGAGGGGCAGAGAGAGAGGGAGACACAGAATCCGAAGCAGGCCCCAGGCTCCGAGCTGTCCGCGCAGAGCCCGACGCGGGGCTCGAACTCACAAACCGAGAAGTCATGACCTGAGCCGAAGTCGGACGCCCGACCGGCTGAGCCACCCAGGCGCCCCTCTCCTTCCCTTTTCATTTGCACATGCCATCTCTACTAATCTGTCACTTTCTGTGTATGTGCACACACTTGCGAGCGTGCACATTTGCATGGAATCGCGTATGCTTGCTTCCGTGTTCTGTGAATCACGATTGGGGGTATCAGCCTACGTAAACTTCCATTTTCTCTCTTATTATGCTCCGTGGGATCCGTGTTGTAGCAAGTAGATGTCGACAATGTGGTTGTCAGACGGAGAGGGTGGGGAGGGATGAGCAAAATGGACGAAGGGGAGCGGGAGATACAGGCTTCTAGTTGTGGAATGAATACGTCGTGAGAATAAAGTGCGCGGTTTAGAGAATACAATCGATGGTATTGTATGGTCGTACGGTGACAGATGGTAGCCGCACTTGTGGTGAGCCGAGCGGGAGGCCTAAGCTTGCGGAATCACTACGTTGCACACCTGAAACTAATGTAACGTGGTGCGCAAACTATGCTTCAATTAAAAAATGCACGGATCTTGACCGTTGGGATTGCCTTTGTTAGTGGGGCAAATGCGAGCTTTTAAGTGGGTCCATCAAATAGAGAACAAGAGTGTTGAGAGAGATCAAACAGCTAACAGTATATGACGGACGGTGGATTGATGTTAGCTCTTCCGTTGTT
Organism: Panthera uncia; assembly: GCF_023721935.1. Classification (NCBI taxonomy): domain Eukaryota; kingdom Metazoa; phylum Chordata; class Mammalia; order Carnivora; family Felidae; genus Panthera; species Panthera uncia. Next base: position 91,803,547 of record NC_064817.1, read on the forward strand.
GTTTTTTTTTTTTTTTGTTTTGTTTTTTTTTTTTTTTTTTTGCTTCAGCCCAAGGATCGTATTCTGAAATTAGGGACAGTTTTAACCGTGGAATTTCTGGCAGCAGTGTGTAGGTAGTAGGGAAGGTAATTCTGGGGGGATAGGCAAAGAGCAGGGTCAAATTTTTTTTTTAATGCCTATCAGGTTCACCTAGGTCGGTGCCTCTCTGAAAGGTCAAGCCTTATCGACCTCACCTTTTATTCATCTGTTTACTCAAGATACAAAAAAAGAAAGGAAAGAAAGAAAGAAAGAAAGAAAGAAAGAAAGAAAGAAAGAAAGAAGAAAGAAAAGAAAGAAAGGAAGAAAGAAAGAAAGAAAGAAAAGAAAGAAAAAGAAAGAAAGAAAAGAAAGTGAAATCCCCAATGGGGGCAGGCTATAGGCCTCTTATTTCTTGTCATTACTCAGGATTGCTAATAAGAGGAAGGTGTGGGATCTTGTTCCAGGGCACGCTAAAAGATGGTTTCATTGTCTTTTTGTTTTTTTTAATGCTGATTTATTTTTGAGAGAGACAGAGACAGGATGCGAGCAGGTTAGGGGCAGAGAGAGGGAGGCAGAGAATCCGAAGCGGGCTCCAGGTTCCGAGCTGTCAGCTGTCGACACAGGGCTCGAACTCATGAGCTGTGAGATCGTGACCTGAGCCGAAGTCAGACGCTCAACCGACTGAGCCACCCAGGCGCCCCGGTTTCAATGTCTTAATCAGGTGGAGAGGAACAAAAACTGAACAGGATGCATAGAAGATGGAAGGTAGGTGGGTAGAAGCCATCAACTGGGAGATCTGTGCATTAGGAGAGACCGTAGCACCCATTATTCTCTTCTTCACAACTCCTTACGCAGCCAGAAGGCTGGGTGTGCAGCTCAGAGAAAGCTCCTGAGCAAGGCGTGAAGCAAGTTAGTTGAGGGATTGTGGGTAATAACAACAATACGTGACAACTAGCACGTCCTTGCTACGTGAAGACATTCTGTTAAGTGCATTAAATGTACCATCTTGGGGCGCCTGGGTGGCTCAGTTGAACGTCCGACGTCGGCTCAGGTCACCGTCTCAGTGTTCGTGAGTTCGAGCCCTGCGTCCGGCTTCGTGCCGACAGTGGGGAACCCGCTTGGGATTCTGTCTCCCTCTCTCTCTGCCCCTCACCCCCTCATGCTTTTTTTCTCTCTCTCTCAAAATAAATAAATACTTTTAATTTTTAAAACCTTATTTAGTCTTCCTAATGACCCAACGAGGCATGTTGGATTATTACTTTAATTTTACAGCTTTGCCAATTGAGGTTCCCAGTAATTGAGTTATGTGTACAAAGGCTCAAAGCGAGTCAGCAATCGTTATGATAGGAACCAGGAAAGAGGATTCTAGACCCCAAGCTCCGCAACTTTAAGGACCAAAGCCAACACTTGGGACTCAGTCCTGGGATGGCAGTGACTGGTGAAAAGTACAATCTGGAGGCAAACCGGCACCTAGTGTCTGCAAGGCACAAAGTCATGGGCGTATCTGGAAGCCATGGAGAACTAGGAAACAATTCCAAGGCCCCTAACTTGGGACTGGAACTCAATTTGAGGCCGGTCGTTTACTCCTAAGTCCCCCTGGCTGTTGGGGTTGATATTACAGATAGATTGTCTGTCTCAGGGAGGAGGTGGGGCATATCTGGGCCTAATCAAAGCAGCAATAAAATTCAGCTTTAAGGAACAGAGGGAAGGAGAGGCAAACTCATGGAGTAAAAAGCCTTGTTTCCCAATCTATTGCAAGTTGTTGTTCTGTTTTGTCTCCTGTTTTCTTTTCTATACGGAAAGGGTTGGCTGCATTTTCTTTTGTCTGGAAGTTGGGTTGGGCTGTATTTGTCATTCACGTTACATTATCTTCCTTTGGGTCTGGATAGTCGTGCTGGAGAATGACTAGATCTCTCAGGCCGTCAAGGCACCTTGAGTAAGCATCTTAGAATTTGTTCAACGGGACCCCCAAAGACCCGAAAGGCTCAACATTCATTCTGGAAATGAATACCACCCAGGGGCACCTGGCTGGCTGGGTCAGTAGAGCACATGACTCCTGATCTCCCGGGTCGTGAGTTCGAGCCCCATGTTAGGCATAGAGCTTACTGGCAAAAACAAAACAAAACAAAACAAAACAAAACAGTGAATATCACTCAGAAGCCTCCAGGGATGCCCAAATCTGTCTCAGTGCAAGCACTCCTGTAAGGTAGATTTGTGGTCCTCTAGCTCCCACCCAACAGGAGTAGCGGCTGAAAAGGCAGCTGTGGCTTTCCCTTACCGTGAATTGCCGAAGGCCACAGACATTTCCGGAAGAGATTGTAAATTACGTATCAGCGCACCGACTGGCATCGATCTAACTTGGAACCGTCTGTGCCTCCGCCTTAACCATTAGCACCTCTTTGTAGATACTGATGGGACTTTCCACCACCGGTAAACAAGCCAGGGGCATGAGTCCGCACATTTGCCTTTTCTATGTTTGGATGAGCGGTGAGTATAAAAATAAACATTAATGTAGGACTGGAGTCAACGTGAGCCTTTTTTAGGTCGCGTGCTGTAGCACAAAGGCAGGCTGAAATCAGCACAGTTCCAAACCCCGCAGGAGTCCTGTGCTGTCACTTGTTCAGCAATCAGCTAATGGGCAGACCTTGCACAATAACTTGCTCGCTAAGGACATTCACACGTTGCACAGAACACCAGGCTCTGCGCGATGAAAGACAAAAATGAGACAACCACAAGAGCTGGGGACTTCAGGTATCTCTCTTCCTGGGCACACTTTCCGTTTTCCGTTTTCCGTTTTCCGAATCCACACACGTTGTCGTCTTTGACAGTGGCCGGGAGAAGTAACACTATTGATGGGTACTTTGGTCAGTTTATCCAGGAAGAAGCTCAGCCCCCATCTCCCCTTTGCAGGGCCCTCTTGATGGATTCAGAAATCAAGTGTACTGTGAAGGTTATCAGTCAGCTGGATGTTCTTATGGGACAGAAAAAAAAGGAGTCACGCTGATGGATGAGTCAGGAAAGACGTCCACAACGATCACTCACTGCCTGCGGGCAGCCAAGAAAAACCACTGCGTACAGCGACCTAAACTCTGTAACATAAATTTGAAGGACCTTCAATTGTCAACTGGTTTTCCAACCAAGAAAAAAAACAAAAAACCAAAAAACCAAAAAACAAAAACAAAGAAAAAAAAAAGGAAAAAACCCACACTACTCTATTCAAACACAAACACTCCAGATGAAATTTTTCCTGAAGTAATCTGTTCCTTAAAGATAATTTCCTGATCAGATCCCAGTGTCCACTTTCTAGAATAGAGCGATAGAGTCCCTGTATGGAATGCAGGTTTGTGTGTGATATAGCCGTGCTTTATTTCTGAGTTCAGATTCAGATGGTCTATATTCAAATCCCAGCAAACAATTTGCTAGTTTTTTTGATGTTTTTTGTTGTTGTTGTTGTTTTTCTGAGAGAGAGAGAGAGTGAACAGGAGAGGCGCAGAGAGAGAGGGAGGCACAGAACCCGAAGCAGGCTCCAGGCTCCGAGCTGTCAGCACAGAGCCCGACGCGGGGCTCGAACTCACGAACCGTGACATGGTGACCTGAGCTGAAGTCGGACGCTTAACGGACTGAGCCACCCAGGCGCCCCAACAATTTACTAGTTTAGCAGTGGCAGTGCCCTTATCACGGCTTTCCCCTGCCCGTAATGACCATCAACTAATGGTAAGCCCCTTCAATAATCTAAGATAATGGTTTACCTTGCCAACAAAAGGTCAAGACCGGTCCCTTTCCTCTTCCTGTTGTGTACCTCTAAACCCCTTTTACAGAAATGCTGGAGTTCTTGTGAGACCTTGGTCAAGGTACTTAAACTTTCATTCTGAAAAAGGTAATGACTGACCAACCTAAGTTTCAACGTAGGGAGATTAAATCAAATGCTTATATGTAAAGAACTCACCATAATTTTTGAACTTTATTCACCATTCATTAAAGGCAGCTTGTTATCACCTTTCAAAATGAATAGCACTGGGGCGCCTGGGTAGCTTAGTCGGTTAAGCGTCCGACTTCGGTTCAGGTCATGATCTTGCAGTTCATGAGTTCAAGCCCCGCGTTGGGCTCTATGCCGAGAGCTCGGAGCCTGCAGCCGGCTTCGGATTCTGTGTCTCCCTCTCTCTCTGCCCCTCTCCTGTTCACACTCTGTGTCTCTCTCAAAAATAAACATTAAAAAAATACCTAAAATGAATAGCACTAATATTTTCATAACAACAATACAATGTTTTTTTTTTTTATTTTGTTTTAAGGTTTATTCATTTTTCAGAGACAGACGGAGCGTGAGTGGGGGAGGGGCAGAGAGAGAGGAAGACGCAGAATCCAAAGCAAGTTCCAGGCTCTGAGCTGTCAGCACAGAGCCTGACACGGGGCCTGAACTCACGGACGGCGAGATCATGACCTGAGCTGAAGTCGGCCGCTTAACCGACTGAGCTACCCAGGCGCCCCTACAATTTGTTTTTATTATTGGTTGTGCTTATCTTGACTCAAAGGATTGCCTGCCTCCTGGCCTTATGTTAATTCTTGAATTTTTTTTTTTTTTTTTTTTTTTTTTTTGGTTCTGATGGTATTTTATACCGCATAGGAGACATCCAGTACTGAAACTGAGCAATTAAGACTTACTGCATGTACATTTTGTAATGCTTCATATTAAGAATCACTATGTGCTTGGGGGGGGGGGGGCGCCTGGGTGGCTCAGTGGGTTAAGCGTCCGACTTCGGCTCAGGTCATGATCTCGTGGTTTGTGAGTTTCAGCCCCGCATCGGGCCCTCTGCGGTCAGTACAGAGCCTGCTTCAGACCCTCTGTCTCCCTCTCTCACTGCCCCCCCTTCGCGTGCGCACGCTCGCTCTCATAAATAAATAAACAACATAAAAAAAAAGAATTGCTATTTGTTCAATCACGGCAAATATGTATTTATTCCCTGCTATGTGCCTGCCTCTGCGCTGAGGGGTGTCGTGTGAGGCCAGGCTTGATTTGTCTAATGGCGTTAAGATGGAAAAGACTGAAAGGGTCGGGACCAGGAGACTAGCCGTCTCCCTTGGATTGGAGTCGATGCTGGTGGGGCAAACACAAACTGAGGTTCTAAAAAGAGGTCCGGTCCAACACACGAAACATGATAATCGGGAGACTACAGGCAAATAGTTCAGTACCACGGTCAACATCAGAGAATCCATCAGGGAAGCAATCAAGTAGGTGGGCCAAGGGCAGCAGTAAGCACTCTTGGGTCAACAGAAAGTCAACAGTCGAGGCAGAGCATTGGAAGAAGGGGTGTCTGTTACATGACCATGTAACAGACCGTGTCTGATTATACCGTCCCAGTCACCAACTCAGAATACACTATCTGGCACTAGTCCCTGATTTTGAGCAGGCAGAATAGAAGAAGAGATATGGATTCTGAAGCCAGATGAATCTGGTTAAAACACCATGTCTGTCCCTTATTTGCTAGATGACGTTAGATGCATTATATAATCTGAGTTTTGATTTCCTTATCTCTAAAATAGAAGTGATAACAGGGCGCCTGGGGGGCTCAGTCGGTTAAGCATTCAACTTCGGCTCAGGTCACGATCTCGCGGTTCACGGGTTCGGGCCCCGCGTCGGGCTCTGGGCCGACAGCTCAGAGCCTGGAGCCGATTTCGGATTCTGTGTCTCTCTCTCTCTCTGCCCCTCCCCTGCTCACATTCTCTCTCTCTCTCTCTCTCTCTCTCTCTCTCAAAAATAAATACATGTTAAAAAAATTTTTTTAAAGAAAATCGAAGTAATATACATAATGCTTCCAAATTGTACTGAGGATTAAAGGAGCTGGACTGTGGCATTTAAATGGGACTTCTCTCTTATTATTAATGTTTACTAAAGTTGTGAATAGGTAAGAGGAGTTCCAGTTTTGAGCTATGGGTTTGAAGGTCTTCGTGGGAAGGAAACCGGCAAAGGCAAACAGAGCTTCGGTCCTAGAATTATGGTCCTAGGCTGATTACAAGACAGGAAACTGTATTCAGGTGCAGGGAAAAAATAGAAACAGGCAGCAAGTACTAGAACGAAAGGTGGCCACTTTGTCCATGAAAAACAAGTTAGAAATCCAATCATCAGAACCAGCGCACGAGGGGGCACCTGGGTGGCTCAGTCGGCCGAACGTCCGATTCTTGGTTTGGGCTCAGGTCATGATCTCGCGGTTTGTGGGATCAGGCAGAGCCTGCTTGGGGTTCTGTCTCTCCTTCTCTCTCTGCCCCTCCACCATGCAGGTGCATACACGCACATGTTCTCTTTCTCTCCCAAATAAAATTAAAATAAAAATACTTACTGAGCTTGGCTTCATGCTAGGAACTGAGAATCCAACATGGTCACCGGCCCCATGAGGTTTACACTCTACGGAGGGCATTGGAACGGCACAGGGAATTTGGTCAACGGTGCTGTAACAGTGCCGTATTGGTGACGGACGGTGGCTACGTTCGCACCGAGCAGAGCAAGATGTATTCACAGGTTGAATCGCTACGCTGTACCCCCCAAATTAATGTAACGTTGTGTGTCAGCTAAGCTTCAATTTTTGTCTTATTTCTTAAATGTTTATTTACTTTTAAGAGAGAGAGAAGGCGACAGAGGATCCAAAGCAGGCTCTGTGCTGACAGCAGAGAGCCCAATGCAGGGCTCGAACTCACGAACCCCAAGATGACGACCTGGGTCGAAGTCAGACACTTAACCCACTGCGCCCCTAAACTTTCGATGTTTAAAAAAGGCAAAAAGATGGGGCGCCTGGGTGGCGCAGTCGGTTGAGCGTCCGACTTCAGCCAGGTCACGATCTCGCGGTCCGTGAGTTCGAGCCCCGCGTCGGGCTCTGGGCTGACGGCTCGGAGCCCGGAGCCTGTTTCCGATTCTGTGTCTCCCTCTCTCTCTGCCCCTCCCCCGTTCATGCTCTGTCTCTCTCTGTCCCAAAAATAAATAAAAAACGTTGAAAAAAAAAATTAAAAAAAGGCAAAAAGAAAAAACAACAGTGAACCAATAGAATGTACAATAGAAACAGGAAAACCTCTCTGGGGGGGTCACACTGAAGCGGAGTCGTGAAGAATAGGAAAGGACCAACCACGAGAATAATTCAAGAACGGTGCAACTTTTGGGGCGCCTCTGTGGCTCCGTCGGTTAGGAGTCTGACTCTTGATTTCCGCTCAGGCCATGATCTCACGGCCCCCGAGTCAGTCTCTGCACAGCGTGGAGCCTGCTTGGGATTCTCTCTCTGCCCCTCCCTCCCTCACGCGCTCACAGGCGCATGCTCTCTCTCAAAATAAACTTAACAAAAGAACGTTACAATTTTTTCTAGGACTTGAGTTGTTAAGACAGAACCCCACCGTATACTTGTTGTATTGTGTGCAGAATTTATTATTCTAAGATATAATAACGATGCCATTTTCTCATGTCAAGGATAAACCTGAGGGCCCATCCGAACGTCAGGCGGCTTATGGGCTCAGAATGTGTTGCCCCTAGCGTTTCAAGGGAACTCAGAAAAGTTGCTTCTTACGGTGTTTTTTATTAGATTAGGCTACCTGTCCGTGCAATACACTGAGAGCATGTAGCCTTTGATGAAGCCGAACAACTTATTCTTTGAATGCCTGGCTTATAGTTGGGGCGGCGTTGTATCTTCAGGGGTATAATCAAACCTTTTTGTCTTAATGCCTCTTCCCTCCCTAAGGAGACCCGCGTGAATTTGGAGAACGAGTTCCTGTGGTTTTTATTTTGCTTTGTGTTCTCCGCAAAGGGCGAGGGGACGATCGAGGATTTTGGAGACAGAACTTCGTACTTTAAATTATGGTGTCTCCACGCGGACAGGGATCCTTGGGAATGTTTTTTGCTTCGGTTCTCAGGCCGGTCAAGTTTGCGGTTGTTCCTGTGCAGTCGCTGTTCACGGCAGGGAGTTGGACGGATCTGCGAGGGTCCTAGGCGTGGCCTTGCAAACATCTTTGGTGAATTTGATTGCTTGGCCTGGGAAGTAGTAGCACAAACTTTGAGCTGTCCATGTGGCTTAGGATACAGCCTCCTTTGTGAGAACTCAACGAAGGTGTGAATGATTCTGTTATTTCTCTGAGTGACTTCGGGTTGCCGAGCGACTCGGTTCGGTGCTCCTGGCCTGCTGAATTTTCCGTCTATTGTTAAAGTCGTGTTACAGTAGCAGTTTTAGTCCTTCGCTGGAGCCAGGTTATGTATCAGCAGAGGATTGAGGAAGAGTGAGTAAAGAGAACAAAAATGGCGGGAAGTGAGAACGTTGATGAAATTAAGTATATAGGAGAATATTTGTGTGTACAAAGGAGGCCATTATGTGGGAGCCCCTTGGCTGTTTCTAGACGTTTGGGACCTTTGCCAGTTCAGGCTTTATCCCACCTTAGGAATCATATGCGGGGATCACATTTCAAAATCAATTTCACCGATTTACTTTATAAACTGTGGCGTGCCGGGCAATGTTTAACAACTGGCTGGGGGTGGGGCGGAGTGAGGGAGGCTAATTATAGAATTCACTGATTTCTATGGTCTCAATACTTCCGTGCTGGCTACATGTAAGCCGGGAGCATAACCTCCTTGAGCAGTTAGGAGGAGAGGTGCACGATCAGATTTTCAGAACACTGTTGATTCTGCTAAAACACGGTGGTAGGTGGCCCCGAAACTGGTATTTACTTCCAAATAATCCCTGTCTCAGGCTCTGCTTCCAGAGGACCCAACATGAGAAAGCCCCCAACGCTGCCTTGATCATTTAGATCATTGCGAAAGCGAATTGATGACATTTACCAAGCTCCTATTGTGAAGCGAACACCAAGCCGGGGTGCGATTTGTATTTATATCGTTTCACGTAATTCTCACAGCAACCTATGGTAGATTGATTATTCCCCTTTTATATACGAGAGGTCTAAGGCTTAGAGAGATGAATTCGTTGGTCTGGTGTCACGCAGTGTTTAGATGGCATAGTTGGGATTCGGGAGCACAGTTCTGTCTGGTTTCAATGCCTCCGTGTTCTGTGAAGTGTTCACAAGGCGTGTGGGCCTACATTTTCTAGGTTACTGCTTCAATTTTTGCCTTTCCTTAATCATTCGGCAGACACAGAGTCAGTGTCGGGGCCGGCGAGTTGTCTCATTAGCTCTCCATCTGAGCTTTCCAAGTTTTCTCTTCACACACAATATGTTAGTCCTGCCCACATGCCTTGACCTGCCTGGCTGTCCTGGCTCTCTCTCCATTAGAGAAGGCAAATACAATTAGACTTTTCATCACACAATTGCCATCTGCTCACAAATGCCTTTTTAGCTGTTCGGGATCCAAGGGCACTTTGCAAACCAGCATTCAGCTACCAGGGAGATGTCTGAGCGCCATGATGCTCTGTACCAAAGCCATGTTGTCTGAATATGCAAATTAGGAAGGCCGGAGTCTATCGTGCCCTCATTAGGTGGCCATGAGGGGCATTTCCTGCTTTATTGTCCAGAAGAAAAACAACTGTATATAGAAACTGCTGCTCTCTTTAGTTCCCCAACAACCCTTTTGTTTCCTCTCCCTCCTTGCCCTCAGACCTATTTTAAGCTTATATAAAAAAAAAAAAAAAAAAAAAACCCTTAATTTTCTGACCAAGAGCTCAGCATTTCATCAAGAATGATCTTGTCGCTGGTGCTTTATCAAAGGGTGGATGGTTTGACCTTCAAGCATGAGTGAAAATCATTGAATTCAAGAACATGTCAATAAGCAATACACCCAGGCCTTGTACGTTTAATAGCATCTATCAAACATTTTCCCTTAAGAATTTGCTGACCTTCCTGTAAGAGAGTGTTGTCTGAAACACCCAGGTTCTACTCATCACACGGATCAGGAAGACTGACGTCCGCTCATTTCGCTACCTGGTAAATTAGGTCAACAATTAGTACAAGCAGAAGTGAAGTTTCTAAGTCTACCCTTTTGTATTGTGTTAAGCAGTGTCTCAAGTCCCCTTTTAGATCCCAGAATATTATATTTGCATGCCTTCCTTTGGGATCACCAAGGGGAAAAGTCAGGCGTTTGCGATTCGGTCTTGATTCTATCTTTGTTTCAGTATCGAGGATCAGTAAATAAAGGGATAAGTCAATTTGACAGTATTAAACATTTAACAGTAAAATACGTTTTAATGAGCTAGTCATTGAATTATTTTGTAGTTGTCCTCCTATGGAAAATGTCACGGGACTTTTACAACGTGCAGCTCTTAATTTCATGAGATAGGCAGCTTGTGAGAATGGATTTTCTTTAAAATCTAGGCTTTTCTGATTCAGATTAATTTTGAACCTTTGGCGGAGAGAACTGTTACCTCCTGAAAAAAATGTGCTCTCCTTTTTCTGGGGGAAAGACAAGGAATTCCAAATGCTTTAAATGAACATTTAAAACCCAAACTATAACTACTTCCTAAATACCTAATGAGCTATCATACGTGATGATGAAATTCATACAAATCAATTCTACTGGCCTCGAAAATGGAAAAGGAAATCTACCCCAAATAGAAGCATGACATCAACCCATATTGAAGGTTTCCTGATTAATAGGTTATAAATTTTGATGAGATTCACAGGGCTGTCTGTACGGTGTATCAATTTCAACACGAACGTCCGATGAAGGAAAGGAACACCCGTGATTTCTGAATCTTGCAAAAAACATCGACAAAGCCTGCACCGGCTGCATAAATATTTTGTTGACAAAAATCCCCACAATTTAGGGAATAAACCTCGTAAGGCATCGGTAGTAGTATACTTCTCACATATTTCAATCTTTTAAAAATATTCTAAAGCGGTACAACTCTCTGATCTCTGTCACAGAGATAAAACTTGCAGATGCGCTGAAAGACAGAACAGATGGTGTGCTCAAGGAGTTTGAATATTGAAGGGCCTTACAGAATAAAAAACCATTTTTATGAGTCCACCATGAATTAGCTGAAAGGGCAATTAATTTTCATTTATCTCACATTCTATGTAAATACAGTGATTTTCTATTTAATGTCATTTTGCCAGAGGTTTCTCCAAAATTAATTGAGACTTTGCAATGTAAATGCTGATACTCCGATTAAAGGCTGAGCATCAAGTTACACCGAATTCTCTCTCCAAAACTAGTCTTTCAAATGTTTTCACCGATTAGGCGGCTTTGAAAGACTACTCACGTAACCTCCTTTCGCAATGTGGCCTTCTAAATGCCTCTAGTTCCCAACTGCATAGAAAGTTGCCCGTCTCGGGGCACCTGGGTGACTTAGTCGGTTAAGCGTCACACTCTCGGCTTCGGCTCAGGTCGTGATCCCGAAGTTTGTTGAGTTCGAGCCCTGTGTCGGGCTCCGTGCTGACCACGTGGAGCCTGCTTGGGATTCTCTCTCTCTCTGCCCCTCTCCTTTCCCTCTTTCTCTCTGTCTCTCTCTCAAAACAAATGAACTCAATAAAAAATAAAAAGGTTGCCTGTCTCGAAAACGTCTTGAAGAAACGGGAAATATTAGAGCAGGCATCTTTTTATTAGACATGACCATAACACAAAATCATGAGTCCCTATGTCCAAGAGCATGCAAACTGTTACGACTTTGATTTTGCAAGGCTAACTTTATGGCGTCTACAATATAGACTCCTGAGGTACATCAGAATCACCTCACATAGGTCTGGGGCTCCTGGATCGTTCAGTCAGTTGAGCGTCTGACTCTTGATCTCAGCTCAAGTCATGATGTCACGGTCGTGAGATCGAGCCCCGCTTTGGGATCCGCCCTGGGCACGGAGCTTGCTTACGATTCTCTCTCTCTCTCTCTCTCTCTCTCTCTCTCTCTCTCTCTCTCCCACACCCTCCCATCTCCCGGGCCTTTCTTCTGATCGTGCTTGCTCTCTCTAAAAATAAAAAGAATCAAGGGGTGCCTGGGTGGCTCAGTCGGTTAAGCGTCTGACTTCGGCTCAGGTCGCAATCTCACGGTCCGTGAGTTCGAGCCCCGCGTCGGGCTCTGTGCTGACGGCTCAGAGCCTGGAGCCTGCTTCGGATTCTGTGTCTCCCTCTCTCTGACCCTCCCCCGTTCATGCTCTGTCTCTGTCTCAAAAATAAATAAAAATTTTAAAAAAAACTTTAAAAAAAATAAAAAGAATCACCTCATATAGGCCTTATTTAACATGCAGATTCCTGGATTCCACTCCTAGGGGATCCTTTTTCATTAGCGCTAGGGTTGACCTCAGAAATGTTCATATTTAAAAACCACTACATTTGAGAAGCACTGAGATGCTACCCATGACACACCTCGCCGTGGAATTTTCACCGTAGAACTATTGGTTCGTTGTTCTCAGGTTGTTGCTTCCTCATTGAGGACTCAGCTTAAGTGTAGCTTCCCCTAGGGAGGAGCCCTTCCGTGAATCCAGTTCCCAGGCACAAAGCTGTGATCTCTAGCATGAAGGAAGAGAATATGGGCCAGAGGGCGGGGGGAGGTGACAGGGTAGGAGTGGGGTTGTCAGGGGTACACGGGATATTGGATATCGAGAAATGGAACACCTTAGATGGATCCGGGGTATGTTATTCTGAGATTTGGTACCTTACATTGTGCAATGGAGTTGGGGTTGTTATAAGGGATCCTCGTCTCTCTGCCCCTCCCATGCTCATGCTCTGTCTTGCTCTGTCTCTCAATAATAAATAAACGTTAAAAAAATTAAAAAGATTCTCCCTCTCTCCCTGCCCCTCCCCCACTCATGCTGTCTCCAAAAATAATATTAAAAAAAAAAGAAAAAGGTTTTGTCAAGAGAGAAATAGAACCCGGTAAATTCCCAACATGTTTTTAATTGCAAACTGAATTCCATATTCCTCTTTGGCACCTAGATCTCATTTACAGTTCTTGCAGGTTCCGTGCGTTTGTCTCATCAGTTTATGTTCTGTTTCCCCCTTTTAGCCTGTTAGGAAATAAACACTGGTTAGAAGAAGAGTTGTAATCCTGAGCTGCTCATTTGTTCGTCTGCAATTCAATCCCCTGCGGTTGATGGGTTTTTTTTTTTTTCTCAGCTGAACTGGCCGGTTAGTCCTATCACTATCTGCACATCTTCTCTTAGGAGTAGCTGACTATGCTCAACGTCTAGCTGTGTGTTTCCCTTCTCACATCATTTTGGCTGATGCAAGGAAGGAAGCATTCAAGAGCATAATCATGATGTGCAAAATTAAGATGTGTTTAGTTCTCTCCTCTAACTACCTTTTCGGAGAGGCCTCTTTCTCCTCCTGTCTTCCAGGTGTCTATTCTGGTTTTCATTCATCCTCTTTAATTGCCAACCAATCCCTTCCCATTCTATTGAACTCATACACATCGTATCACTTCTCCTAAGCTGATAAGATTCTTGGAAGTAGGAATCAGATCATCATGTAAAAACATTTTTTGAGTGATATCACATTATCGTTTATTCTCCAAGTGTATCCCCCAAACCTCTAGAATTTTCCAGTTATTTCAGAAAACTCCAGATCCTAATGCATCTTTGACAGAAAATAATGATTTTTCTAAGACCTGAGTCAGTACGAATGCACGAGGAGTACGTTAACTACAACACGTTAGGTCTCTATTATATCATTTGTCTATACATTATCCAGTAACATTCCTTCATACTCTGAATCAGTCGTTTTTCCAGCACATATGGGTCGAGTGCCTGTTTTCTGTCTATTTCAGTTTATTGTCTAATTTCATTTCAGATCCCTGCCTACCACACATGCATCTTGTACCTTACTACCCCCCAACTTTGAGGATTACACTCAATCTGGGCGTTAGATCGTATTCGTTTTGGAACCTTCTCAAAGTACATCGTGCATAGTAGAATCTCAATATAGTTACTAAAAGAGCAAACATATTAATGAACAAAAACTGTTTTAGGGTGTGTCCCTACACAAGAAGATTGCTATTTTAGGGGCTCCTGGGCGGCGCAGTCAGTTAAGCGTCTGACTCTTTGTTTCAGCTCAGGTCACGATCTCCCCGTTCCTGAGTTTGAGCCCCACGTCGGCCTCAGCACTGTCAGCTCAGAGCCTTCTTGGGATTTTTCTCTCCCTATCGCTCTACCCCAACCTGGCTTGTGCGTGTATGCTCGCTCTCTCTCTCTCTCTCAAAAACAAACACTAAATAAATAAATATATATATATATGTATATATATATATATACACATATATATATATATATAAAAGTCCAGGACCAGGACTAAAAATAAAACACTAATATATATATTCATATATATATATATATATATATATATATATATATATGTTCCTATTTTAATAAGAAACTCAGGCAGACCAGAATCCTCGGGGCCAAAGGAACAAACTTTTCGACTGCAGCCCCGTATGGTGCCTCTTAGGCACATGGTTCAGACAGCACCTACTCATTAGGCCGCTTCTTGTAATCACTGTATAGATTAGCACAATCAATACCTCAATTTCATAAATGGGTTCTTGCAGAGTTGCAGGGATTTACAATCTCTGAAATCAAAGCAGCTTTGTCAAGCACTCGTGCGTAATGACCAAACACATCAATTTCGAAGCTATTTCACATTCTCAAATGGAGGCACGATTTCTATGATTTCAAAGAGAGCAATATTGGCTTTTCCCCAGAGGACAGTCCTAAAGTCCTCACATTTCTAGGAATGGTGCAATTCTATTTAAGACCATCAACTCCCTGGAATTTAAACGAACTGGTGTCCTCAAGCCAACGCATGAAACACGTTTCCCTAGCAAAGATCCATGAATAGGCATTTCCTCCCTGTATTCCTCCTTAAAAAAGGTCCTCACTGTTCAACACCTGCATGCTTTGTGGCGATGAATTATTATTTCCGAGGCTTGATCATTCTGTACACAAGCAAATCAATCATCCTGTAGCTCGTTATCAATTCATTGCTTATTCTAGATGCACTGTGGGAGAAGTGTGAGGCCAAACTTATTAGCATTTATCATTTCATATAGCTTGTTTGTTTGAGCAAGTGCGATCGACTAGATAGCTGTGGAGTATCTCAGTGTGACCTAATCAGCTCCTTTGTTCTTTCTTTTTTACTTTTTTTTTCTGAAAGCGTCCTGTAGGCAGAGCCTTAGAAAAGTTTGTTTGCAAGAGATTTCTAGAGATAAAGAGAACCTGCGTTCCCACGGTCATAGGAGATCAAAGAAACTTCACTTTGGACACTTCTAAGTAAGATAGACTTTCAGATGGGCAGATCAAAGGAACCAAATTCAACAAGCTTCTGTGCTTGGCATAGCAATAATCTAGCCCAATGTTTCTGGACTGGAGAGTTCACAGATTAAGTGCTGTTCTATGAGCCGTAATTCTACGGAAGACAGATATCTCCTCAAACTAACAACCACGTGAAAAAGACAGTTTGTTTCTGTTCCACTACCCTATGGAACCAGAAAGAAATCACATGGATCATATTTTTACATAATGGGGACTGAGGTAACAATTATTCATGCTTCCTTAATCTGTATGCTGTTAGTAAAGGGGGGAAAAAAACTGGATTAAAAAACGCCCAAATAAAATGTCTTACGGAGTTAATCCGTCCATCAAATATATCGTGTTACAAAGGAAACAGAAAACTGTATTCATGCAATAGAAAAATCTTGGTTTAGAGTTTTGAATAGCTGTCTTGGCAGGGAAATTATGCACCCAAATATTTTCACATAAAAGACTATTGAGAATCTGTTACAGATATGGTTTGTCACACAGGTTTCTGCTATTTCTTCCTTTCTGCCAACATTCATTTGAACTCTTACTCAGATTTTGTGCTGGTAGCTTCATTTTCTTGATTTCTTTTCTTCTCTATTATCAGATATCCTTTCTCAACCACATTGGCTGTTATATCTTTGACAAAGTGTTTTCTCTTATTCTTACCGACGAGATCTCATTCTTTTCCTATGAAAAAATGAAGACATACACTCTGTCCCTGATTCCTGCTCATCTATGAGAATTTTGTCCTTATGAAGGAATCAAGTTAATTTGTGGCACCCATTTGCTTGGCAACCCCCCTCCCCCCCCCCCCCCCCCCGAAAAAAAAAACACCACTTTTGGGTGGAATTAGTGCTCTGGTGGGTGGCCCTGTCTGCACAATGGTTGATTTAGTTGATTGGAACCCCGAAGACTGTCATCAATTTGCTGAAAGGGGCTGGCTAGCCAACCCATATGTGGAAAAGGGTGGATCCTTCCAGGCCTCCCTTTCCATACCAACCCTGTTGGGCTGGGCCTGGGAGCCAGACAGATCTATCCATTAGACTCAAACCACAGGCAGACAGCCTTAACAGAAACCTGAGCTACATGCAAACTGTCCCCTTATTTCAATACTGCCCTCCCGTTGAAATGAGCCTTGACTGTCCTCTCTTTCCCCTCACATCTCCTTCCCCCGTCTCCTGCCTCTCCTCCTTTCTCGTTCCCCTAAGCAATCGCTTCCCGCAGGCACAATACCAGTAGAATCAGTCATGGGGAATGGGGACATTGAATGGTTTCGAGAATCCCATTGCCGACTGAATCAACACGGCCACGGGGTCTGGTGGTGGGTTTTCTTTCGTTTATCAGAATTTGCTGCGGAATAGCTATATAGCTTCCTTCTTTCTGGCCGCTTTACAGTGAGAATGGAGTCGAGACTTCAAGAGACATTATTCATACCTCTTTCTTTTTTTCTCATCATCTTTTTGACAAAATGTGGCCTTCCGACCCAAGTAATATTGGCTGACAAAGAGGTTGCTGACAGACTGACAGATCACAGTGGATCTTCCCTGCATCTCTTAGCTTTGGGTCCACGTTGCCAAGCAGTCACGGAGCAGAAGAATGAAAACTGCAGTGAATGATTCTAGCTCATTCTCGACACCTAGGTGTGCAGTAATCATAGCACCTGCCTTTCTCTATGGAACGTTGAGGGAGGGATTGAGTTAGATCGTTGTGTCAATTGGGCTAAGATGCACTTTAGTTCAGATAATTACAGTAAAGGTGCAGAACTTCTGGAATTATTTAAAAACCACCTCATATCTCTTTCGTTTGCATGTGTAGAGACAGCCTTTGCCAGTATCAGTGCCAGCTGCTAGAATGCTTTACATATTTGGCTTTTTTCCACCCTCTGTATTGAATTCAAGCTCTTTGATGCAAAATTTGTTTCCATTTGAGAGCAGCAATTTTCACTTTCTAAAAATGGAATGTAATGCTTCTTCAAAGTTATAGAAGATCTTTTAAACTCTCCAGCTTACGAAAAAGCAAGAACTTTTTGAAAAGGAAAAGAAAAAGGTTTGGCAGTATAGATAACCCATATGGAAACGTTTGACGCATAAGAAATCTGGTCCACTCTGCTTTATGAGTAGTCAGTGGAAAGCTCTCCCCTTGTGCCAAGCCTGTCTTTTAAGCGAAGTACCCTGTTTCCAAAGCCCCCTGCAGGGTATTCTGGCAGAGCAAGTCGGGACTACGCTAATCCATGGAAGGGCATCTCCTGCGAGATTTCAGAGGTTCGTTATCGGATGGAATGAATCTCTTATCAGACACCAAGTGACATTTGGTAGATACCCTTGTGCCCCATGCCACAAACTGAAGCTCTCCACCAAACTTTCGTATGAAACACGGAAGTCAGCACTCCCCGGTTTCCAGTGATGGTTTTTTTTTTTTTAATTAAATATCACTGCACGTGCCTCAAATATGCCTTTATTTTTTAGACGATTGTATTGGCATTTCCCACTGTAACCCGGGATATCAATCACTGAGTATTCATCTAAGAACCTTTTGTGCGTTGTGGGTTGACAGGCAAATATGGACTCGAGACGAAGGTAGGAATCGTTTATCAAAGGGTTGCCCTCTATAATAAATACCTTATTCCCTGAGAGTCATGATGGATTTGAGCCTGGTTCCAAATACGGAACTTGGCCTGCAGTTACAGTGTAGAGCCTTGATTCAGAGTTTCTCTCGTGGGATAATTGTTCGCATGGCAAACCGAGCTTCGGATATGTGGATGGGATCGCCTTGGATGAAAACAGGACCTCTGGGCGGAAACAGTTTTGCTAAGAACGCATCGTAGCGATGCAAAAACATGGGGCAAATCCGGATTAATGGAGCGACTGGTGAGGAGGTCATTAAAATAATAAAAAGAAATAAAATTAGGCACAAAGTCAGGCAAAAAGGAAAAGACTTCAACAAAAGCAACTATGTTATGCAGCTGGAGGTAAATTATGGATTTCTGTTCATTCACTAAGCCAGTCTTTTAGGAGCTAAATTACGGATTTCTGTTCATTCACTAAGCCAATCTTTTATTGTCCGGATTGTGCGAGGCAGTATCATTAGTCTTGGCGGGGGGCCGGGGGGGGGGCGCATTGTAGGAGTAGATAGGCTCAGGAAACTTCCATACTCAGACTAGAGAAAGTGGCAGGAAGTGGTTCTGTACACAGAACCCGGAAAAAGGCCTGGTCGGGGTTCTTTCAGCGTGTAAGTCACCATGCGTCACAACCGATGGGGGAACAAGCTAGGAAGAGGAGCTAGGCGAGCACCTACTCGGACTTCAACTTGAGAACCAAAGCAAAGCAGAAGCTGTGTCACCTCGGGGACTGCAAGATCCTGTGCTTCTCCGTTACCTGGAACCCACGATGTAACTGACAAAGCCAGGAAACGAATCACATCATCGATGGGAAAAAGTAATCTGACCACTCTGTAGTTGCATCTCACAGTTTGGACTCGGACAGCGCAACCTGCTGCAACAGGGCTTATTTGGTCCGCTCGGATCTACCGTGAACAAAATGGCAGGCGAGGGTCGCCACCCGTCAGGAGACTGTTGGAAAAGGCCGTGAATCAGAAGTGTAAGGACAAAAACATATCCACCACACACACACTTCTACGGTCCTTAGGCACCAGGCCCTCTTCTAAGAACATTACCCCCCATTACCTCATTGAGTCCTCGGAACACAGGAGGAGGGTTCTAGCCCCATTTTAGAGAGGTATAAATGGAGGCCAAGAGAAGCTGTAGCTATGTCTTTGGGGTCGTACGGCTAATAGGTTGCAAGTTTTGGAATGAAATCGAAGCATTCTGGCTCCAGAATCAAACTTGTGACTACTATGGTAAATTCACTGCTTTCATTCCCACATGGTGAAAACAGAAATCCCCCAAGAAATGCTGCCACACCGTTTGGTAAGAGATTCATAGGAATTCTTTCTGCCAAGGTGGAAATGCAGCCCTCTTACCTGCCCCAAGACACGTTTTTTAGGTAAACAATCAAAGATTAAGGTACTCGTTTTCCGGGGCGCCTGGGTAGCTCAGTTGGTTAAGCGTCCGACTCTTGATTTCGGCTGAGGTCACGATCTCGCGGTTCATGAGTTCGAGCCCCGCGTCGGCCTCTGTGCTGACAGCTCAGAGCCTGGAGCCTGCTTTGGATTCTGTGTCTTCCTCTCTCTCCGCCCCTCCCATACTCGGTCGCTCTAGCTTGCTCTCTGAAGTAAATAAACGAGAAAAGGTGTTCTCCCCCCCCCCCCCCCCCCCCCCAATCTACATGAGTGCATGTGTTGTTTCTTGATATTTGCACACCCAAGAGATCAAACCCTTTATGGTCAGGTCACTCTAAACCTAGTTCTGGTCCCCCCAAAGCAGTCACTCTTTGGTCTAATCACCAAGTTGGACTAGTATTTTGTCTCGTGACCAACGAAAGTTGAACCAGCTGTGCTTAGGGTAACAAATTCCTGTGAAGGTGTTAAATGTTAACTTTAGACGCACTCTAAAGGGGCCATATAGAAATATTAAATTGGGAAAAACAGGAGTATTACATAATATTCAGTCCTCATTGGGGATGACCACTGTGCTGGGGTTTTATGCAGTGTTGTGTGACCTTTCAGAGTTGCAGCTGAGTAGCAGATCGAATTGGATTAAAACAATTAGCTTTCTCTGGTCAGAACCCTGCTCCACGCGGCTTCTTCTCCATTCTAGTTTGTTCTATTATTGCCACGTCTAATATTCAACAAGTCGTTTCTCTTTCTTAAATGGAAACCGTATTTTATTTTTTTCCCTAGAATGCTTTCATGCATATTTCAGGAGGATTAACTTGAATTTTCCTCACATCCACCAAAATTAATGAAAACCTATTTAGCATGTGTTAGAGAAATATGAGAGCAGGCCATGTGGTTCTTTTGTGTGGTCAGAAGAGTAGTGTTCGATATTTTTTAAATTTTTATTTATTTTTGAGAGACAGAGCGCACGAGCAGGGGAGGGACAGAGAGAGGGAGACACAGAGTCCGAAGCAGACTCCAGGGTCCGCGCTGTCAGCACACAGCCCGATGGGGGTCTTGAACTCACAGATGGTGAGATCACGACCTAAGCCAAAGTTGGATGCTTAACCGACGGAGCCACCCAGGCGCCCCATCAGTGTTCAATGTTTAGTATGGTCCTAAATGAATGATGGGTGAGGAAATTCTGGCTTCCAGGTAGACGTGATTTCTGATTCATGGGAGAAAGCCACAGTGTTTTTGTAAGTATGGTCTCCAAACACCTATATCAGAATTCTCTCGGATATCTGTTAAAGGTGCAGATTCCCTGGCCTCACCCCAAAACTGGTGAGTTAAAATTTCATAGGCTCTAGCCTGGGACTCAGCATTTTAAAAAGTTCAGCAAGTGAGGGGAGTGAAGTTTTTTTATTGTTATTATTTTTTTAATTATTTTTTTTTTGAGAGAGAGAGCACAAGTGGGGGGAGGGCAGAGAGAGAGAGAGGGAGACACAGAATCCGAAGCAGGCTCCAGGCTCCGAGCTGTCAGCAGAGAGCCCAACGCAGGGCTCGAGCCCATGAACCGTGAGATCGTGACCTGAGCTGAAGTCAGGTGCTTAACCAACTGAGCCACCCAGGGGACCAGAGGGGAGTGAAGTTTGAAAACCAGTGCCTTACAAGTGTTATACTTCTGCGTGTCCTATCGTGTTATATGCACATAGCCTGCCAGGTGCTCCCGCGACAGAAGTAGGGATGTTTCCTTTGGAAGGGCCCTAAGAATTTACCTGTGTCAGGCACTCCTGAACTTAACGTTTTACTGTAGGGTTGTTAGATTTAGAGAACAAAAATAGAGGGCCTCTAATTAAATTTGAATTTCAGACACACGATAAGAAGTTGGGTTTTTTGTTGTTGTTTTTTTGTGTTTTGGTTTTTTTTAGCCCAGACCTGTCCTGTGCACCACTTGGAACATAATGATACTAAAAATATTCGTTGTTCGTTGAAAATTCAAATACAACGGAGAGTTGTGTATTTTCTCCGGTGAACCGTAATGAGGAAATGAAATTTCAGAGAGGTGGGATGACCTTCTCCAATGCTGTGCCACCCCTAGGATTTCTAGGACGTCTTGAGTTTCTACCTTTGGTGTAAACGATCAATTTCGGCTCTACTGAAGGCTTTCTTTTTTGACAGTGCTGTTACAAAAACATTATGAACATAGCAAGTTTCGAACGCACAAAGACCTAGAGAATCTGTGTCATCACCGACACATTGCTGTGCATCAAAGTGTCTTCTCATAAATCATTCAAGGCTACTTCGTCACACACACACAAAAAAGATAGACACATGATTCTTCACGATTAAAGTGATTTTATATAGACTCGCTCTCCTTGGAACTTCCTGAAAGTCCGTCTGTTTGTCATCAACCTACCTATTTCGAATTTTGAGTCATTGACTGACCAAAGGAGCGTGGGTGGAATTCTGAGGCTCAGGTCAGCCTGAAAACAGGATCTTAGAATCTAGGTGGTTTGAGCATAGAAAAGAAAATCTGACTTTACGCTTTAAAAAAAAAAAAAAAGAACTAGAAGTGTTAGGGACAGGGCCAACGAGGCGGGCTGGGGAATGGGTCGTGCCACCACACCCTTTCATCCTAAGCAGAAAAGGGTCTAGACAACTTGTTAAAAAATGGTTTCTTCTAAGATTGAATTTAAAGGCAATTGGTTCAATCCATTCCTGTGCTGTATCTTTGATTGCTAATATGGCAGGCAATTTGGATATATTTGGTTATCAACTGACTTGATTCCCATAGCATTTGATCTAGTTGCTTAGACTCGGATCCAAACTGTGTCATCCTTCAAAACACTGAAACAGTTTTGGAAGAGGTCAGTCCTGTATACAAATAAGGGTGTTGATGTAACACAACAAGAACCAATTCTACCCTGCAACATTTTTCACACGGAAGTCAATTTCAAGTACAGTATTCTATTTTACCTGTAGACAAACCTTCTAAGGAGTGGAGATCATGACCTGAGCCAAAATCGAGAGTCGGGGGCTCAACTGTCTGAGCCACCCAAGGCACCCCAACACTTACCTTTATCCAACATTTGCCTAACACGGGCTTCACGGGCTGCTTTTTGAGGTGGTAATCTTTTCAGGCTTCTATTGAATTCGGTAGGGGCCAACGTTCACTCACATTCCCGATCTCACTGAATTCTTACAACAGTCCCGCAAGTATGCATAGCAATTGTCAGAATCAGATTGTAGATTCTACACGTTAGGAGATGCAGGCTGGCTCAGACCGATGAACTCACTTTGAGGTGTAACACAGGCACCGAGGCAGAAACCACGTTCTTCATCACCATTCCACCACCACCAAAACCATCATTAAGCACTTCCTACGGCTTCTGCATACGTCCTCCTGTTTTCTTTTCCTCTGCCTTCTCATCCCCCAACAGATTTGTTGAGTTTTAGGGCCAGGAATGATGCTTAGTGCTTTAAACACCTGTTTTTATTTCATGTGTACAATAAGCTCATGACTGTCCTCATTAAACAGTTGGAGACAACCTTGTGGTCATCTCTCTTAAACAGATGTGAAAAACGAGCCTAGGAAAGTGAAATGTCAGCGTTAATATGTGACGAGCCGTAAGTGGAACATGGGTCTACTGACAGTTCATTATTCGTTGACGTGAATATCTGATCCACCAAAGCACACTATGTCCTACGGCAAAACCTTGAATGCGAGTAGCGTGTTCTGCCAGTGTTCCGCAAGATGAGCAAACAGTTCTAATAAATTTTAACTTGATAAACAGGCGATGTCTTGCCATAGGAGTAGTAAGTACGCGATGCCGAACGTCACGTGACCACAGCTGAGCCAATGGTTCTTGAAATTTGCTTTGATATACGAGGGCTTTGAACGACAAGCATGTTTCGGGAATGAATTATGCTCGCAAACCAAGGTTATACCGTATAATAAGGTATATCCTGGCCTTGAAACCAGGTGGAAAAAGAATTCAGAGGAAAAAACGTGTCTCTGGAACTTGCTTTCCTCTGCTTTGTTGGACTCTTGGTTTCTTTGTAAGCTGAATGGACCTATTGCTAAGATAGTACCTTATAAATAAGAGTTGAGATAAGGACTTCAACTTAAGGGATAGAGGTGATATCCTTGTACTTAAACTAGGAGGCAAGTCAGCGTGAACGGCAGCATCTTGGACTTGATATTGAACCGCAGCCACTGGCTCATCTTGCCTATGGCCTGTTCCAGTCCTTGAATCAGCCTCTCTCGTGAGTAGCCTTGGTTCCTTTCATTGGAGAAGAATATTATAAACCAAATTCCAGGTGCAGGTTATTCTCATTGCTACTGGGGTAGCATTGCTTCTAGGCTTTGGCAGCTGATACAGCAAAGACACGTATGGAGGTATAGTAACCCGTGTACGGCTATTAATATTTCTGCCATATCCATAGGTAATCTGTTACATCTAGAATATATAGGATATGCATCTATCACGATTATCATGTAAACAGGAGTTCAAACAGGAGCTCCTCCATTGACACATGATCACCGTAGCCTTCTCGCCATTGCTTGTCTGAAACCTCCTGCTCCAAAAGCAAGACTTCTGGCTCTCTCCATTTGCCACCGGTTGACTCAACCGCTCAATGCCAGTATACAGTAAAACCTTGGATTGCGAGGAACTTATTCTGCGAATATTCCGTAAGACGAGCAAACAGTTCTGATAGATTTTAACTTGATGAACGAGCGATGTCTTGCCATACGAGCAGTACGTGATTGGATACAGCTCTTTGAACTGGATCATAGTAACACAAATGAGACAAGAATATCTTGTTTGTGAAAGAGATTCTTTAAAAGTGATGCTTTCAGCATCACGCATGACTTCCAAACATTTTCGGTAGACTTTAGTTTCTCATTATTCCAAAACCTTTAGTATCTCTCGGCAGAGATTTTTCTCCTGAACGGAAGGGGAATTATTTAATTCTTCAACTTTTAATAAAATGGTGCCTGAGGAGACTAAACATTTTATCTTTTTAATCTGCTCAGCGTTTGGTCTTTGCGTTTTAATATCCCTATGTGCGATATCGCACCAAGCCAGGTTTCGTGTGCTTTGTCCTTGTTTTCATTTTCTTTTGACAGCAATAGAAATACACACTAGGAAGTTCGGGAAGGAACCACAAGACAGCCTAATGTCAGCAGCTACTGAATGGATTGAAAGTATTTTACAAAACCAATCAAGCTCTGGTTAATTTCCTTTTCCTTCCTGCCTTCTGCCTTCCTGTGTTAGTGCCAGCCTGCCTGATTCTAGCACAGCAGAGCGTCTTTGACTAAGCTATGTATGAGAAAAAATTAAAAGTCAATTTGCACTCAGCCCAACATAATAATGACAAATATGCTGATACAGTGGTTTTTAAAGTGTGGCCCTGGGAGGTGCACCTGGCTGGCTCTGCTCGTAGAGCGTGTTGATCTTGGGGTCGTGAGTTTGAGCTCCACGTGGGGTGCAGAGTTTACCTACATACGTACATACAGATTAAAAAAATAAATAGAGTATGGCCCCAGGGAACTTCTGGAAAATACTAATTCTCATGCCCCACCCTTTACTTCTTAAACCAGACGCTCTGGGAGTAGAGCCCAGGAATCTCTGTTTTAACAATTCCTCTGGGTTATGCTTAATTTTCAGAGTCACTGGGATAGTGGAAATTATTACAGAGCAATCTTTCTTCTTTTTCAGTAGGACGCTGTCTTTCTTTCACTATGAAAATCCTTAGAGTCTTTTCTTCAAATGCCATTGTCCACGAAACACTCGAATACCTACTTGTTGATCACACTGTCATTTATGTAGAAGTAGATTTTTTTAAAAAGCCTTTACTAATATCTACAGGGACTCATTTTATGCCTCTGGAATGGAGGAACCTATAGGAGGTGGAAAGTATATATTTGGTCCCAGGACATGAGAAACTAGATGCCAAAGATCACTATCTTCTATCAAAGATCGCTATCTTCTTTCTATAATTGGTTATTATGGCTCAATAGCAAATCTATTTGGTTTAATGTGATTCGAATCTTCTACAAGAACATAAGGAAGGGGCGCCTGGGTGGCTCAGTCAGTTAAGCATCCGACTTCAGCTCAGGTCATGGGTTTGAGCCCCGCATTCAACTCACTGCTGTCAGCGAGGAGCCCGTTTGGAATCCTCTGTCTCCCTCTCTCTCTGCCCCTCCCCTGCTCGTGTTCTCTCTCTCTCTCCCTCCCTCCCTCTCTCTCTCAAAATAAATAAACATTAGGGGTGCCTGGGTGGCTCAGTCCATGAAGTGGCCGACTTCAGCTCAGGTCACGATCTCGTGGTTCACGAGTTTGAGCCCCACGTCGGGCTCTGTGCGGACAGCTCGGAGCCTGGAGCCTGCTTGGGATTCTGTGTCTCCTTCTCTCTCTGTCCCTCCCCACTCCTGCTTTGTCTCTCAAAAATAAATTTAAAAAAACATTAAAAAAATTTTTTAAAAACAAACATTAAAAAAAAAGAGCATAAGGAAGATTTGAGAGTTGTGGGGATATCCCTCATGCGTACAGATAAACTATAAAAGCCAGTCTGTAGAAGAAGAAATGAAAAGGTCATATAAAAGCAACAATGAAAAACCTTGAGTCCAAAAGAAAGGAGAAAGACGAACACACGGGATGAATAGTTTTCAAATGGCTTTTCATGTTTCCACTACCCTGGGAGGCCTGACTGTATTTCTGCCCCCGGGGTCTGGGAAAACGAAGCATGGGCTTTATAATAAAATCCCACATTTGCGTAGCAACTGACCACCCCTCAGTATTTAATTCTTCTTTTTCTACCTAAATTTCTGTCCCACACCTTCTGAAATGCCTATGGCTTCTGCTTAGTGTTTTTAAATAATTTTTTTCATTTTTTTTTAATTTTTGAGAATGTGCATACTTGCACGCGTGGCGGGGAGAGGGAGGGGGTGAGGACAGAGGCTCTTAAGCAGGCTCTGTGCTGACAACAGAGAGGCCGATGCGGGGCTTGATCCCACAATCTGTGAGATCATGACCTGAGCCGAAGTCAGACACTTAAGCAACTGAGCCACCCAGGTATTTCTAATAAATTTTCTTTAAAGTTTATTCATCCATTCTGAGAATGAGGGGGAGAGAGAGAGAGAGAGA
Source organism: Panthera uncia (assembly GCF_023721935.1). Taxonomy (NCBI): domain Eukaryota; kingdom Metazoa; phylum Chordata; class Mammalia; order Carnivora; family Felidae; genus Panthera; species Panthera uncia. The sequence continues at coordinate 91,829,907 of NC_064817.1, forward strand.
GAGAGAGAGAGAGAGAACAGGGGAGGGGCAGAGAGATGGAGAGAAAATCCCAAGCAGGCTCCGCACTGTCAGTGCAGAGCCCTACACGGGGCCCGAACCCATGAGATTGTGACCTGAGCGGAAACCACGAGCTGGACACTTGACGGTCGGGGGCACCCGGGTGGCTTCTGCTTATGTGCAATAATGCTATAATAACAGCTGGGAAATGCCTTGGAGTAAAGGAGACTACTTCATTCCAATAAAAGTCTGAAAGTCGCTTCTTGTGATCTTGACGTTCTATATCAAAAGTAATAAAGAAAAAAAATGCATCTTTCCCCCTTGGTTGTTTTACGAGAAACACTCCTCAGCAGGGTTTTGTGTCACTGTGGTTTCAGGAGCTGAAAAACTAAGTACCGCCCTAGAACTGCCTTGTATTGTTCTAACTTCCCTTAGGAAATTGAATTGTAAAATTAAAGAAAACAACGTCCCAGGGGCGCCTGGGTGGCTCAGTCCCTTAGGCGGCTCCCTCTCTCTCTGCCCCTCCCCTACTCCTGCTCTCACGCTCTCTCTCTCTTAAAAATAAACACATTAAAAAAGAAAGAAAGAAAACAGCGTCCCAAACTATTCAGTGACAGGGTAAGAAATAAGTTGTAGTGAAACAGCAGAGCCCCCCGCCCCGCCCGCCCCCCGTGTGAATTTCTGCCACCCCAGGGTAGCAATGAGCCCGGGGTCTCCTCTAAGTAAGGACTTGTAGACACGATCCCCTCATCGGTACTAAGTGAACAGCTCCAGTTAAGAGTGCCAGAAATTCACCTCTCGGGGTGAGTAAGCAAAGTTAGATCAATTTCCGCGTCGCAGTTCAGTTACTACATGTGCCTAAGGCCTCCGTGAGCTCATATTTCACTTTTTCGTAGAAAAAGGACCCCTTCTGTGGCAAATTTATGAGCTCAGGCTCAAGGCTGGGCGAGGGGATGGCTCATGGAGCGGATCGCACCTCCTGCTTTGTGCCCTTGACTGGGCGGCAGGTACGGGACACAAACCGGACGAGCCTGCCTGGCAACCCTGTGCATCTTGCACAGAAGTTTGCACGTGCGTGACACGCGGTAGGTAATGTGTCCAAATGGAATCAAAAGAACACCTACGTTGAACGCAAGTGCGGGCTCCGCCTTCCCAACGTATGGTCATTTCGGCGCAGAAGTCTCTCTTGGTGACAGAGCAACGGGGCGAATGCACCTTGATTTGTTTGACTACCCACAGGTACCCCCTAGCTGTGTTCCCTCTGTGACCCAGCAGCTTGTAAGCCTCAGGCAAGTTCCTCAATTAAAGCTTCCTCATTTGTGAAATAGGAATGCTTTGTACTTAGCGTGCGGGGAAGGTTAAAGCCAAGTATGTGTGCAGGGCGTCTAAGGGAGTATTTGGCATGGCAGAGTACCCATACATTACTGTCCCCACTTATTCGGTTGGCTGTTTTCCTCCGGGACTATAGCGCCTAAAATGCTGTTAAATTGTGTTCCCTTTCTCAGGTAATAATTACCATCATTGTAAGAGTTTACATTGATTAAGTGCTTGTTGTGTCTAGGTCCTATGCCAAACCTTTCCATGAATTCACTCCATGCTTGTGACAGCTTTATGAGGTGGGGACTGCTACAGTCACCGGCTTATCCTAGATGAAATACATCTGAGGATAATAAACAACCTGAGTTGCGCAAAAACCATGGGCTGAGCTGAAATCGCCATTCAGAATCAGGCGCTCCGACTTGAGAGTCCTCATTCTTTTCTTTTTTTTTTTTTTAATGGTTGTTTATTTTTGAGGGAAAGAGACAGAGTACAAGCAGGGGAGGGGCAGAGAGAGAGAGGGAGACACAGAGTCCGAAGTAGGCTCCGGGCTCGGAGATGTCAGCACAGAGCCCCATGCGGGGCTCGAACCCACGAACCGTGAGATCCTGACCTGAGCCGAAGTCGGACGCTTAACGGAACTGAGCCACCCAGGCGCCCCTCCTTCTTACCTACTCAAATTATACTATCTCACAGGGCATCTCTGGTCTATCACAAGTTAAGGTTTACATTTACAACTGTCATCTAATTTCTCTGCTTTGTCATCAGAGAACGTAACGCTATATACAAAGAATGCCGTCCCTGAATTGATCGTGCTTTCATAGGAGAGGTAGCAGCCTGTTGAGGCTGAGAAGGTGGGGTCTGGATTCTGAGTGCCTGAGTTTGAATCGTCTCACTCTTGCTGTGTTACGCTGGGCAGGTTGTTTAATCTCTGTCACCTGCGATGCCTCAGTTTCTTCATAAGTGAAGTGGGAATTAAAAAGAAAATTACTTAGCTACCGTATTTCAGGTTACAGCATGTACCCTATAGTAGGTCCTATCTTAGGAATTCTTGTTATAAGAAAAGTGAATACAACGAAACAATTGGGGTGATTACACTGTATTAAATTACCTTTTATTTTCAGACAATGAAAAATACTCAGAGGTGTTATTTAACAGGTAACGCACTCTTACAACGAAAAATACTCAGAGGCTTTATTTAAAAGGTAACGCACTCTTACCATACATGTTAAAAGAAATGATCTCTAAAACGTCAAACGAGGGGCACCTGGCTTAGTCACTAGAACATGGGACTCCAGATCTCAGGGTTGTGGGTTTGAGCCCCACATCGGGTATAGAGATTACTTAGAAATAAAATCTTAAAAAAAGAAAAAAACCAAAAACTTCAAGCTAAACACTTTTTCAGGAAAAAGTTTATTTAAAAAGAAATTTTTTTTTAAACTTTATTTTTGAGAGAGAGAGAGAGAGAGACATAGTACGACCGGAGGAGGAACAGAAAGAGAGGGAGACACAGAATTCTAAGCAGACTCCAGGCTCTGAGCCGTCAGCATGGAGCCCGATGCGGGGCTTGAACTCATGAACGGCGGGATCATGACCTGAGCCGAAGTTGGATGCTTAACTGACTGAGCCACACAGGCCCCCCGGGGAAAAAGTTTACTGATATATTACTTATTTATCGCTGCACAGCAAGTTACCCCAAAATTTGGTGGTTTATTTATTTTTTTAATGTAAGCTCTACGCTGAACACGGGGCTTGAGCTCAAGACCCCGAGCTGAAGGGGCACATGCTCTACCAACTGAGCCAGCCGGGTGCCCCCCGCGAAACTTAGTGGTTGAAAACAAACATTTTTTTTGTTTCATAGTTTCTATGGGTCAATAATCTGGTCCTGGCTTACCTGGGTACCTCTGCTTGAGGGTCTCTAACATAGCTCAGGAGAGGCAGGCTTTGCTTTCAAGCTCACTCCCTTGACATCTGGCATCTGACATCACTTACATGGTGTTCGGTGGGCCTAAGTTCCTCTTACGACACTCGCCAGAGATCTCACTTCCTTGCCACTTGGACCTCTCCACCGAGCTCCTTATAATATGGTAGCTGGTTTCCCCGGAGCAGTGGCTCTAAGACAGATCAAGAGGGGTTTCGTCAACCTGGAGAAGGGACTTTCTACTGAGCTTACCGCTCGAACTGTATTTTATTTGTCAGGAGGGAGTCGCTGGTCCCACGCCAGGCTCAAGGGGAAATGATTACACGAGGACACTCAGCTCAGAAGGCAGGGACCTTTGGGGCCATCGTGGAGACTGTCATAACTGAAAGGGAGTGAAGCAAAAAGATACCTATCACTCCTTTGTCAACTCCAAATTTTTCGTGAAGCGTCGCTTTTGAAAATGTTACTGAAGAGACATCCCTTCCTAATAGCATTTCCCTCTCCATGCTTAAGTATAACTTTCATCACTATGCCTCCTTTAAATTCATTTTCCTCCCGATAGTTGAGTATTACTTCCCCTGGATAGCCATATTTTCCTTCCTTTGTGTTGGTTTTCCACCAGAAACGTTCAGGAAAAAGACAGACTGTATTAAATCAAGAACAAAATTACGTCGGGGAGCCCGGGTGGCCCAGTCGGTTAAGCGTCTGACTTCGGCTCGGGTCACGATCTCGCGGTTCGTGAGTTCGGGCCCCGCGTCGGGCTCTGTGCCGTCTGCTCGGAGCCTGGAGCCCGCTTCGGATTCCGTGTCTCCCTCTCTCTCTGCTCCTCCCCGCTCACACTCTGTCTCTCTCTCAGGAGTAAATAAACATTAAAAAAAAAATTATTTTTAATTTAAAAAAAAAAGGAAAAAATATGTATCGCATGTGCAGCAATCAACATATGTCTGAGGAAGGGAGTCCTGCCTGTGAAGTAGATTTAATTAAAAGATCATGAAATCAGTATTAAGATCGGAGTCCAGTTTTAACAATACTAGGAGACTGTAGATTAGAACAAGAGAAATCGCACCCAGAAGTGTCTTTGGATGTCAGCTGAGTAGCCTCCATAACACCTGAAGATCTCCTAGAATACTATTTTTCACCTGCTTATATGCATTGAAAAAATTGTTAAAATGTGCCAGAAACATTTATATACTTCCTTTCGTTTTTGAACGCTGACAATAGTAAAGTTAGAGGCTGGGAGAGTCTGAACATTGACATATACTTCTGAGTTTAAGAAGTTATTTATGATTTTGCTCATCTTTTTTTTTAAATATTTTTAAAAAAATTTTTAACGTTTATTTATTATTGAGAGACAGAGCAGGAGCAGGGGAGGAGCAGAGAGAGAGGGAGACCCAGAATCCGAAGCAGGCTCCAGGCTTGGAGCCGTGGGCACAGAGCCCAACGTGGGGCTTGAACTCACGAACCGCGAGACCGTGATCTGAGCCGAAGTCGGATGCCCAAGCGACCGGGCCCCCCAGGCGCCCCATGATTTTGTTCATCTTTCCACACGGCTCTGTGGCAAATAATTGCTATTTTATTATGAACATGGGAAGATTTAATGGCCTCATGATATGCTGTATTTTGTACATCTCTATTTCAGTCTTTAAGTAGAGCTCTCATTAGTGGCCTTTGGGAATGTCAAGAACATTCTGCGGCCTGTTATATATGTATTTAACTAACCTGACTTTGTGGCTGACTCCAGCTCCACAGACAAAGTTAAGAATAAACCCAGGGCTGGGGCTCAGTCACTTGAGCATCTGACTCTCTCATGGTTCATGAGTTCGAGCCCCACATGGGGCTCTGTGCTGACAGTGCGGAGCCTGCTTGAGATTCTGTCTCTCCCTCTGTCTCTGCCCCTCCCCCCTCTCAAAATAAATAAACTGAAAAAAAAAAAATAATAAAACCAGGGTTTACCTGATTCTTCTCATACGTATCAACCCAACTGAAATCTTGGATCACTGACCTTCTATTAATTGATGTTGCCATGATAGAAATATAACGTGGAGGTCCAGGTTTATTTTATTTCATTTTTATTTTTTTTATTTTGAGAGAGTATGAGTGGGGCAGAGGGAGAGAGACAGAGAAAAGAAACTGAAGTAGGCTCCACGCTCAGCCCGGAGCCTGATGCGGAGCCTGATCCCATGACCCTGGGATGGTGACCTGAGCTGAAATCAAGAGTTGGATGCCCAACCAACTGAGCCACCCAGGTAGCCCTCAGGTTTATGTCAAAATAAATTCAGGCCCATTGTATCTTAATGTATCACACAGACAACAAAGTGAAAAAGTAAGTGTGGTCCCATTTCTCAGGCTGCTCTTTTTCTAGAAGTTCTCACTCTAGCATATGGTTATGTTTTCAGGACAGATCTGTGGATCCAGAAGCAACTATGTACATCCACCTGTCTAACCTAGTGGGTCTTATAGATGTTGTGTGCATACCCAGTTGGTATTATGACATGCGTTGCTGCATTAACATTTACTTAACATATCTCCGGTAACTTTTCGTGGCAGCATAGATAGAACGTTATAATCCACTTTAATCGCTGTATGGTCTTCTATTGTATAATTGAACCATGGTCAAGTTAACCAGTCTAATACTGATGAGCGTTTATAGTGTTGCCAACGTTTCCCTACGAAAGCAATGCTGCTGAGAGTTCTATCTTTACCTGCCGGTGAGATTTTGTATGACAAATTCCATTGAGTCAAACGATATGGGAGTTGTAAATCTGTACAGACGGCCAGGTTGTCCTCCAAAATGTTTGTACTGACTTATAAAGATGTGAATTAGTGTGGGAGAATTTTCCGAGTTATGGAAACGACTTACTGAGCTATATAAAGGAAAAACAAACATTTCTGATCCGGAAACGGTAACGTAGCTGACTAATCCTGAGAAGGGGTACGTATCGCTCACCTTGCTTGGCCTCATTCTGACTTTGAATTTTGCCCCAAGTTTCGGGACTTTCACATCGGTTCCGATCCTATGCTGCTTTTCAGCGGGCAAATTTTGTTCTTTCAATTAGGAAACTTTATCTCCCTCGGAGTTGTTACGTGCAAATGAAACCCTTAAATTGTGTACTTGGTGATAAGGATACCTGTCTTCGTAAGATTTAATGTTCTTTTGGAGAAACCAGACTTAGCCTTAGAGAACGTTAACAACGTAAGATTAATAAGGGACACAGGCAAGATGATATAGACTAGGGGGTCCCATACGTCACCCGGGACAGAAACAACTATTTCACAACTGCCCCTGAATGAAAACAGGGCTGGGAGAGGCCCAAAGTACAACCGAGTAGCTGCACCAACAGCTTGGATCACAAAACCCAAGAAGGGCAGCACAGAAAAGCGTAGGAAGCATCTTCGCCGTGTTACCCGGTCTCCCCGGGGCCAGTACAGCTTGGTGGCAAAAGGAATCCCGTTGGCTGTGGCTTCCCGCGGTGGGGCAAAGGAGAACTGCCTTCACCATGAAGGAGCCCAGCAGTTGAAGTCACCACCAGAGAAACTCACAACCTTTAAGCGCCGATGAGCCTCCGAGTCTCGGCCAGTGCTGATACTGATGGGCCCCCTCCCCCCGCTAAACTGGCATCCCCACGTGGACCCCGTGCCGCCAGGCACCCAACTCGGGCGGCACCCTTCTGCTCATCGGCCAGTGAAAGTCTGAGGCAGTAAAAGAGGATTGTACGGAGACACCAATTCAAGGCTACAAGGAAAATAAAAAAAAAATAAAAAAAAAATCAAGGCAACGTCATGCCTCCAGGGGAACACAAGAAACGTCCAGTTCTAACCCGAAGAAAGAGACATCCACGAATTGCCTGACAAATACAAACTAATGCTTTTAAAGCCACTCCTTGAACTACCAGAGGACAAGGATAAAGATATCGACAAAAACACATGAGCAAAGCAAATTCGACGATGAGACAGAAAAGGAACGAAAGAACCAACCCACTACTGAGGGTGAAAAATAAAATGGATACAATACAAAAACGACTACAGAACTTCAACAGGAGATTTGATCCATCAGAAAAAAGAATCACTGATTATGAAGACGATTCGTTTAAGCTCAGGGAGGATGATGGACCGCAAGCCTCCTGGCAGATAACATTAATGGCGATATCTGTGAGCTAAGCAAGTGTCATGGAGAAAACATCAGGGCTTTGCAGGAGGCAGGGAAGCCTGGGCCTTGACCTCCCTCTGGTTCCTAGGAGGCTGGCCATCAGCCATCGCTGTAGCAACACATCTTGAGAGGGGGAGAGAGAGTGTGAGCAGGGGAGGGACAGAGAGAGAGGGAGAGAGAGAATCCCCAGCAGCCTCCATCCTGTCAGCACAGAGCCTGATGCGGGGCTCGATCCCCCGAAACCGGGAGATCATGACCTGAGCTGAAACCAAGAGTCAGACAGTTCACTGACTGAACCACCCAGGCGCCCCCTGGCGATGCTGAGCTCGTGTTGCAAGGGGGGGGTCCCGCCAAAGACTAGGATGGATCATTTTATCACTGAAAATTAGATGAACTCTACTGTCCTCTTCCCATACGCGTTTTATCAACAAAACTTGCAAGCTGCAAAAATTAAGCGTTCAGATGGATTTATGATAAACCGATTTAAACGTTTGCCACAAGAAGAAAAGTTAAGACCAGTTATTTCAAAACAAACATGAAGTCTCACCTTCCCATGTGCTTTCTTTTCTCATTAGTTTCTTCCAAAGGTACGAAAGCTGTGATTGACATTATTCTCACAGCGAACACTCTCAGGAGACTGCACAGCCTGTACAAAGGGAGAAGACGACATTTTGGAACTTAAGACCTTTATTATTGGTATAACCCTCCCGAGATCAATGTTCTTTTCTTGTTCCACGAAGTCGAAAGGCAAATCACCACAGATATTCAGATGCCAGGCTTTTAAAATGTAGCGTTACTTATGGAAAGCCTCGCATGAGGTTGGATATGTATCGTGTATATACTCCCCCCAAATCATTTTCTATAGATCAAATCACACACATGGAAGTATGTGATCCAACTGAATGGAATAACAAATTCTTGGTGTCGTGTTACTAACAGGTAGAAATGCCCATTAAGCAGTTATCAGATTATTCCCTGCATGGGACTTGATGCAACCTGAAATGCTGAATAAATTGTGAGTACACTCATTATTTAATTGTGATTAAAGCGATCAAGTGATTTATTTTCAACATGAATTGAAAACTATTGTGTAAAACATACTTACGCGAAGAAGTATCACGCTATATAAATGCGATCAAATAATTTAGCTCGTGTAAACAAGTGTTAAGTTACATGCCAAGCTTTAAATTAAATCTGAGCTCAAAAATAAAGCATTTTCCAAGCAACAACGATAAGTCATTAATTTGAAACTTTCTCAGGAGCTGGAATAGTTTGAGGTTTATTATCTCTGTATGCTTTCTTGTATCTTGGTATACAATGTGAATACATTTTTGACAATTATACGATACAAAGAATTTGGTTGAAAAATTGATCAACATGATGTATTTTTTCATAATTCAGGATTTACATAATTTTATGGTTATCATCATCGTTACTATTTTTTTTTTAATTAATCTCTACCCCCAACATGGGGTCGACCTCACAACCTCAAGATCAATAGTTACATGTTTCAGCTGCTGAGCCAGCCAGGTGCCCAGATCATCATCATTATTTAACAACTCTTGTGGATGAAATGGCATGGGACATTATCATTTATTTTTCTTAATGGAAACAGGTTTTTTTTTGTTTTAATATCTTTATTTACCCCTCAAACTAATATAATATATAATACTGTAGGTTAACTATACTGGAAATAAAATATTAGTTTCAGGTGTACAATATAGCGATTTAACAATTGCGTATAATTATTCAGAGCTCATCACGTTGAGTATATACTTAATCCTGGGGCACTTGGGTGGCTCAGTCGGTTAAGTGTCCGGCTTTGGCTCAGGTCATGATCTCACGGTTCGTGGGTTCGAGCCCCGGGTCGGGCTGTGTGCTGGCAGCTCAGAGCCTGGAACCTGCTTCGGATTCTGTGTCTCCCTCTCTCTCTGCCTCTTCCCTATTTGCTCTCTCTCTCAAAAATAAATAAACGTTAAAAAAATTTTTTTTAAAGTATATACTTATTCCTCTTCACCTATTTCGCCCATTGCCCCACTGACCGACCCTCTAGTAGCCCTCTGTTCTCTACAGTTATGAGTCTGTTGCTTGCTTGTCTTTTTTCCCCCTTTGCTCGTTTTTTCCTTTTGTTGAGTTCTACATACGAAGTGAAATCATATGGTATGTCTTTCTCTAACTGCCTTATTTGGCTTAGCATTATAGATCCATCCAAGTCATTGCAAACGGTAAGATTTCGTTCTTTTTTTATGGCTGCATAATATTCTGTCGTATGTGTACATCACACTACTTTATCCATTCGTCTATTGGCGGATACTTGGGCTGCTTCCATATGTTGACTCTTGTACATACTGCTGCAATAAACATACGTGTGTGCATGTATATCTTTTAAATTAGTGTTTTTGTATTCTTTTGGTTAATAGCCAGTATTGAAATTCCTGGATCAGGAATCTGATCCTGGATCAGAACAGTCGTTCTCTTTCTGAGGAACTTCCATATTGTCTTCCAGTGGCTGTTCCGGTTTGCTTTCCCACCAACAGTGCACAAGGATTCCTTTTTCTCCACATCCTCCTCAACGCTCGTTGTTTCTTGAGGTTTTGATTTTAGCCATTCTGACAGATGTGAGGGGACCTCTCACTGTGGTTTTGACTTCTGTTTCCCGAATGATGAGTGATGCTGGGCATCTTTTCATGTGTCTGTTGGCCATCTGGCTGTCCTCTTTGGAAAAATGTGTGTGCATTTCTTCTCATTTTTGAACTGGGCTACGCATTTGTGTGCATTGGAGTGTATTCATTTTTTGTATATTTTGGATACGAACCTTTTATCAGATGTGTTATTTGTAAATATCTTTTATTCATTACTTTGTCTTTTGAGTCATCTTCAATTACTTTGGTTTTCTTGGTTGTTTCCTTTGCATTGCAGCTTTTTATTTTGATGTAGTCCCAATAGTTTACTTTTGCTTTGCTTTGCCTCAGAAGAATGATCTAGAAAAATGTTGCTATGGCAGATGTCAGAGAAATTACTGTGAGCGCTCTCCTAGAATTTTTATGGTTTCGGGTCTCACATTTAGGTCCATGATCCATTTTTTTTTTTTTTTTGAGAGAGAGGGAGGGAGGGAGAAAAGAAAGAAAAGAAATAATCTTCAGCAGGCTCTGTGCCCAGCTCAGAGCCTGATGCAGGGCTCAATCTCATGGCTGTGAGATCACGATCTGAGCCAAAATCAAGAGTCAGATGTTTAACCAACTGAGACACCTACCACCCCTTAATCCATTTTGAGTTTATTTTTGTGTAGGGTAGAAGAAAGTGGCCCAGTTTCGGGGCGCCTGGGTGGTTCAGTCAGTTAAGCGTCCAACTTCAGCTCAGGTCGTGCTTTTGTGGTTTGTGGGTTCTGACAGCTCAGAGCCTGGAGCCTGCTTGGAACTCCATCTCTTTCTCTCTCTCTCTCTCTCGGCCACTCCCCCGCTCATGTTCTGTCTCTCAAAAAATGAATAAATGTTAAAAAAAAAGATTAAAAAAAAAGTGGTCCAGTGTTATTCTTTTACGTGTTGCTGTCCAGATTTCCCAGCACCATTTGAAGAGACTTTTTTTTTTTCATTGCATATTCTTGCCTCCTTTGTTGAAGCTTAATTGACCATATAATCACGGGTTTATTTCTGGGCTATCTATTCTGCCATTAATCTACGTGTCTATTTGATCGCAAGTACCATACTGTGTCGATGACTACAGCTTTGTAATATAATTTGAAGTCTGGAATTGTAACACCTATGGTTTTGTGTTTATTAGGATTGCTTTGGCTTTTCAGGGTCCTTTGCGATTTCATTCCAATTTTAGGATCTATTCTAGTTCTGTCAAAGATGCTGTTGATATTTTGATAGGGATTATATTAATTGCATTGGGTAGTGTAACATTTTAACAGTATTGTTGTAATACGCGAGCACGGAATGTTTTATAGGTCTTTTACCTCTTTGGTGAAGTTAATTGCTGTTTGTTCCTGACCTTAGCAAGAAAAAGCACTCCGTTTCTCCCGATGGGTATCATGTTAGCTGTGGGTTTTTCATAAAGACCTTTATTACGTTAAGGCATGTTTCCTCTAAACCTACTTTGTTGAAGGTTTTTGTCCATTCTCTTATCGATGTGATATAGCATACTGATTGATTTCCGAATAGAGAACCACCCTTGCGTGCCTGGACTAAATCCCACTTATTCATGGCGTAGATTTTTCATGTATTGCTAATTCCTTCTGTTAGTATTTTTCTGAGGATTTTTACATCTACGTCCATCAGAGATATTGGCCCGTAGTTCATTTTTTGTGGTGTCTTGATCTGGTTTTGGCATCAGGGTAATGCTGCCCTCATTAAATTAATTTGGAAATTTTCCGTCCTCTTCTATTTCTTAGGAAGGTTTGAGAAGAATCGGTATGAACTCCTCTTTAAATCTTTACTAAAATTCACCTGCGAAGCTGTCTGAATTTGTTGGCATATAATTTTCTGTAATATTCTTTTACCATCATTTGTATTTCTGTGGTGTTGGTTGTCATTTCTTGTCTTTCATTTGTGATTTTTAGTGAGTCTTTTTTTTTTTTTTTGATGAGTCTGCTAGAGGTTTATCAATTTTCTTGATCTTTTCAGAGAACGATAGAGTGGCTTGTTCTAATGACTCAGCCAGCCAGATACCTATGTTTTTTTCATTTCTATGTCATTTATTTCTGCTCTGATCTTTTTTTTTTTTTTAACGTTGATTTATTTTTGAGACAGGGAGACACAGAATCGGAAGCAGGCTCCAGGCTCTGAGCCATCAGCCCAGAGCCCGACGCGGGGCTCGAACTCACGGACCGCGAGATCGTGACCTGAGCCGAAGTCGGACGCTTAACCGACTGAGCCACCCAGGCGCCCCTCTGCTCTGGTCTTTATTTCTTCCTTCTTTCTGCTAGTTTTGGGTTTCGCTCTTCATTTCTCAGCTCCTTTCAGTATGAGGTTAGGTTATTGTTTTTGAGAATTTTTGCTTTTACAAGTAGGCCTGGATTGCTATAAACCTCCCTCTTAGAACCACTTGGCTGCATCCCAAAGACTTTGGACTCTTACGTTGTCATTTTTATTTTTCTTCGTGTAATCTCTGATTTCTTGGTGGACACATTCATTGTTTAGTAGCGTGTTATTCAACCTCCCTCTCTTTGTGGTCCCTCCAGGCTTTTTCTTGTGGTTGATTTCAACTTTCATAGTGTTGTAGTCAGTGAACATGCACGGTATAACTTTGATCTTTTCACATATCTTGAGATTTGTTTTGTGGCTTAATATGTGCTGTATTCTGGAGAACGTTCCATATGCACTTGAAAAGAACATGTATTCTGCTGTGTTAGGATGGAATGTCCTGATCATCTAGTCCAGTGTCAACGACATTGTTTCCTTAACTTTGTACAGATGATCTGCCCGTTGATGTAAGTGGCGTGATAAAGTCACCACTATTATTGTGTTATTAGGGATTAGTTCTTTTTTGTTATGCACCATATTGGGTGCACTACAGGACGTTTTTCTGAAAGGCCCTTACTTTCAAGTGCAGGAGATATAGCTGACTTTCCTAACACACAAAACAGGAAGTGTTGGGCACAATGAGGAGACACAGGAATATGTTCCAAATGAAAGACTAGGACAAAGCACAGTAGGAGACGAAGCAAAATGGACAGAACTAATATGCCTGATAGAGAATTTAAAGTAATGATCAGAAAGCCACTCACTGGACTTGAGAAAAGAGTGGAGGACATCAGTGAGCCCCATAGCAAAGATACGAAAAAGAACCAATCAGAGATGAAGAACACAATAAATGTAATTAAAAATACAGTAGATAGAATACCAGGCTAGGGAATGCAGAAGAAGAAGCCAACTATAGGGCAGAATAATGGAAAGTAATCAAGCTGAGCAGGTGAGCGAAAAAATTATGCAAACTGAGAATACATTTGGGGAACTCAGCAACACTGTCAAGCATAATAACATTCACATTATTGGGCTCTCGGAAGAAGAAGAGAGAAAGGAGACAAAAGTTTCTTTGAAAAAACTAATAGGTGAAGACTTCCTTAATCTTGAGAAGAAGCAGATATTGAGATCCAGGGGGCACAGAGATCTCTCAACAAAATCAACCTATGGAGGTCCACACAGTAAGACACATAGTAATAAAAATAGCAAAAAGTGGTGATACAGAGAGAATGTGAAAAGCAGCAAGAGAAAAGAAAATAGTTACAAACATGGGAAACCCCATAAAGCTCTCAGGTGCTATTTCAGCAGAAACTTTGCAGGCCAGAAGGGACCGACAGGGTAGATTGGAGGTGCTGAAAGGAAAAAAATCTGCAGTCAAGAATATCCAGAAAGGCTGTCATTCAGAGTGAGAGAGAAGTTTCACAAACAAACACTAAAGGAATTCATCACCACTAAACCAGCCCTCCAAGAAATATTAAAGGGGACTCTTTGAGCAGACAGGAAAGACCCTAAGTAAGAGTAAGAAAAACAGGAAGAACAAGAGCAGTAAAAATAAGTAGATCTGTAAAAGTCAATCAAGGGACTCACCAAATAAATGAAGTATGACACCCTATACCTAAAATGTGGTAGGAAGGAGGAATAAAGAATGGGTTCAAACATAATCAACTATCAATATAGACCGCGATACACATGACGTATACCAATCTAACGGTAAACACAAATCAGAAATCAGGAATGGATATGCAAAAAACAAAGAAAAGGAATCCATTTATATCACTAAAGGAAGCCAGCAACCCATGCAAGACAAGAAGGGAAGAAAGGATTAAAGAAGAACCATAAAAACAACTACAAAATAAGTAACAAAATAGTAATAAATACATACCAATCACTGATTACTTTGGAAATGTACTAAACACTCTAATCAAAAGACACAGGGTGATGGAATGGATAAAAAAACAAGACCCATCTATATGCTGCACACAAGAGATGCATTTCAGACCATAAAGACGCCTGCAGATTGAAAGCGAGGGGACGGAAAAACATTTTTCATGCAAGTGGATGTCAAAAGAAAACCAGGATAGCAATACTTATATTGGATAAAATAGACTTTATTTATTTATTTTTAATGTTTATTTTTCTTTATTTTGAGAGGGGGAGAAACGCAAGCAGGCTCCGCACTGTTAGCTCAGAGCCGAATGCAAGGCTCGAACCCATGAACCATGAGATCACTACCTGAGCCGAAACCAAAAGTCAGACGCTTACCCAACTGAGCCATCCAGGTGCCCCTTGAACAAAACAGACTTTAAAACAAAGACTAAATAGACACAAAGAAGGACATTATATAAGAATAAAGTGGACAATCCCACAAGAAGATATAACGTGATATACTATTTTTATAAAGAAGTAACGTGTCCTAAAAAAAACTTCAATGTGTGTTTTAGGGTGTTTTCTTTCAGTATCTGAACGTTGAAGGTATTTTTGTTGTAACTGTGAACAAACATTCCAAATGCGTTAAAACACAATCTTGGGTCCTCTGTATATCTTTCATGCCCTGAAAATCTGAAAGCCAATCCAAACTGGCATGTTTCAGAATACTTCAAAAAAAAAAAAAAGTAATAACTTTTAACACTAGCCGTCTAGATTTCATGAAGACGATAACACTTAGTTCCTTTCTATGAAACATAAAATACTTACTATCCAAATCCAAGCCAACCATGGGAGATTGGTGTTTCACATGCTTATAAGTTTCTAAATGTAATGATAACATTTTTTTAAAATTTTTTTAACGTTTTTATTCATTTTTGAGACAGAGAGAGACACAGCATGAACGGGGGAGGGGCAGAGAGAGAGGGAGACACAGAATCGGAAGCGGGCTCCAGGCTCCGAGCCGTCAGCCCAGAGCCCGACGCGGGGCTCGAACCCACGGACCGCGAGATTGTGACCTGAGCCGAAGTCGGACGCTTAACTGACGGAGCCACCCAGGCGCCCCAATAACATTTTTATTTGTATTTCTTTTTGGATGTGGTGGTATGGATAAGCAGATTTATGGCTCAGGAAACTGGCTGGAGCGTCAGGCAGTATAAAGATATGGAAAAAGGAGCTAGTCTGGGGTAGATAGGAGCTTAATGAGTTTTGGAAAATGGGTGTTTTATTGAATCATTTCTTTTTGGTTGTTGTCGATGGCTGCAAATTTTGAGCAAACAAGGCATTTTCAAATTTAACGCAAAGATTCCCTCCGACCACTCTTTTTTTCCCCCATCGTGGTAAGGGTCCTCTTTAATCCCCATGCCCTCTCCACCCATCCCACAACCAACCTCTCCCCTGGTAACCAACCGTTTGTTTTCTGTAGTCAAGTCTGTTTCTTGGTTTGTCTCTCTTTCCTTTCTTCATTTGTTTTGTTTCTTAAATTCCGCACACGAGTGAGGTCACGTAGTCTGTCTTTCTCTGATTCAGTTTATTTAGAATTGTACTCTCTAGCTCCATCTATGATGTTGCAAATGGCAAGATTTCATTCCCTTTTTTTTACGGTGGAATAATATCCCATTGTTGTATGTATATGTGTATGTAATAATGCTGCAGCAAACATAGAGGTGCATGTCTCCCTTTGAATTAGTGCTTTTGTATTTTGGGGGTAAATACCCAGTAGTGTGGTTCTTGGATTATAGATTAGTTCTGTTTTTAGTTTTTTTGAGGAGCCTCCATACTGTTTTTCATAGTGGGTACACTAGTTTGCATTCCAGTCAAGAATACATGAAAGTTCCTTTTTCTCCACATCCTCATCAACACTTGTTTCTTGTGTGTGTGTGTGTGTGTGTGTGTGTGTTTTAATTTTATCCATTCTGATAGGTGTGAGGTGTGATCTCACTGTAGTTTTGATTTGCATTTCCCTAATGATAAGTGATGTTGAGACTAGGAAAATAAAAGCAAAAATAAACTCCTGGGACTACATCAAAATCAAACGTTTCTGCACAGTGAAGGAAACAATCAACAACACTAAAAGGCAGCTTACTGAATGAGAGAAGATATTTGCAAGTGACATAGCTGACACAGGGGTAGCAACCAAATATAAAGAACTGATACAACTCAATACCCAAAAAACAAGTAACCCAATTAAAAAATGGGCAGCAGACATGAACAGACATTTCTCTAAAGAAGACATACACATGAAAAGATGCTCAACAGTTATAACGTTTTAATATTGGTCAACCTATCTTTACAAAAATAAATCCTAAATTACTAAGCTTTGAAGAGAAGAATTTGAAATTATGCACTTGGAAGAAGAAAAGGGGGGGAAAAAAAGAATGAAAAAGTGAAAAATACAACAGGATTTTTGGAACACTTTAAAAAATGCATTATTAGAATCTCAGCAGGAGAAGAGAGATATAGTCAGAAAGCTTATTTAAGGAAGTAATAGCCCAAAACTTCCCAAAACGTAGAAGGGAAATGGGTACCCAGATTCATGAAGCTCGAAGAACTACGAAGAGAGACAATACAAAGAAGACCATGCCCATTTGCACTACAATAATACAGTAAAATTCAAGGACAAAGAGCCAACTGGGAAAGCCACAATGGTAAAGTAGAACTGTATGTGATTCAGAAGTTTCCGGGAGGGGGAGCAGCTGGGTGGCTCAGTTAGTTAAACGTCCCACTCTTGATTTTGGCTCAGGTCATGATCTCCCCGTTCACGAGTTTGAGCCCCATGTCGGGCTCTGCACTGACAGTGTGGAGCCTGCTTGGGATTCTCTCTCTCCTTCTCTCTCTGCCACTACCCTGCTTATGCTCTGTCTCAAAATACACAAACTTACAAAAATGTTTCTGGGGCACCAGGGTGGCTCAGTCGGTTGAGCATCAAACTCCTGGTTTTGGCTCAGGTCATGGTCCCAGGGTCCTGGGATCGAGTCCCACATTGCGCTCCATGCTGGGTGTGCAGCCTGATTGGGATTCTCTCTTCCAAATTTAAAAAAGAATCTGTTCAGGTAGCACCTGGGTGGCTCAGTTGGTTAAACATCTGACTCTGGATCTCAGCTCAGGTCATGATCTCAAGATTCATGGGTTCAAGCCCCATGTCGGGCTCTGAGCTGCCTGCACAGAGCCTACTTGTGATTCTCTCTCTTCTCCTCCACTCATTCTCTCTCTCTCTCAATAAATGAATAAACATTAAAAAAACCCAGCCAAACAAGGTTCAATTGAAAAAAATAAGTTTCTGTTCAGGAAAGGAAACAATTAACAAAGTGAATCGAAAACCGGTAGAATAGTAGACAATATTTGCACACCATATGTGATTTTTATCCAAAATATATAAGGGACTTCTACAACTCGTCAGCACATAACTCCACTTAAATGAAAATGAGCAAAGGACACGGACATTTCTCCAAAGACTTAGAAATGGACAAGAGGTATATGAGAAGGTGCTCAACATCACGCATCGTGAGGAAAATGCAAAGCAAACCCACAATGTGATACCGCCTTGTACCTGTTACAATGGCTTTTATAAAAAAGTCAAAAAATAACAAGCACTGGTGAGAATGTGGAGGAAAGGGCACTGTTGTGCATTTTTGGTGGGGATGTAAACTGGTGCCTCCGTTATGGAAACACAATGGAGATTCCTGAAAACATTAACAATGGAAGCACTATATGATCTGGCAGTTTTTTTTTTTT
>NC_064817.1:91848010-91874034 GCF_023721935.1 Panthera uncia
GAGACACAGAATCGGAAACAGGCTCCAGGCTCTGAGCTGTCAGCAGAGAGCCCGACGCGGGGCTCGAACTCACGGACCGTGAGATCATGACCTGAGCCGAAGCCGGCCGCTTAACCGACTGAGCCACCCAGGCGCCCCTGGCAGTTCTTTTTTCTGGGTATGTATCCAAAAGATTTCTCTGCACTCTCATGTTCATTGCAGCATTATTCACAATAGCCAAGACATGGAAACACCTAGGTGCCCATTAATGGATGAATGGATAAAGAAAATGTAAGATACGGGGCGCCTGGGTGGCTCAGCGAGTTAAGTGTCCGACTTTGGCTCAGGTCGTGATCTCACAGTTGGTGAGTTCGAGCCCCGCGTCGGGCTCTGTGCTGACAGTTCAGAGCCTGGAGCCCGCTTTAGATTCTATGTCTCCCTCTCTCTCTGCCCCGCCCCCAGCTCGCGCGCGTGCTCTCTCTCTCAACAATGGATAAATGTTAAAACATTTTAAAAAGAAAATGTGAGATATATAGGGCACATGTATCTTTTGCGTGTGAATGTACATAGATATATAAAATATATACACATTATATATCCACATACATACACACAAAAAAATATATGGTCATACTGAAATGGAGACTCTAAAATCGTCAAATTCATAGAAAAAGAGGAGACTGTAAGTTGCCTGGGGTTGGGTGAAGAGGGGAAACAGGTAGATGTTGGTCAATGGGTAAAAAGTTGACAGAAGATAAGTTCTGGAGATCTAGTGCATAGCCTTACATCGATAAAGCTAGAAGAGAGGCGGGGGGGAGTCGTGGTTAGGCACATCGACCCCTTTATGACGGACTTAATTGTTCATATGCCATCTCCTCTACTAACTCTAAATTTTTGAGGGAATAAATCTCCATAGGACTCCCTTTTCTCTGCTTCAGTAATGGTGGTAGGAATGACGACACCACTTGCACGAGGATTTTTAAAATATTTAAAAGAATCTACTTAAAATATGGAGCACAGTGTCTGGTGAAACATTACGTGGTTATTACTTTTCTCATAGGGCCATGACTGAATGGCAAATGAAATGAACTGCTTGGATTTTTTTATCATAGCCTGGTCAGGAGTCTACTTTATGGATCTAAGTTTGGAAATTGAATGCGTTCAGAGCCTTACCCCAGCTACATCCCTTACGACACCGGATGCCTTTCACAAATACGTTCCTATCTATATTCTGACCCTGGCCCCAGGTCCTCATTGTCTCGTCTATGGTTGATGATCATTTCACACTCTCGAAACGTAGTAATTCAACACCTACAGACGGATTTAGTCTTTGATCCTCCATTTTATTATGGCTCTACTGAGGTATACGTGTGATGGTAAATGTTTAATAACCAGCAGCCTGGGAAAATGTATATATGTGCTTAAATTATTCTATGTTTTACTAAGCATGTATAGCACACAATTTACAAATATTATATGCTTTATTGTAAACTACGTGGAATTAACTGATTCTCAATAAATGCTATCGTGGTTTCTGGTAAACTTGTGTAGTCATTGTGATTGTAACTGACAAATGAGTGTGGTTTTGACCTGAATGATGACCTATTTTTGTCATTTTTTTCACTTCTGTTCATTAATGTAAAGTACATAAAAATACAGCACGTTTTGACAGTGATGTGATTTTCTTTGGTGAATCACATAATGCTTTTCGGATACCGGAGTAATATTTCCTCTCTTTTTTTTTTGTTCAGTTCACGGTGTAATGGTAACAAACACAATGCTTTGTGTAATAACGACTAAAATCGTCTCTATCATGTTCTTTCTAGACAGACAACAACGAAAATGAAAAAAGCCCTTATCAGTAGTATTTACCAATATCTGTGGAGTAAAACTCCCTCCTTGGCCGATGTCAACCTACCACCATGGTGTTACTGAACATATAGTTGAGAAGGGATAGATGGTAGTAAAACATTGTTCAGTATTCCCACCATACAGATACCATGAAGATAAATAACCTCAAGTGGATATATAATATAGTTAAATAAGAAGTAATGACGTTCGAGTTTCTGTGTCTTTGACCTTAATATAATTTACTTAATTCTAAGTTTATATAACAGTTGTTATAAATGGCTATGTTTAGGGGCGCCTGGGTGGCTCGGTCAGTTGAGCGTCCGACTTTGGCTCAGGTCACGATCTCACGGTCCGTGAGTTCGAGCCCCGCGTCGGGCTCTGGGCTGATGGCTCAGAGCCTGGAGCCTGCTTCCGATTCTGTGTCTCCCTCTCTCTCTGCCCCTCCCCCGTTCATGCTCTGTCTCTCTCTGTCTCAAAAATAAATAAATGTTTAAAAAAAAAAATAAAAAAAAATGGCTATGTTTAACAACGGCTTGAAACTTACAGTTAAACTATCATGAGCGAGGTCAAGCTCAACAGTGTTACAAATGTAATAATATTTTCCTCAATTAAAAAAAAACAACAAAACTTCCAGGGGCGCCTGGGTGGCTCCGTCCGTTAAGCGTCCAGCTTCCACTCAGGTCATGCTCTCACAGTTTGTGAGTTCGAGCCCTGTGTCAGGCTCTGTGCTGACAGCTGGAGCCTGGAGCCTGTTTCAGATTCTGTGTCTCCCTCTCTCTCTGCCCCTACCCCCCGCCTCTCAAAAATAAACATTTAAAGAATTTAAAAAAAACAACATAACTTCTCTTCTCCCTCTGGCAACTTCCATCCATACCTGTTTTTTTGTTTTTATCAGTCAGAAATCTTTAAAACTTTCTTTTATGAACAGTCTGGTCTCTCTGTCTTTATTCCTTTGACCCCTACTATTTGGCTGTCTGTCACTATCCTTCATAAAAACCGATGTGGCTAAGGTCACCAGTGTCTCTAAATGCAACAGACTTGTGGCGCCCGGGTGGATCAGTCGGTTAAGCGTCCGTCTTCGGCTCGGGTCACGATCTCACGGTTCGTGAGTTCGAGCCCCGCATCGGGCTCTGTGCCGACAGCTCAGAGCCTGGAGCCCGCTTCGGATTCTGTGCCTCCCTCTCTCTCTGTCCCTCCCCCACTCTGTCTCCCTCTGTCTCAAAAATAAATAAACATTAAAAAAAAAAATTTAAGTGCAATAGACTTTACTGGGGCACCTGGCTGGCCAGCTGGAAGATCATGTGACTCCTGATGTCGGGGTCGTGAGTGCGAGCGCTAGGTTGGGTGTACAGATTAAATAAAATTTGATAAAATTAAAAAAAAAACATTAAATAGTCTTTACTGTTCCCATTTTAATTTACCTCTTAGCCGTACGGATAATTGGTTGGCAGTAATAGCATTGTTTACCGTTGACAAGTTACTCATTCCATCGTGAAACACACTTCCCCTTAGGTTCCACATTTCCATACTTACCTGTTTTATTTTCTAGCTCTCTGTCCATTACATCTCTTTTCCTTTGGAAGCACACCATTTCTACTGGTTACGTGTTGTAGTTCATGAAATTTATTCTTAGATCTCAGTAGCTTGCAACTCTGTGATCTCTCCCATGCCTCTAATTTGCACATATGCTGAGATTAGTAAATATACGTCCCACATATTTAAAGTATACGTGTTTTGTTTTAATGTTTTTGAGAGACGGTGCATGCGAGCGGGGGAGGGGCAGAGAGACAGGGAGACCTAAGTTCTGGAGCGGGTTCTGTGCTGACAGCAGGGCTTGAACTCAAGAACTGTGAGGTCATGACCAGGGCCAAAGTCGGACGCTCCACTGACTGAGCCATCCAGGTGCCCCAGCATAATTGTTTTAAGGTACATCTATGCTTTGGGCCGTATCAATAACTTATCGCTGAGTAACACTGCATTGTATAAACACACGGACATTGTTTCATTTGTTTACTTATATCAAGAAGACATATGGGTTCTTTCTAGTCTGAGATTATGACAAATACAGCTGCTGTAAACATTCATGTAGAAATCTTTGCGTAGACATATGCTTTCATTTCTGTTGAGTAAATGCCTAGGAGTGGACTGACTGGTGCATTTCCAACAGCATGAGGAACTGCTAACTATTTTCAAAGCGATAATAGAATTCTGAGTATCTCCTAGCAATACATCTCTCTGAACTTACCAATGCTTGATAGTTTCAGTCGTTTCACTTTTGGCCGTAAGTGGTGTAGGATTATGGTTTTAGTTGACTTTTTTTTTTATATTTAAAGTTTATTTATTTTGAGAGAGAGAATGAGTGGGGGGGGGGGGGGAGAATGCCAATAAGCAGGTTCTGCGCTCTCAGCACAGAGCCCAATACACGAACCATGAGATCATGACCTGAGCCAAAACCAAGAGTCTGACGCTTAACCGACTGAGCCACCCAGGTGTCCCAGTTGACATGTTCTTAACTGCTAATGACATTGGGCCTAATTTAATGTGCGAACAGTAGTTGCTGAGTTCCTTCTTCTGTTAACTTGTCAAATACGTTGCTCCGTTTTAATTCGGAGGTTGGTATTCTAACAATGAAGTTGTACAAGTTTTTTGCGGATATCGTACGTGTAAATTCTTTGTCAGTCATTTTCACTGTATTTTTTCCCCATCTATGGCTCACCTTTCCATCACTGTGTTATTGCCATTTTAAGAGCAAAGGTTTGGGACACCTGGGTGGGGCAGTTGGTTAAGGGTCAGGCTCTTGATTTCGGCTCAGGAAATGATGTCACAGTTTGTGAGATTGAGCCCCAGGTCGGGCCCCATGCTGACAGCGCAGAGCCTTCTTGGGATTCGGTCTCTCTCTGCCCCTCCCCTGCTCACTCTTTCTCTCTCTCCCTCAAAAATAAATACAGATTTTTTTTAAAAGAGCAAAGGCTTATAATTTTGAAGAAGTACAACTTATTATTCTCATCATCGGTTTGTGCTATTTAATACATTTTTGTGAAATCCAAGGTTGCTAGGATGATGTTTTATTCTTAGTTTTATACTTTTCATTCCTAAATTTGGGTCTGTGATACATTTTCTGTTAGTTTTTATATATTGTGTGAAGTAAGGTTGAGGTTCAATTTTTTCGAGTTTTGCATATTGTCTATGTAAGTTTTCTAGCACCATTTGCTTGAAAGATCATCCTTTCCCCGTGTGTTACCTTGGCAAATTTCTCAAAAATCCTGTGACTGTTATATATGGGTTCATCTACTTATGAAGTCTCTCCGATTCCCTTGATCTGTTTCTATACTTCCATAAACTCTTCAGTGCCGAATATCGTATTTTTCCCAGCCATACTGATATATGATTGACAGATAACACTGCATGAGCTTAAGATTGTACGACGTGTTGATTCGATACACGTATATCGTATAACAATTACCACCATAGAGTTAGCCAACACCTCCAGTAGATCACATAACTACCACGTCTTTTTTGTGGTGAGAACTAAGTCATGAAACCGGGGAGCAAATCGTCCACCTTTATTCTCTTTTTTCAACGTGTCTATAAATATTTGAGCACAGGTGGAAACACCCATTGTTTATCGTCCCACTGTTTATTGTCCTTCATCGGACCTACTTTTCCACTTGATTTTTCTAAGGTCAGCAGGGAGGTGAAAGTTATAGAAGTTAGACCCGGACGCCTCGTGGCTTGGGGAGTCCATTCTAATTACACCGGGCCATCATTAATGAAGTTGAGCCGGGGAGTTCATCGGCCGAGAATATTATGCCCCAAATGAATGGCTTAGAAGCGCTACCTAGAGGAAATTCCTGAGAGTCGGATGATAGTTTATTAATTTCAACAGCAGCTTTACTCAGCGTTTCTGTAGTTTCTGAGTGATGCGGTAAACTTGACCACCAATGAATATATACATGTTGCAACTCTCGGAACGCTTTCCGGTATGGAAGCGACTGTGATGCCATGTCTATAAAAGCATAAAAGCAACGGCTACAATTTGAGTAATTCATTCAATCGAGTAACTGGGTTTTTTTTTTTGTTTTTTTTTTTATGACATCAAATGACCGGTTTGACTTTCACCAAATTGACGGATTGGTTGACACTTCGAAGAGCATTAACTTGTCATCATCATCATTACCATGAAATAGTATTTATTAGGCATCCACAGTCACAAGCGGTAGGAAGTTAGCCAAATAATCAGAGACTCTGCCCTTTAGGAGTTTATGATCTGGAAACTCAACACATCCAGATGAGCTGGATGCCATTTAGCAAAGCACTGCTGTCGGATTCTGAAACACGGTACTAAGTGCCTGTGAAAGATCAATTCGTTCACCAAGTGCCAAACCATCAACCAGAAAGCAAAGCGGCATACATGTCGCGTGGATGGACGTGATCTCAGTCGAGACGGTGTTATTTTGGCTGAATTTGAACGAGAGATAGCCTTTCCCCTGCAAAGACCGAAGCAGCACCTAGAGAAAATGACATGTCTGAGCTTATCAAAAGCACATTAGTTCTGCGGGAGTCTGGGATCAGGTCATGATGGTGGGCGATGCAGGGTGGGAAAACGGAATTTGGGGCATCAGAATAACTGTGCTCTATTTCAGCTTGGTTCCCTTTCACTTTTTTTGTATCTTAGTTTAGTCACCTGTAAAGTGAGAAAGCTGTAATCATGCCTAGCCATCATGGTATTTGAAAATTGTGCAGAGACCCGACAATGAAAAGTGAACCCCAAATGGGGGCGGGGGGGCGCCTGGGCGGCTCAATCGGTTAAGCGTCTGACTTCGGCTCAGGTCATGATCTCGCGGTTCGTGGGTTCGAGCCCCGTGTCGGGCTCTGTGCTGACAGCTCGGAGCCTGGAGCCTGCTTCGGATTCTGTGTCTGCCTCTCTCTCCCACTCATGCTCTGTCTCTTTCTCTCTGTCTCTCTCAAAAATAAGTAAACATTAAAAAAAAAAAAAAAAAAAGAGTGTGCTAGAATGGAAAACCACTATACTATAGTAAGGCGAACTTGATGAATTTCAAAGGGGCAGCTGGTATTTGTGGGTCGGTCCTAGCATGTGCCAGGCTAAAGGTGTGCATGTGCTATTTCAAAGAGTCCTCACACAGTCCTGAGGAGGCATTAACAACTCTTTAACAGATGAGGAAATTCAAGTAACTTAAAGCTGACACTACTCCAGGTCGTAGAGTAAAGGTTAATACTCTAGAATGTAGGACCGAGAAGTCCATCATCTTGCCACAAGACTACGTGCTCTATGGGAAAGGTGCCATCATCATTTTGAAAATTCTTTTAATTTTTCTGCTTATTTATTTTTGAGAGTGAGAGCGAGAGAGAGCGAGAGACAGAATGAGAATCCCAAGGTGGCTCCACATCGTTAGCACAGAGCCCAATGCGGGGGCTCAAACTCACGAAGCCGTGAGATCACGACCTGAGCTGAAACCCAGAGTCGTACGCCTAACCCACTGAGCCACCCAGGCGCTCCGAAAATTCTTTCTCTCCTAACCAGATGAGTCAGCAAGCACTGATCAGAGAGGACATTGGGAAGTTCATCGTGAGCAACTCTGTTTTCTCTTCCCAAGGTTTTCTCCCACATTTTCCTGATCACATCCATTCCTACCCACACAGCTGTTTTCACTATCCTTGTTGGACCTCGGCGACCTCAAACAGTATCTAAAGTTACCCTTCTTCATGCTTTGTTCCATGGATCTATTGCATTATCTTTCCTCCTACTGTTTCTCCTTTTAAATTCTTTCTTGCGTACGTAATTAATACTAGGGAAGAAACTAATGATTTCTGTCCTATGTAGACAGACATAGTAGAGGCCACGTTGTATACGCTCCTCTCGGACACTGTTCCATTTTCATACCGCCTAATTTAATGATTAACACGAACCCTTTTTCATACCCATGACATAAGAACAGGGCCCACCTAGTTCAGTTTCAGTGCGTAAAGAGCAGGCTGTGACTGAAAGCAACACAGGCTGAATGAATGCAGAAACGAATAGCCTGAGAGCTATTGCTCTGGCTATTACAGAAAGGTACAGACGCTAAAGAGAATCTGCTTTTGTTGGGAGTTTCAAATACTAGGAAAGGTTCATTTAGGATTTAGAGTGGGTTTTTGCGTCAATAGCGGTTTAGAGATTCACACTATGTGTGTGGGGGGGGCGGGGGGAAGAATTAGCTAATGATGTAGATGAAATATACAAATTCTAGATTGCTTTACAAAATAAACTGGTATAATCTCATTCTTTTCCTCGATATTTGGGCTACGTCAATAACAACTGTCCTTATCTAATGATAGAGTAAGTAAGTCCTCAGGACCTTAATTGTCAAGGCTCAAATGTTTTCCCTCAGGCAGGTATGTGAGGAGAAAAAAAAAAACAACAACACCACATTGCTTGTTTTCCAAGGAAATACGTTTAAATGTAAGGACGGCACCTGCAAATTTGCATGCCCTGATTACTCATAATAGGAGAGGATACTGTATATATTAATATATAATTACATTCGGCAAATAAAACAGCAAATAAACAAAGGTTGCTTATTCTCCTTCCGGCGAAACAGACTTTCTAAAAATATCCCCAACAGAATCTGCGCGTTAACGGAAAGCTTTGTTTGGCTTTAAAATCATGGATACGATCTGACGCTGCCAGGCGGATGTGCTAATATCGGCTAGGTTTCTGGCCAGGGTAGTGTCTATTTTGCCTATTTACAGACCAACACAGCACATGGTAGCAGCTTTCAGGAAAGAAGCACTTAGGAAAGTGTAAAACTTACTCTCTACATTTGTTTTAAAAGTAGGTGATGGGAAAAGTTTCCCACAACCACGTCATCTCATATTTAGTTGCGTGAGTATGTAATTGTTCCAATTCATTGGGGAGTTTCACTCCTTATCAAAGCTCAAAGGCTAATGCAATGAGAGTTGAGGTAAGAGGGAATATAAGATGCTAGCTTTCTTTTTGCAAATGCTTGATTTATTAACCAAGTGAAGGCTAGGAAAAACAGGTCTTTGAGTAAAATCCGCATCGCGTATACGCTTTTTTTTTTTTTAACACGTTGAAACACAGGCATGTCTCTCTCTTAAGAGAGATTCTAGATGCAGATAAGCAAATGCAGTGATCAGACCAAAGAGTAATTCGAAAACAAAAGAACATTGTGGCTTCATTTTCAGTGACCTATGTTATTCAATGATTCTAACTGGAAGGGTACTTTGAAAATCTTTTCGGGGGGAATAAAAACCGCACATAACCTATTGGACCCTACTCCGATCGTTGAGCGTGATTTGGGGACGTGTTTGATGATTTGTTAATCGACATGAAAATGATGAGTTAGTAATTTGCAAGAGGGTCTGCCCTGAGGAACGGAGGCTCCGCAGAATTCAAACCATGCCGATAAGCAGTTACTGACGTGTTCTGGTTTTGGAAAGGACGCCGTGTAAGACACAGTGGGATACATGGGGATGTGTCTGTACATGTGGCGTGTTGGGGGCTGAGGGGGGAATTGATTAGTTTCTTTTATAGTGATAAAAAAAAAAAGACATAAGACGATCATTTCTATAAGAAATGTCTCCTATTCAGCTTCTCCCTTCCCCTTGCTTCCAGTATCATGCTGCTTTTAACACAGCAAATAGAGGAGTGGGAGACAGAGTGGCTAGTCATGGTCAAAACCATTTCTATTGATGCTAATAATTTAATGAACAGACAAAAGGGCTTTCCGGGCCTTCCCCTTCATGCGAGGCGCACAAAAAAGACATTATAAAAAGACAATGAAAAATAACCCGTGATTTCAATCACTTCTCTTTCTTCTGACTGGTCTTTTTGTCTCAAAGAACTGTGTCAAATCTGGCCTGGTTTTTCCCACAATGCTCCTACTGTGTGGGGCCCAAACACACGGACTTTAGAAATCGACAACTTTGAGCTCCACCGACTGTAAGATCCTAGGCAAGTGGCTGGACTTTCATCGGAGACTTACAGATAATGATCCCCACCTAATTAATTCACCATGTGTGAAATCCCGGTGCACATGGGCTCACTTCCGTTGACCTCTTTCACAGCCATACAGTTTTTCGGATCAAGTATTTATCCGAACGTAACCTCCTGCCTGATGAGGATCATTTCAAAGAGGGGGAACCGTGGATTGGGTATGAAAATGGAAAGTGCAGAAATGAAAGAGTAAGGAAAGAGGGACTTTGCACTGAAACTTGGGAAACGATGAGGAAATCTGGCAAATTAAACTGGTCTTAGCATTCTCTTCCTTTGTCAGTTAGACATGGGGCAGCTTAACTAGTGGGAGTGGCAAGAAGGATCACGCCCTCCACGATCTTTACCGGCCCCTCAGTACACATTGTTGATCACAGGTAACAACGATGCAGTTAAGAGCAAAACAGGGTGCTCATGACACAAATGCAACCTCGAGACCAGCATTCGAGAACACTGTTACAATGGAAAACACCATTACACATGCAGAAAGCTGAAAGTGGACCTCCTATTGCAGGACACGCAAAAACTACCTCAAAATG
The DNA here is from genome assembly GCF_023721935.1 of Panthera uncia. NCBI lineage: Eukaryota > Metazoa > Chordata > Mammalia > Carnivora > Felidae > Panthera > Panthera uncia. The sequence goes on from NC_064817.1 coordinate 91,858,394, forward strand.
GATCCAAGACTTAAACTCGAGATTTGATACACCAAAACTCCTTTGAAAACAGAAGGGAGAAGGTACTCAACGTTGATATTGGCAATGACTTTGGTTTTTTTGGAATACGGCACCAAAAGCACAAACAAAAGCACATACCACCAACTAAGACTACGTCAACCTTAAGAACTTCTGCAGAGAAAAAGAAACAAAACGAAAAAGCAGCCCACGGACTGGGAGAAAATTTTTATAAGCCATATTGTCAGAGAAGGGATGACTATCCAAAATATATGAAGAACTCATACAACTCAATAAAAACCAAAGACTCTAGGTATTTAGTCCCTCTGCCCATCTTTTAGACATTTGTCCAAAGAAGGCATCCAAATGTCCAACAGGTACACAAAAAGATGATCATATCATCAGTACCCATCACGGAAATACAAATCACGACAAAAATTAGATAATCGTCTCACACCTGTTAGAATAGCTAACCTCAAGAAGACTAAAGGATTCCAGTTCAAGATGGCAGCATAGGAAGATCTGTCTCCCCTCCTTCAACGGGCACTCTGAATCTACAACTACCTATGGAACATCTTTCTCAAAAACAAAAACAACAACCTAAAATATCGGCTAACTCTTAAACATTACAGATAATGAGCTCTACATAATTGAGGGGAGGGTGCACCTGAGTGGCTCAGTCGGTTGGGCATCTGACTTCTGCTCAGGTTATGACCTCACGGTTCGTGGGTTCGAGCCCCGCATTGGGCTCTGTGCTGACAGCTCAGAGCCCAGAGCCTGCTTCGGATTGTGTGTCTCCCTCTGTCTGCCCCTCTGCAGCTTGCGCTCTGTCTCTTACGTTGTCTCAAAAATAAATAAAAACACTAAAAAAAACAAAAAAAACAAAAAAAAAAAACTTAAAAAAAAAAAGGGAGGGGGAAAAAACTCATAAAAGTGAAGAGGAGAGGTTGAGACACAATCTCAACATAAACCCTATTCCCAGCATGGCGACCCACAATCCGGAAGGGCCTCAAAACGAGCTGCTCTGTAAAGAGCAAAGGTTCTGAACCCCACATTGGATGCCCCAAATTTTCAGACCTGCACCTGAGAGAGAAACCCACAAAACATTAAGCTGTCACAACCAGTGGGGCTTGTGTCCCCCAAAACCACAAGGCTGTAGCAAACTAAGAAATGGCTACGGAGGGACTGGTGCACTTGAACTCACCTGCCTGAAGACCCAGTGAAGAAGCTAGAGATCTTACGTTAAATAAACTTAAAAAAAAAAAGAAAGAGAGATGACCAAAGACCTTTTATTTATTTTGAGAGAAGAGAGAGAGCGAGCACGCACACAGGCACATGAGTGGGGGAGGGGCAGAGAGAGAGAATCCCAAGCAGGCTCAAAGCCCAATGCAGGGTTCGAACTCACGGCCTGCGAGATCATGACTTGAGCCAAAATCAAAGGGTCGGACGCTTAACCGACTGGGTCACCCAGGGGCCACGGGCACCAGTATTTCTTAGAAGAGAGCATTTATGCTCATATGGTGCCCCCGTTATTGTGGCTGCTGATCACCCCCTCAGTCACGTGACTCTGTTACCCAAGTCCTTGCAGGCTAGTACCCCCGGGACGTTGCACGGGCAGCAGATTGAAACACACCAGCCGTCTTTCTGTGAAAGAGGCTTATTTGCTTCTCTTGGGGTTTCAAGCCTGGCACACGGTTTGAAGGCTGCAGGATTACTCTTTTTTTTTTTTTTTCTTTTTAATTTGTATTTAACTTTTTATTTTTACGTAAGCTCTGAACCCAACGTGGGGCTTGAACTCCTGATCGTGAGATCAGGAGGCACATGCTCCACCAACTGAGCCAGCCACGCGCCCCTACAGAATTACTCGTAAGGAATGTAGGCTGGGAGGTACCACTTTTGTATTCTCGCCTTTTGCTACAGCTTGCTGCTTTCTCCAGGAAGGAGTTTGTGAACCTATTTGGAGCTCCAGTTTTTGTAACTGTTCACCAGGGGGCACACACGGATTGCCTGCATGTGGGGAAGCCAGCGGGGCTTATCTTGGGGTCCCGAAAACTGTATTTGTATACTTCAGTTATGGCGGTTTGAGGATCAGCCTCAATGTCGGTGCAAAGAGATCCTCCCCCTTTGGGATCCTGAAAGGTCCTAACACATCTTAAACAGCTGGGGCCTCTTAAAATAGGCAGCTTGGGGCGCCTGGGTGGCTCAGTCGGTTAAGTGTCTGACTCTTGATTTCGGCGCAGGTCATGATCTCACGGTCGTGAGATTGAGCCCCGTGTTGGGCTCTGCGTGGACAACGTGAAGCCCGCTTGAGATTCTCTCTCCCCCTCTCTCTCTGCCCTTCCCCCAGTTGTGCTCGCTGCTGCTGGGACAATGGCAAAGATTTACTAGACCACCAAGAGCAAGGGTAGGTTGAATGATAATGATCATCTCCTACATGAGGACACCGCTGCGAGAAGGAAGAGGCCGCACGTTGAAGGCATTTCTTTCGGCACAGAAGAAAAGGCATTAATTAGAAAGCAGAATATATACGAAAGTAGAAATCTCACTTGTAAAGATAAATTGAGAGGAGTGGGGTGATGAATTGGTCATAAAGCTCTTATAAAGGTTACAAGACAAAGTGAAAATGATGACAATAATTAGTTAATGGAACAGGAGATAAAAAGAGGCAAGAGGTTACCTCAAAAAACAACCTGCGGGGGGCGGGATAGAGTCAAAATGTAGAGCTTTAAGCGGCATTCAAACTTGTTATATTTCTAACAATCTATTTTAAACTGATAAGTTGTTGCATGTAAGTGTCATGGGAACCGCCAGGCAAAAACATATGGTGCATAAATGAAAGACACACAGATAGGAATCTAAGCATACCACAGAAGAAAGTAACAAAACTTGGTGGAACCACAACAGAAGAAAAACGAACAGGATACCTGCAAAACAGACCAGAAACCCATTCAATGGCAGAAGTAACTATCCATAATCCGTTGCAAACTGCTTCAGGTTTCCAATGAAAAGACACGGAGTGGCCGAATGGACTAAACATCAAACACCAAACAGCGGCATCTACCTCCAGATGCCAGCTACGGGAAACTCACTTGGGACGTAAGGGCCCATATACACTGGAAGCGATGGGACAGAAAAAGGGTAAACGCAAAGCAAAACAAAGCTGGGGAAGCCACACTTCTATCAGACAAAGTAAGACTTTCAAACAAAGACTGCCGGGGTGCCCGGCTGGCTCAGGCAGAGAAGCGTGCGACTCTTGATCTCGGGGTAGTGAGTGCGAGCCCCACGATGGGTGTAGAGATTACTAAAAATCAACAACAAAACCCAAAAGGACAAAGACTGTTAACCACAGACAACGGCATTATGTAATAAACAGGAAATCCAATAAGAGGATAGATGTATCGTTAATAAGTACATATAAGGCAAATCTTGACGGACCAAAAAGCAACATTTGACATCAACATATTAATAGTAGGAACGTTAACACCTCACTTACAGCAAAGGAGAGATCATCCAGGTAGAAAATCGGGAACAAAATAGTAGCCTTAAATGACAAATTCGACGAGGTGGACTTAGCAGATTTCTAGCTATATAACATTTCATCCAAGAGCAACAAACTACACATATTTTTTAAAGTTTATTTATTCATTTTGAGAGAGAGAGAGTGAAAGCACGAGTAGGGGAGGGGCACAGAGAGAAAATCCCAAGCAGGCTTCTCTTTGTCAGCGCGGAGCCTGACTTGGGGCTCGCACTCAGGAACCTTGAGATCATGACCTGAGCCAAAACCAAGAGTTAGACACGTAACTGACAGAGCCACCCAGGTGCCCCCAAAATACACATTTTTAACAAGTATCCGTGGTACATTCTCCAGCATAGATCATGAGGCCACAAAATAGTCTCAATATTTTTAGGAAGATGGAAATCATAATACACATCTTTTCTGACCACAATGGTATGAAACTAGAAATCAATTGCAAGAAAGAAAAAATGCGAACGCCACAGACCCATGCATGCCAAACGACATGGGTCGATGAAGAAATCAAAGAGGAAATAAAAAATTACCCTGAAGTACATGAAAATAGATCAAAGCCTGTAAGATGAAGTAAAACCAGTTCTAAGAGGGAAAGGGAACTTCATAGCATTAACTGCCTACAGCAAGAAATGAAAAACATTTTAAAATAAACACCCTAACATTAAACCTCAAGGAACTAGAAAAACAAAAACACGGGAAGCCCGAAGTTGGTAGAAGAAATGAAGATTCGAACGGAAAGAAATGATACAGAAATGTAAAAGACAAAGATAATGAAACTAAGAGCTTGTTGTTTGAAAAGTTAAATTTGACAAGCGTTTAGAAGCACCAAACCACCCCCCCCCGCCGAGAACGCGAAATCATTAGTGTAAGATGCGAGGTACGACGATATCACACAAATACAAAGGATCTTAAGAGACTGCTAGAAACACTCATACACCAACAAAACGGACAAGCTAGAAGAAATGGATAAATTCCAGGAAACATACACTGTAATAAACCCTACAGAAACCTCTGAACAGAGCGATTAACAGTAAGTAGATTTCATCAGTATCAAACACCTCCCCAAAATTAAAAGGCCAGGACCAGAAGACTTTATTGATGAATTCAACCAAACATTTAAAAAAGAATTAGGGGCGCCTGGGTGGCTCAGTGGGTTAAGCGTCTGAATTTGGCTCAGGTCATGATGTCGCGTTTGTGGGGGATTTGAGCCCCGCGTCGGGTTCTGTTGCCGACGGTGTAGAACCTGCTTGGGATTTTCTCTCTATCTGCCCCTCCCCCGCCTGCACTCGTGCTCTCTCTCTCTCTCTCACTCTCAAAAATAAACATTAAAAAGTTTTTGTAAAGAATTCATAACCGTCCTTCCCAGAGTCTTCCAAAAAACAAAAGAGGAGGAAACATTAATTTATTATATACAGCCAGCTCTACCCAGGTATGGAAACCAGACAAGGATACCGCAAGAGAAGAACATAATAGGACCGTATCCCTGATGAGTATAGATGAAAACTCCTCCATAAAGTATTAAAAGCCAAATTGAAAACTACGTTGAAAGGATCAAGCACCATGATCACGTGAGAGAAATTCCAGGGAGGAAAGCATGGTCCGTGTCCCATCCACAAATCAATCAATATGATACGGCACATTAACAAAATCAATGACAAAAACCATAGGATGACGGTCAAAGATGCAGAAAAAGCATTAAACAAAATTGCACGCCCCTTGTTGGTAATAGCTCTCAACAAAGTGTCTGTAGAGGAAACGGACCTGAACATAAAAAAGGCCATCGTGTAAGAAACGCACAGCTACGATCAGACGCAGCAGTTGAAAGTTGAAAGGTTTTCCACTAAAATCAGGAACAATGCAAGAACGCCCACTCTGTCCGCTTTCAACCAACGTGGCATTCCAGGTCCGAACTGTAGCAAAGAGGCAAGAGAAAGAAAGAAAACATATCTAAGTTGAAACAGCATAAAACTGTCACTATTTGTAGGTGACATATTCTATACCGAAAACCCTAAAGACTCCCTCAAAAAACTGTTAGAATTGGGGCACCTGGGTGGCTCAGTCGGTTAAGTGTGCAACTCCTAGTTTCACCTCAGGTCTTGATTTCACGGTTCGTGGGTTTGAGCCCCACGTCGGGCTCTGCGCTGGCAGCATGGAGCCTGCTTGAGATTCTCTCTCTCGCTCTCTCTCTCTCTCTCTCCCTCCCCCACTCGCGCTCACTGTCTCTCAAACTTAAAAAACAAACAAACAAAAAAACCCCAAACCTGTGAGAGCTAATAAATGAATTCAGTACAGTTGCAGGATACAAAATCAATACGTGAAAATACACTCTGAACACTAATATTAAACTTTAAGAAATTAAGATGACTCCAGTTACGATTCCATCGCAACGAATATACTGAACATGTTTGATCAAGGAGGTGAGCTACTTTTATGCTGAAAAATATTAAGATATGTATAAAAGAAACTGAAGGTACAAGTGAAGGGAAAACTGCTTTGTCCTCACGGAAGAAAATTTTCGCCAAGTACATACTTGGAAAGCAATCTACAGAATCAGCAGAATCCTACTCAAAATTCCAATGGCGTGTTTCACAGAAATGGAACAAACAAACCTAAAATTTGTAGGGAACCACAAAAAGACCCTGAATACCCGAAGCAGTATTGAGAAAGAACAATAACCTGGAGGCAGCCTATTCCCTGATTTTAAATATACTGACAAGATATGGGGCGCCTGGGTGGCTCAGTCGGTTAAGCGTCCGACTTCGGCTCAGGTCACGATCTCATGGTTCTTGAGTTCCAGCCCCGGTGTTGGGCTCTGTGCAGACAGCTCAGAGCCTGGAGCCTGCTTCGGATTCTGGGTCTCCCCCTCTCTCTCTCTCTGCCCCTCCCCAGCTCATGCTCTGTCTCAGTCTCTCAAAAATAAATAAATGTTTAAAAAAATTTTTTTAAGTATACTCACAAGCTCTAGTAATCACAACACATAGATCAAGGGGCGCCTGCGTGGCTCAGTTAAGCATCGACTCTTGATTTTGGCTCAGGTCACGATCTCACGGTTCACAGGATCGAACCCTGTGTCAGGCTCTGCCCTGACAGTGCAAAGCCTGCTTGGGATTCTCTCTCTCCTCTCTCCTTGTCCCCCCCCCCCCCCCCATCCATGCTCTTTCTATCTTTCGCTCTCTCACTCTCAGGAGGAATAAATAAACATTAGAAGAAAAAAAAAAAAAAAACACCACATAGATCAATGGGACAGAATAGAGGGCCCAGAAATCATAAAAACTATATAAAAAATGGAGAAAGGGACAGTCCCTTCAATAAATGGTGTTGGAAAAACTGTACAGCCACATGCAAAAGAATGACACAGGACTGCTATTTATGCCACACCCCAAAATTTAGTCGAATGGATTAAAGAGGTGAACGTAAGCCCTGAACCCATAAAACTCTTTCCAGAAAACCGAAGGGGTAAACTCCTTGGCATCTGTCAAGGCCGTGAGGTTTCGGATTTGACACCAAAAAGAAAAGCAACAGGAACAAAAATAAACAAGGTCGGACATTATCAGATTAAAAAGCTCCTGTCCAACAAAGGAAACCATCAACAAAATGACACGGCAACCTACCGAATGGGAGAAAATATTTGCAAAAATGGTATGTATGATGACGGGTTGATATCCAAATTTTCTAAAGATCTCATTTCACACAACTCAATAGGAAAATGAACAATAACATAATTAAAATGGGCGGAGGATATGAATAGAAATTACTCTAAAGACATACAGATAGGTACACGGGAAGATCAACATCATTAATCAGGGAAATGCAAATCAAAACCATGATATCACCTCACATCTTTTAGAATGGTGAGTATCCAAAAGAGGAGAGAGAACAAGAGTCGGTGAGGATGTGGAGAAAAGGGAGCCCTTGAGCACTGGGGCTGGGAATGGTAATGGGCGTATTCATTTTGTAAGACACTATGCAGGTTCCTCGAAAAAATTAAACGTGCAACTGCCATATAATCCAGCGTTTCACTGCTGGGCATTTATTCAAAGGAGACAAAAGCACCAACACAGTAAGTTATCTGCACCCGTATATCCATCGAAGCACTATTTACGATAGGTGAGATACGGAAAGAACTTAAGCGTCCTTTACGGGTGAATAGGTAATGGGGATAACATTCAGCCATACAAAAGAAGTAAATTTTGCCAACGACAACACCATCAATGGAGTTGAGAGCATTACGCTTAGCCAGAGGAGTCAGAAGAAGACAGACACCGTAGGATCGTATTTATCTGTGGAACCCGAAAACACGAAACGTAAAACTGAAACACTGAGCTTATATATGCAGAGAGTAGATTGGTGGTTGTACAGGTGGAGGGAGGGCGAGAGAGGGTTACTGCGATGATTATACAATTTATACACATTTTGAATCATGTTGTATACCTGCAGTTAATGTGACATTATATTTCAGTTATACTTTAACTTCAAAAAACTAAAACGCATCACAACATACGGCCAATACAAAATCAGGGCAAAGTAGGAAAATTAGGTAACACTGTTAGTCAAGTAAAATTGCCCTACTTTTTCATGCAGTCAGTGTTTGTTTAGTTGGTATAAGTACTAGTTCTTTTTTTTTTTTAATTTTTTTCAATGTTTATTTATTTTTAAGGAAAGAGAGAGACAGAGCGTGAGCAGCGGAGAAGCAGAGAGAGGAGACACAGAATCGAAAGCAGGCTCCAGGCTCTGAGCTGTCTGCACAGAGCCCGACGTGGGACTCAAACCCATGAGCCACGAGACCATGACCTGAGCTGAAGGCAGATGGTCAACCAACTGAGCCACCCAGGTGCCCCAGTACGCGTTCTTAAAAAAGGGTAATTTGAGCGATTATGGTGTATTCTTTGTATGCTTTTAGTTCAGTGGTATGGGAGAAGGTCAAAGGAAATAATTCCAAGATGCGCATTAAGTAACAAGTTAAAGTAGGCATCAATCAGTACATTTGACTTTTGGTGAACAGATTTTTTAAGTTTCGGGGGAAAAAAACCCACAAACTAAATTTGGAATGACAAAAATGAACATTTTCATTAGTTATTCAAAGTAATATAATTAACCCATTTTTCCTCTCTGAACGTCAGTTTCCTCATATAATACGTTAAGCGGCTAGACTACATTGTCCTTATATGGAATTATTTTGGAATAATTCTGTATTTACCAAGAAATCACAGAGAATTCCAAGAAGGCTTCTCACCCAGTTTCTGTTATTGTTAACATCTTAGAACACCAAGGTAGGGCGCCTGGGTGGTTTAGTTGGTTGAGCGTCCGACTTTGGCTCAGGTCATGATCTCATGGTCTGTGAGGTTAAACCCCACATCAGGCCCGTATCAGATCCTCTGTTCTTCTCTCCCCCTCCCCCTCCCCCTCTCTCTCTCTCTCTCTCTCTCTCTCTCTCTCTCTCTCTCTCTCAAGATAGATAAATAAACGTAAAACAAACCACAAAAACCAAAAAACACCATGGTAGACTTGTCTAAGAAACCAACATTGGTAAATTACTATAAACTCAAGCCTAGATTCTATTTCAATGTCCCATGGTTTTTTGCTACTATCCTTCAGTTCCGGGATCCAATCCACATCGCTTTTGGTCCTCTCGATGTTCTCTGCTACGTGACGATTTTTCAGCTTGCCTTTACTTTTCATGACCTTTCATTGTTTGGAGTAGCACAGTCAGTTATTTTATAGAATGTAACTCAGCTGGGGTCCTAAAATACTTTTCTCACCATTAGCCTGAGGTGATGGGATTTTTGGTAAGGACAACGCAGAGGTGAGCGCCCTTCTCATCGCGTCACATCAGGGAGTATGTGACATGCCCATGACTGATCACTGGCGGTGGTATTATTTTGACCCCCCCGGGGAAAGTAGATCGGTACTCGTTTTCTATGGTTGATGTAACGAATTGTCAAAACTCATTGGCTTATAACAATGCAACCGTAATTAACTCACAGTCCAGAGTTCAGAAAGTCTTACGTAGATGTCACAAGGGCTGAAAGTGAAGGTCTTGGCAAAGCTGCATCTCTTTCTTTTTTTATTTATTTATTTATTTTTTTTTTAAATTTTTTTTTTTAACGTTTATTTATTTTTGAGACAGAGAGAGACAGAGCATGAGTGGGGGAGGGGCAGAGAGAGAGGGAGACACAGAACCGGAAGCAGGCTCCAGGCTCCGAGCCATCAGCCCAGAGCCCGACGCGGGGCTCGAACTCACGGACCGCGAGATCGTGACCCGAGCCGAAGTCGGACGCTCAACCGACTGAGCCACCCAGGCGCCCCTTCACACTCTGATGTAGAAGTGAATCATGGAGTGCCTGGGTGGCTCAGTAGGTTGAACATCAAACTCTTAGTTTTGGCTCTGGTCAGGGTCCCAGGGTTGTGAAATCGAGCCACATGTCAGGCTCTGTGCTGAGTGTAGAGCCTGCTTGGGATTCTCTGTCTCCCTCTCTCTCTCTCTGCCCCTCCCCTGCGCATGTGCTCTCTCTTGGTCTCAAAATAAATAAACTTAAAAAAAAAAAGTGAATCATTAAGTCCACCTTCAAGAAAGGGGATGGAAATGAAGCTCTACCTACCATGTGTGTGTGTGGATTGGGGGAAGGCAAGGGCACGCGCACACATAACTTGGAATTCGTCTACGAGGAAAATATGAAGACGTTTGTTTCTGTCAACACTGACTGATACATATTTATTTTCCGCTTGAGTTACGATCCAAACCACGGTTGGTATTTTTCATCCTGCTGATCATCTGATGGTTTCTTTCCTTTATTTTTGCTCTTTAACTTTCCAAGATCCCACACCACTCATGGTTTTAAAAAAATGCTCAGGATGAAAATACGTACTGCAAACGTTGTCTCTTTACGCTTTTTCAACTTTATTCTCCAGAGAGAACCATTAATTTCAGTGAATGCAAGTGCTTTAGACTTTTCTCTATAAATGTATAATTTTGGATATACTGTATATAGACTATTGTTCACTTTACATTGAATTGTGCTTCACATAATGGCATGCAACTTTCTTTTTTCATAACATTGTCTTAGCGATCACCACATGTCAGTGCCTTCATATATGCTTACCTCCCTCGTTTTAATGCCAGCCCAGCATTCCGTTAATATGTATGCACCTGATTTACTTAATCTCCACTTGATGTACTCACATATTATCTCCAGTTTTCCCCTACCGCAAGCAATGATACAGCGAACATTCTTGTGTATTTTGCACCGTGTGCTAGTAATTCTATGTGATTAAAAGTGCTCAGGCCTTTTCTAGCTCTTATTTTCTTCATCTTCAGTATTTCTAGAAAAACACGACCCAACCTTGTGTGAAGGTGTAACGTTTAAAGATGTGTGAGACATGACTCTCATGGAAATAAAACATGAAGACGTAGCTAAGATTTTATGTAATTCGTTAAGGAAGGAAGGAAGAAATAAGATTTCGAGACTGATTCACATACGAATTTTCTATATAGGTATAGGGAAAATCAGGAATCCTTAATCAACTTTACTTGTTAATTGCAATACTGGTCAATATCCTACAAGGCAATAATATGCAGCGTTTGAGTTTTCCTTTCTCCACGGCGGAATTTCTACCAGACAAGATGGATTTGCATATCCGTGATCTGGAATAATTTTCGTGGCCATCAGTTTTCCACGACTAACAGCTACCCCCAGTGCCGTAAATTTGCAAGTTAATTGAAGGTGCCTATACCCATGGAATCAGATAAGCCCCACAGGACCTACTAGGTTTAACTCCCAGTTGCTCAATGGAAATGACACTCAGTAATCTCTTCTGCTCATTTTGAAGTCTCCGACATTACTTCTCATACTGGAATTGGATCACTGAACCACAAAGACGCCATCCTTCTGCCTCGAAGCATAAACCATTGTTCATTCGCTCTTCCGTGAAAGAAGAGAAGTTTTCCCCTAAGTCGGCTCCATGAAACTGGTGATAACCATCTTTGCTCTGTATATACTACGTTCATTTTATGTATTTAAACTTACAGGTATAGGAGGGCAATCGTTTTTTGAGAAGTCCTTTGCTTGTGATTAGGGCATGTTACCAATATGCAGGAAACGGGGTCTTGGATAGAGTCTGCGATTCTCTATGGGCAACACAGGAGTTAGGTGCTACTTTCATTTTGTCTTAACCATGGCTCGTTGCCATTGAAAGCCAGTGTTAACACTTGTATACACCATGACACATACCAAATGAGACACAGACTAGCTTACAGCATCACACAACACTGGCAAATAGCCTCAGCTGTAACACGACATAGCATTTTCAAACACATTTGAAGAGAACTGAACAAAGCTTTCAAACAGATGGAAAGTAAGAAACCGGCCTGAAATAAGTGTACAAATGCGTAAGCACTGAATCGGCATTATTTCATGTCAATTCCCCAAATAAACCAATGACGTAGATAAACCAAGTACCTCTTAACAGAGGAGGACGCTAAAGAGTCCCTAAGAGCTGGCTGGCTCAGTGGGAAGAGTACGCAACTCTTGATCGGGGGATCGTGAGTTTCAGCCGATGGTGGGAGTAGAGATAATTTAAAATCTTTTTTTTTTTTTTTTAAATGTTTTCTTTTGAGACAGTGCGAGAGACAGAGTGCAAGCGGCGGAGGGGCAGACAGAGGGAGACACAGAATCCGAAGCGGGCTCCGGGCTCTGAGCTGTCAGCACAGAGTCTGATGCGGGGCCCGAACCCCCAAGCTGTGAAATCGTGACCTGAGCCGAAGGCAGAGGCTTAACCAACTGAGCCACCCAGACGCCCCTTGTTTCTTTTCTTTAATGTTATTTTAAATCCGGCATAGTTTACTATGCGCCTGAAGGCAATAGAACACCGTAAGTTTAGTGTTTCAAAAATTGTGGACATTAGTACTTATCGTGATAAGTGTATTCTTAATCCCCATCACTTATTTCACCCATTCCCCTCCCTCCACCCCCATGAACCTCCCCTCCGGTAACCATCTGTTAAGACTCTGGTTCTCCGTTGGTCTCTTTGTTCTTTTGTTTCTTAAATTCTCTTTGTTCTTTTGTTTCTTAAATTCCACATATGAATGGTATATGGTATTTGTCTTTCTGTGACTGACTTACTTCACTTGGCATTAGACTCTCTAGATCCATCTATGTTTTTGCCCATGGCAGGATTTCAGTCTTTTTTATGACTAATAATCCAGCGTGTGTGGGTGCGCGTGCGTGCCACCATTTTCTTATCCATTCATTTATCAGTGGACTCGTGGGCTATTTCCATATCTTACCTGCCGTAAATAGTGCTGAAATACACATAGGGATGCATATATCTTTTTGAATTAGAGTATTAGAATTCCTTGGGTAAAAACCCACTAGGGGAAGTACGGGATCATAGTGTAGTTCTATTTTTAACTTTTTGAGGAACCTCCATGCTGTTTTCTACAGTGGCTGCACCAGTTTGCGTTCCCACCAACAGCGCACGAGGGTTCCTTTTCCTTCCACAGCCGCGCCCGCACTTGTATTTTCTTGCGCTTTGATTTCGGGCATTCTGACAGGTGTGAGGTGATAGCTCATGGGGATTTTGATTTACATTTCCCTGATGATGAGTGATGTTGAGAATCTTTACAGGCGTCGGTTGGCCATCTGTATATCTTCTTTGCAGAAATATCTGCACATGTCTTCCCATTTTTTAATTGCATTATTTTATTTTATTTATTTTATTTATTTTATTTATTTATTTTTTTGCTGTTGAGTTGTGTAATTTCTTTCTAGATTTTGGATACTGACCCTTTATGAGATAGGTCACTCGCAAATATCTTCTCCCATGTAGTACGCTGTCTTTTACTTTTCTTGATAGGTCCTTTTGCTGTGCAGAAGGTTTTTATTCTGATGCAGTCCCAATAGTTTATTTTTGCTTTTGTTTCCTTCACCTCAGGAGAAATATCTAGAAAAATGTTGATAGGGCAGATGTCAGAGGAATTACTACTGTCTGTGCTCTCTTCTAGGATTTTTATGGTTTCAGGTCACAGTTTTAGCTCCTTGATGCATTTTAAGTTTAATTGTTTGTATGGTGCAAGAAAGTGGCCCAGGTTCATTGTTTTGCACGTAGCTGTCCAATAATCCAAATACTATTTGTTGAAGAGACTGTCTTTTTGCCACTAAACATTCTTGCCTCCTTTATTTAAGATTAATTGACCATTTAACTTTGGGTTTATTTCTGGGCTCTCCATTCTGCTTCACTGAGCTATGTATAGCTTTTGGTGCGAATACCAAACTGTTTTGATTACTATTGATTTGTAATATAACTTGAAGATTGTGGTGTCTCCAGTTTTGTTCTTTTTCAAGATTCCTTTGGCTCTTCAGGGTCTTTCGTGGTTCCATACAAATTGTAGGATTGTTTGTTCTACTTCTGTGAAAAATGCTGTTGGTATTTTGACAGGGATTGCATTAAATCTGTAGATTGCTTTAGATTGTGTGGACATTTCAACAATATTTATTCTTCTGAATAGTTCACCTTTCTATTTGTGTTGCCTTCAATTCCTTTTATCAATGTTTTATAGTTTTCCCAGTATGGGCTTTTCACCTCCTTGGTTAAGTTTATTCCTAGGAATGTCATTATTTTTGATGCAACTGTAAATAGAATCGTTTTCTTAATTTCTCCTTCTGCTTCATTACCGCGGTATAGAACTCCAACAGATTTCTGTATATTTTGTATTTTTTTCCAAATTATTTGAAGTGTTTCTTTAATATAATTTATTGTTAAGGTGGCTAACATAGAGTCTATACAGTGCGCTCTTGGTTTTGAGGGTGTATATTTTGTATTCTGAGAACGTACTGAATTTATCATTTCTAGTCGATTTTTCATGGAGTCTTATTCGACCTTCTCTATATACTGTCATATCATCTGCACGTAATGACAGTGTGACTTCTTCTTTACCACTCTGGATGCCTCTTATTTCTTTTTGTTGTCTGATAGCTGTGGCTAGGACTTCTGTACTATGTTGAATACAAGTGGTGAGGGTAGACATCCTTGTCTTGTTACTAACCTTAGCGGAAAAGCTTTCAGTTTTTCCCCATCAAGTATGATGTTCACTGTGGGTTTCTCATACATGGCCTTTATTATGTTGAGGTGTGTTCCCTCAAAACCTGCTTTGTTGAGGCTTTTTCTCATGAATTGATGTTGTACTTTAATTTCTTTTTTTATGTTCATTCATTTTTGAAAGAGAGAGACAGAGCACAAGCAGGGGTGGGGCGGAGAGAGAGGAGGACACAGAATCGGAAGCAGGCTCCGGGCTCTGAGCTGTCAGCACAGAGCCCGACGCGGGGCTCGAACTCACGGACCGCGAGATCATGACCTGAGCCGAAGTCGGCCGCTCAACCGAGTGAGTCACCCAGGTGCCCCTGATCATAGGGTTTTTATCCTTTCTCTTACTGACATGATATATGACATTGATTTGTGAATAATGAAATACCCTATCATGCCAGGAATAAATCCCACTTGATTGAGGTGAATGATTTTTTTTTAATGTACAATTGAATTTGTTTTGCTAATATTTTTTTGAGGATTTTTTCATCTATGTTCATCAGAGATATTGGACTATAGGTCTCTATAGAATGAATTCAGAGGCTTTCTTTCCTCTTCTATTTTTTGGAATAGTTTGAGAATAGATATTAACTCTCCTTTAAATGCTTGGTAGGGTGGGTGGCTCTGTCGGTTAAGCGTCCGACTTCAGCTCAGGTCATGATCTCATGGTTCATGGGTTTGAGCTCCATGTCGGGCTCTGTGTAGACAGCTCAGAGCCTGGTGCCTGCTTCAGATTGTGTCTCCTTCTCTCTCTGCCCTCCCTTGCTCATGCTCTCTCTCTCTCTCAAAAATAAATAAACATTAAAAAAATGTAAATGCCTGGATGGCTCAGTCAGTTGAGCGTCCGACTTCAGCTCAGGTCGTGATGTCGCATGTTTGTGAGTTTGAGTCGTGCATCAGGCTCTGTGCTGACAGCTCAGAGCCTGGGGCCTGGTTCTGATTTTGTGTCTCCCTATCTCTCTGCTCATCCCCTGTTCATGCTCTGTCTCTCTCTCTCTCAAAAATAAATAAACGTTAAAAAAAATTTTTTTTAATT
>NC_064817.1:91874434-91898247 GCF_023721935.1 Panthera uncia
TGCTCTGTCTCTCTCTCTCTCAAAAATAAATAAACGTTAAAAAAATTTTTTTTTAATTTAAATGTTCGGTAGAATTCATCTGTGAAGCCATCTAGTCCTGGACTTCTGTTTGTTGGGAGTTTTTTGGTGACTAATTCAATTTCATTACTAGTAATTGGTCTGCTCAAATTTTCTATTTCCTCCTGATTCAGGTTTAGGAACTTATATTTTTCTAGGAATTCAACCACTTTCTTCTGGGTTGTCCAGTTTGTTGGTATGTAATTTTTCACAATATTCTCTTATAATTCTTTGTGTTTCTGTGGTCACATTTGTTATTTCTCCTCTTTCATTTGTGATTTTGTTCATTTGACTCCTCACCCCTTCCTCCCTTATTTTATGACAGTCTAAAATTTTTTACTGGTTGGGGGTCTTGTTTATTGTTTGTCTGATGCTGCTTTAGTTGTAGATTTGTTTGGGATTTTTCTTGCTTCTTGCGGTAAGCCTGTATTGCTATAACCCAAAGGTTTTGGACCATTATGTTTTCCTTTTTCTACATGTACTTCTCCATTTCCTCTTTGACTTCTTTGTTGACCCTTTCATTGCTTAGTAAGTGTGCTATTTATACTACATGGATTTGTGGGATTTCCGAATTTTTTCTTGTGGTTGATGTCTAGTGTCATAACGTCGTGGTTGGAAAAGATGCATGGCATGACTTCAGTCTTTTTGACTTTGTTGAGCCTTGTTTTGTGACCTAACAGGTGATCTGTTCTGGAGAATGTTCCATGTGCACTTGAAAAGAATGTGTATTCTGCTGTGTTAGACTGGAATATTCTGAGTTTATCTGGTAGATCCAACTGGTCCAATGTGTCATTCAGAGCCACTGTCTCCTTGTTGATTTTCCATTTGGATAATCTATCCACACATGTGAGGAGGGTATGAACACTCCCCACCATTGTTGTATTATGATTATGTACTATTGATTACTTCCTTTATGTCTGCTATTAACTGCTTTTCGTATTTGGGTGTTCCAATAGTATGTACATAAATATTTACAGTTACTATAACTTCTTGTCAGATTGTTCCCTTCATGATTATATACCGTCCTCTTAGTCTCTTGTTACGGTCTTTGTCTTAAAGTCTTTTTTTATCCAAGATAAATACTGCTGTGCTAGCTTTCTTCTCACATCCATTTGTATGTTAAGTACTTTGCCATTGATTCACTTTTTTTTTTCTTTTTTTTTTAATATATGAAATTTATTGTCAAGTTGGTTTCCATACAACACCCAGTGCTCATCCCAAAAGGTGCCTTCCTCAATACCCATCACCTACCCCCCCCCCACCCCCCATCAACCCTCAGTTTGTTCTCAGTTTTTAAGAGTCTCTTATGCTTTGGCTCTCTCCCACTCTAACCTCTTTTTTTTTTTTCCTTCCCCTCCCCCATGGGTTTCTGTTAAGTTTCTCAGGATCCACATAAGAGTGAAACCATATAGTATCTGTCTTTCTCTGTATGGCTTATTTCACTTAGCATCACACTCTCCAGTTCCATCCACGTTGCTACAAAAGGCCATATTTCATTCTTTCTCATTGCCACGTAGTATTCCATTGTGTATATAAACCACAATTTCTTTATCCATTCATCAGTTGATGGACATTTAGGCTCTTTCCATAATTTGGCTATTGTTGAGAGTGCCGCTATAAACATTGGGGTACAGGTGCCCCTATGCATCAGTACTCCTGTATCCCTTGGATAAATTCCTAGCAGTGCTATTGCTGGGTCATAGGGTAGGTCTATTTTTAATTTTCTGAGGAACCTCCACACTGCTTTCCAGAGCGGCTGCACCAATTTGCATTCCCACCAACAATGCAAGAGGGTTCCCGTGTCTCCACATCCTCTCCAGCATCTATAGTCTCCTGATTTGTTCCTTTTGGCCACTCTGACTGGTGTGAGGTGATATCTGAGTGTCGTTTTGATTCACTTTTAATTTGCATGCGTTTTTAGGTCGGAAATGAGTCTCTTGTAGGCCACATATAGATAAGGCGACAGAATAACTAAAAATGCAATAACCATGTCTTTTGATTAGAGCGTTTAGTCCATTTACTCAAAATAATTGTTGACAGGTATGTACTTATTGTCATTTTGTTACATGTCTATGGTTGTTTTGTCATTCTTCTGTTCTCTTCTTTCTCTCTCCTCTCATGCTTTGCTGGCTTTCTTTAGTGATATACCTGGATTCCTTTCTCTTTATTTCTTGCACATCTATTATTGTTTTTTTAATTTGTGGCTACCATTCAGTGTGTAAGTAACATCTCCCGTATATAGTTTTCTTTTTTTAAATCAATTTTTAAAATTTACATCCAAGTTAGTTAGCATATGGTGCAATAATGATTTCAAGAGTAGATTCCTTGGTGGCCCTTACCCATTTAACCCATCCTCCCTCCCACAACCCCTCCAGCAACCCTGTTTGTTCTCTATATTTAAGAGTCTTTTATGTTTTAGGGGCGCCTGGGTGACGCAGTTGGTTTAGTGTCTGATATCGGCTCAGGTCATGATCTCACAGTTTGTGAGTTCAGGCCCCACAGCAGGCTCTGTGCTGATAGCTCAGAGCCTGGAACCTGCTTCGGATTCTCTGTCTCCTCTCAGTCTGCCCCCGCTTGCCCTCTGTCTCTCTTGCTGTCAAAAATAAAGAAATAGTAAAAAATAAATTAAAAAAACAGAAGGTCGCTTATGTTTTGTCCTCCTCTTTTATGTTTTGTCCTGTTTTTATGTTACTTTTGCTTCCCTTATGTTCATCTGTTTTTCATCTTAAAGTCCTCCTATGAGTGAAGTCATATGATATTTGTCTTTCTCTAATTTCGCTTATCATAATACCCTCTAGTTCTATCCACGTGGTTGCAAATGGCAAGATTTCATTCTTTTTGATTGCCGAGTGATACTCCATTGTATCTAGACACCACATCTTCTTTATCCATTCATCCATCGATGGACATTTGGGCTCTTTCCATACCTTGGCGATTGTCGATAGTGCTGCTATAAACAAAACATTGGGGAGCACGTGTCCCTTTGAAACAGCACTCCTGTATCCCTTGGATAAATACCTAGCAATGAAATTGCTGGGTCGGAGGGTAGTTCTAGTTTTAATTTTTTGAGGACCCTCCATACTGCTTTCCAGAGTGGCTGCACCGGCTTGCATTCCCACCGGCAACGCAAAAGGTTCCTCTTTCTCCGCACCCTCGCCAACATCTGTCGTTGCCTGAGTTGCTCATGTTAGCCATTCTGACAGGTGTCAGGTGGTATCTCATGGTGGTTTTGATTTGTATTTCTCTGATGATGGGTGATGTGGAGCATTTTTTCATGTGTCGGTTGGCCATCTGGATGTCTTCTTTGGAGGAGTGTCCATTCATATCTTTTGCCCATTTCTTCACTGGATTGTTTTTTTGGGTGTTGAGTTTGATAAGTTCTTTATAGATTTTGGATACTAACCCTTTATCTGATATGTCATTTGCAAATATCTTCTCCCATTCCGTTGGTTGACTTTTAATTTTGCTGATTGTTTCCTTCGCTGTGCAGAAGCTTTTTATTTTGATGAGGTCCCAAAAGTTCATTTTTGCTTTTGTTTCCCTTGGCTCTGGAGACTGTTGAGTAAGAAGTTGCTGCGGCCAAGATCAAAGAGGTTTGTGCCTGCTTTCTCCTCAAGGATTTTGATGGCTTCCTGTCCTACCTTTAGGTCTTTCATCCATTTTGAGTTTATTTTTGTGTATGGGGTAAGAAAGTGGTCCAGGTTCATTGTTCTGCATGTCACTGTCCAGTTTTCCCAGCACCACTTGCTGAAGAGATTGTCTTTATTCCATTGGATATTCTTTCCTGGTTTGTCAAAGATTAGTTGGCCATATGTTTGTGGGTCCATTTCTGGGTTCTCTATTCTGTTCCATTGATCTGAGTGTCTGTTCTTGTGCCAGTACCATACTTCCTTGATGATTACGGCTTTGTAATACAGCTTGAAGTCCGGGATTGTGATGCCTCCCGCTTTGGTTTTCTTTTTCAGGATTGCTTTGGCTATTCAGGGTCCTTTCTGGTTCCATACAAATTTTAGGATTGTTTGTTCTAGCTCTGTGAAGAGTGCTGGTATTACTTTGATAAGGATTGCAGCATTTTTTTTTAAAGTTTATTTATTTTGAGAGAGAGGACACAGTGAGAATCCCAGGCAGTCTCCACACCAGTGTTATGAAGATTCATCTTTCCCCTGTGGGATCCCCTGTGTGAGACTCTGTTTCTCCCCTCTCCTCACCCAGTGTCACACCTGTGGACAATCGTGCAGGTCCGTTTAACTCCTGATGGTACCTGCTTCCTACCTACCCTCTTCATTGCGACCTCTTTTCTATGGTTAGCATGGAGTCTGTTCTGTCCGTCTTTGGGTCATTCTCTGGGTTATTTACACTGATGTGAATATCATCTAGTTGTGTCCATTGAATGAGGTAATCTTGGAGTCCTACTATTCTACCACCTTCCCTGGAAGCCTCTTATAACTGGTTTGCATTCATACTTCAAGTGTCACCTCAAATGTCCCTTTTTTAGAGAGATCTTACCTGACTACTGTAGCTCAAGTGGATTTCTCCTCACATCCTCTGGCATAATACTTTCTTTGACTTACCTCGAGGAGGGCAAGTATGATATAAACCTGTTGACTATTAAATCACCAGCCTAGAGTATAATGGCTGGAATCGATGGGGTACTTGACAGTTGTCGAGTGAAGACACGACCATGAATAAATGAGACATGATCACGTCTTTGCCCATCGAAGGGTGTATTTTGGGGAAAGTCAAATACCTCATGCATATGGCTCCCAACTGGGCACATGGATACTGCTCAAAGAGCAGTATATGTAGAGGGCAAGAAGAAACCATTGACGAGGTGGGAAAATGGCTGAAAACATTCGCCAGGCCCAGGATCCTGTGAATCACCCACATTCGTACAATAAACTTTCTCTCCCAAAGGTCAATAGATTCTTCCAAATGCAAGTATAAGGAGAAATAGTGGGATCATCTTTCTCGGTCTCTGTGAGAAGAAACTTTAAGTACGCAGCATTTTATTCGTCACATCATAATTGGGCTCAGTTA
Source organism: Panthera uncia (assembly GCF_023721935.1). Lineage (NCBI taxonomy): Eukaryota > Metazoa > Chordata > Mammalia > Carnivora > Felidae > Panthera > Panthera uncia. The sequence continues at coordinate 91,879,529 of NC_064817.1, forward strand.
CGCCTGGTGAACACTTTGACCAGTCCCCACGCTCACGAAAAGGCAGTGACAGCCTCCGTCTGACACAGCTGCCCGTAACCTTGAGTTCTGTCATCATCTGGCAGCCGGGGTGAGCGAGCTGGCTGAACCATGCACGCCACGATGAGTCCAGGGAGTGAGGACAATGGCAGTGCCTTTCACTACAAGTGGCAAAAGAGACCAAGAAAATTGCAGAAGGTCACAGAGCAGGTGCCGTAGAAAGTGGAAAAATGTCAGGGGAGTGCAAAAACACAGGGAGAGTGTCAGCTCTAAGTGGAAAAGAGATGCGGATTATTCCACGGAATCGGTGTTAGTGACTGAGAGGGAAGAGTAGTTAAAATGTAGCATTTACATGGCCAGGTTGAGTAACAATCAGCAAACACAGAAATAGATTACCTTTGTGACTACAAACGCACAAGGATGAAAGGAAGTCTAGGAGGGCATGATATATCGAGGAGGGGCTTGAATAATTTAATGATCCTAATTTTGTCTTTAGTGCCATCTCACATGGCATTTCCCATGGCAGACAGCTAAATAAATGATAGAAAGTTTGCGACGTATCACCCAGATGCTAGACCCTTTAATAAAATAGCTCACTTTGCGCCTATTCACACACTTCATCTATTTTATTAGAGCCCCAGGCTGAATACATACAGTAAGGACTTAATTATCCCAATGAGGAAAAGTCTAAGAGCAGTTCCACAGAGCCATTGTGGATTTGAGCTCTGCACTTGAACCCTTTCAAATGCTCAGCCTTCACAAAGCTACTGATACGTGCTATCTCTCGTTGACTCTAGTCAATTTCTCCACGTGGACTCTCTGTGAGATGATGGCCCAAAGGGTCAGTATGGAGAAAAGAGAAAACCAGATGGTCTGGGTTACCTACAAAATCATTCAAGAACACAGGAGGCAAAAAATAAATAAATAAATAAAATAAAATAAAAAAAGAGTAAATGATTAATAGAACGGAGGTTTCCATATGCATTGTCCACAAGGATGCCCAGGGATGAAATGAAGTTCTGCTTCCCGTTTCATATGGAAAATACTGGGTTCGCTGATTTATGACGACTCTGTGCTAAAAAGGCACGTGGCATTGGTGGCCTATAGAATTGTGCTCGAAAGGTTTAGGTCCTGCGTTGGTTATTCACACGTACGGCCCGTTCACTCGTACGCGAGGCTTGGAATGGGCATCTGAGTAGAGCCAGACGGCGTATTGAACCTAGAATTAGAAGACCTGGGTTCCAGTTGAAGCCCTGACAGTTACCCGTTTACAGTGACTTGATTCCGGGTAAGTGAATTACATGGCCACAGCTTTTCTGCCTGCCTTCCAGGGCTGCTGTGAGATAATGGATGTCAACAGGCTTTGGAAATCGCCATCTGCCACTCGGCTGCTACCAGTACATAGGACATACCTTATACAGGGGACAGTTCCGGCCCATTCGTCACAGGATCTAGCGTATTGTACATTAGGCAAGGATACAGTTTGGGGACGGAGCTAATAAGGCAAAGGGCTGAGGCAAAGGCAAGAAACAAAAAGAGAATGATTGAAAGCACGCCTTGGAGTCAAGCGGGACATGAAAATGGATTTTTAATAGTCGTCGGGACTTGGGGCTCCTGTGAAAATCTGAGTGCTTCTTGCAAGGGCAACCCTTCCATCTCTGCTCTTGGTTCCCACCCGTTTCCGTCTGCATCGGCACGTTCTGTGGTTCACTCCCCCCTCTCCGCCAGATTTTTTCTTCACCCTTATAAATATGCTTTCTCATCACCCTCCGGCCAAAGCTCCCATTTTCTGACATAAGGAAGCCTTCCATCAGCTGCCTTCTATCTTCCTGTCTTGCGTTTCATTCTTTGACATTTCTCTCCGAATCGCTTTGTAATCTTTGTCCTACACAGTGGTCTTTCTCAGCTCTGTCGCCAGATGCTATCCATTTTACATAGTTGACCCCATCTACTCAAATGCAGTTCGAATCTTTTCTTTCAAGTCCTCTCTTTGACTCCTTAAGATCCTTGAGTTCACGTCTTTTCTTTCAAGTCCTCTCTTTGACTCCTTAAGATCCTTGAGTTCACGTCTTTTCTTTCAAGTCATTTGCCTGGACTCCTTCAGATATAAGTGCCCTTCTATAACATACCGTATCTCTTTTGTTGCAAGTACCACACTGTATGAACGATTTTAGGTTTGTCTTTCTCACCCTCAAGAGTATAGGCTCCTCGAAAATTGGAATTTAACCGACCCATAGCAAAGGGTCTGCACATAGGAAAATCACGGAATGAATAGATGAGTTTGCCTTAAGTCAGCAAAGCAATCTGTGAGGATACGGAACGCTCAGCCACTGACCTATCAGCGTGAATGAATTCAAAACGATACCTTTCTCTTGATTCGTAACTCAGATACGCTGTGTCAAGGAAATACACATTTTGATTGGCACACGGATTCATAAGTAGGTAATTTTAGGACATAGGACATTTACTATCTTCCAGAAAGCTTAGACGAAGTGCCACAATGAAAGGCACTAACCAGACACAGAGGGGAACGGTCAAGGGCTGGGAACTCTGCTCCATGGATATGCTCACATCCAATTTAGTCCCTGGGAGCACAAAGATTCAAGGGACCATAGCCAGGAAAGTAGTTCGTGGCTCAGAAGCAGACCTAGTGCCCCATAAGAGGAAACAGTGAAAACCCATTCTCCTCTTGCTCTAGAATGGCTAGTTAAGCTCCGAAAAGTGTCAGTGCTGTTGTGAACATCCAAGCAAGGAGAACAGGGCACTGATGACCGTTAATAACCTAACCCTTCAATGAGAATCTTCCGCCAGCTCCTAGCACATTCCGCGGACACAGTGCTATACAGTCCTAACAGCCCATAATTAGCCGGGAAACTCCCTGGTCCTTTAAGCGGGTCAATGGTATCATTTTCAGATGTTGAGCATATTTTATTTCACTTTAGTATGACAAAAGGCAGAGAACAAATGTGTTCATTTGGCTCGTAGGTAGCCAGATACTCAATTCTGCCGAAGCAGCCCCAGGACATGCTCCCCAAGCGAAATACAGAGTGTCATTCAGCAATGTCATTAACACGGGTACGAAAAAAAATCACAACATGAGTGATAGCTTTCTAATGAAAGCATCGCTGGTAATTAGACTCTTCACTTGTTTATGTGCGTGCCTTTGCCATCACTCCAGATTGCTTATAACGTTATAGCCCAGGGGTTGAATAGACTCAAACTAACTCAATCATTGGTACACTCTTTCAGAGTACCCAGTGACTCTAAATCTACTAGAGAATGTATTCGTTGCTGTGAATTTCTGGAAGAATGGTTACAGATGATCCTAAGTAGCTGACACTCATCAAGTATTACTATATACCAGGACTTTCATGTACATTTACTCCGTCATTACCACACAACACTGGGAGGTACGATTATAAGCTCTGTTTCATAGATGGGGAAACGGAGAATCATTAACGTTTAGAAGATTTGGTTAGGACCACACGGGGACAGTAATAAGCACCTAGCAGATCCAGGATTTGAGAGCTAAGACAATAGAAATTGCAAAGCCTTTGCTGTTGACCATGTGGCTACGCCGTCTCACCTATGCTTTTCATAGTTCCCCTGAATTTTCCGGGGGTCGTTGTGGGTTATTTAGTAACAACATTTAAATTGCCAAAACATTTGGTTGAACCTTTTTTTAAAAATTTTTTTTCTACGTCTTATTTATTTAGGTAATCTCTACAACCAATGAGGGGCTGGAAATCACAACCCCAAGGCCGAGAGTCACATCACAGGCTCTTGCAACTGAGCCACCAAGGCACCTGGAGCCTTTTCGTCAATAGAAGGAAATGCACGCTTCCCTGGGAAAACAAACCAGTTCCCGCCCTCCAGGGACTACAACAGGTACGATTCCTGTGAACATCCCTATAAACCACTACCAAATGACTTCCGCTAGGAACGTGCAAAAGAAAGGTCAAGAAAGTACTAAGTTCTACATAGGGCAGAGCTGTAACTTACACGCAGAATTTTAAAAGATACTTAGGATTAGATTTTTCAGCAATTTTCAAAGTAATAGCCAGCACACTGTTGAAGATCTAAAAGTTGAGGGAAATGTACAAAGGGCAGGGAGTGACTCGTAAAGAACCTCTGTTCACATTCTGGAGAATTTCTGTACAGTCTGTATTCTTTGTCAATTGTCGCCCTTTAAAAAGCTGATATCCTACTGTGGCTCTCCTACCTTGTTTATTCAGGAACATCAGAACCTAAGCATTTTCCTTTGCTTCTTTGACCACTGAAAGATTTCTTTGATCTTTGCCCTCTCTGAAATACCGGAGTAACTCTCATCCTAGTAGCTGTTGAAGAGGGATTACAGGGTCCCTGCGGATTCTCGAGCCCCTTTCAGGGGATCCACCATGCACGAAGGATACATTCAAAGCGAACAGTAGACCAAATAATTTTAATGCAAGAGTCTGAGAAGTTCATTGATAATTTCACATTAAAAAAAAAATTTTTTTTAACATTTAACATTTTTAACATTTATTCACTTTTGAAACACAGAGTGCAAACAGGGACAGGGAGAGAGAGAGGGAGACACAGAATCCAAAACAGGCCCCAGGCTCCGAGCTGTCAGCACAGAGCCCGACGCGGAGCTCGAACTCACAGACCGCGAGATCATGACCTGAGCCGAAGTCGGACGCTTAACCGACTGAGCCACCCACACGCCCCGATAGTTTCACATTCTATATTGGAACTAAACTGTGAGAAATGACCACTTGTGGAGTTCTGATGTAGTGTCACAGAGGACTATCTACAGTTATCTGACAGGGCTATTAAATTATTCCTCCCCTTTACAACTATATATCTGTATGAGACTGGGTTCTCTGTATATTCTTCAACCAAAATAACCCATCACAAAAGATTAAACTGAGAGATAGGAAAATGTAGCAATCTTCTATTAAGCTGGCTAGTAAAGAAATTAGTAAAAATGTAATATGCTGCCACTCGCCTCCCTGAATGTTTTTGTGGTGTGGAAAATAGATTTTTCACAAAAATGTGTATTTTAACAAGTTTTTTTTTTTTTTGAGAGAGAGGGGGCGCACATGAGCAAGAGGCAGAGAGAGAGAGGAGTGGGGCTCACCCGAAGCGATGCCCAAGCTTACCCAATGAGGGGCCCGTGCTCTCCTGATGTGGGGCTCGAACTCTCGAACCATGAGATCATGACCTGAGCTAAAGTTGGAGGCTTAACTGAATGAGCCTCCCAGGCGCCCCTATTTTAACAAATTTCTTACTTTTAATTAGTAAGTATTTTTAGTTTTTCAAATTTCATTTCTATTTTTAAATTTCAATTTTAATTTCTATGTCATTTTAAATTGTCATTTAATACAGTAGTATTGATATACATATATATATATGTATACAACCCACATAAGCAAAAGCCCTTGATTATTTTTAGGAATGTAAAGGGGTCCTGAGACCAAAACGTTTGAGAGTCACTGTTTTTCCAGGGGTCAGGCCATGACTTCAACATGGCTACCTCCAAGGAGCTTCCTTTTACCTTTAGACTAGATTAAATGTCTAGATCACCCCACAATTACTGTTCAATGACTCAGCACCCCCGCCCCACTGAGTTCCCCGATGTCTGAAAGTTTCAGTCTACCAGAAGCTTCATGATGGCATCAGATGTGTCTCTCTTAGCACCTAACAGAGTTTCTAGCGTGTATGAAACGTTCTGTATGATTAGTTACATAAATGAATAAGGGAAATTTACACTCTTTCGTAAACCATCACGTTAACAGCCACCACGTGTGTTCCAGTATGTGGCTCCAGCATCGTTTATTTAATCGTTCAAAATTGATCGGATTTGAGCTGTCAGTTGAGGATGACAGGTTAGATTTGTACTTTAGGAAGATTTTTTTAATTTCTTAGAGCGAGTCGGGGAGAGGGGCAGACGGAGAGAGAGAGAAAGAGAGAATCTTAAGCAGGTTCCACATTCAGTGTAGAGCCTGCTGTGGGACTCGATCCAACAACCCCGGGATCATGACCTGAGCTGAAATCCAGAGTCAGATCCTCAACCGACTGAGCCACCCAAGCGCCCCTGTAGGGAGATTAATCAAGAAGTGTACAGGATTCTTGGGGCGCCTGGGTGGTTCAGTCAATTGAGTGTCCATCTGCCTTCAGCTCAGATCACGATCTTACGGTTTGTGAGTTCAAGCCCCGCGTTGGGCTCTGTGCTGACAGCTCGGAGCCTGGAGCCTGCTTTGGATTCTGTTTCCTTCTCTGTCTCTCAAAAATAAATAAATGTAGAAGTGTATAGGAGTCTTTAGATGAAGAGACCAGAGAATAGGAGACCAGTAAGTGGCCATCCCTCCTGACATCTACCCCACAAAAAGTTATTGAATAAATGTTCCATCACAGGGAATAGAACCAAGAGTCACTGGGTGATAGACATGCCTAAGATAGGTTAGGAGCACCGCTGCCCATGTAGTAAAAAAAACCTGTGTATGGGGCGCCTGGGTGCCCCCGTTAGTTGGGCATCTGACTCTGGATTTCGGCTCAGGTCATGATCCCAGGGTTGTGGGATTGAGCCCCGCATCAGGCTCTATGCTGAGTGTGGACTCTGCTTGGAATTCTCTCTCTCTGCCCCTCTCTCTTGCTCATGTGCTCCCTCTTAAAAAAAAAAAAAAAAAAAAAAGCTGATAAATCTTTAAAAAAAACAAAAATAAAAAAAACGACATATAACTCTGACTCCTCCAACACTTAACTACTAATATAGCCTACTGTTGACCAGAAGCTGGACCGAAGACATAAACAGTTGATTAACACATATTTTGTAATGCTATACACATGTACTCTATTCTAATGGTAAAGGAAGCTAAAGGAAAGAAACTACGAACAAAATGATAAGGAAGAGAAGACAGATTACAATACTACACCGTATTCATCAACAAAAGGAAATCTCTTGGTTGTGGAGAAGGTGAGGCATGAAGGAGTACATCAGAAAGGAGGTATAATTTGAAAAAGCGTCTCCAAAAGATCTATATAGGTCCTGTAGTATGAACACTTCAGAGGAACGTTCTTTAGCAGTGTCACATTTCTATCATTTATGTGTCCTTCTGCTTTCTTATTTTGCTTTAGTTTTTTTTTAAGTTTATTTTTTAAATATTCTTGAGAGAGAGAGAGAGCACAAGCTGCAGAGGGGCAGAGAGAGAGAGGGAGACACAGAATCCAAAGCAGGTTCCAGGCTCTGAGCTGTCGGCACAGAGCCCGACATGGGTTTCAGAGAACCAACTGGTGGGTGCCAGAGGGGAAGGGGTTGGTTGGGGGGGACGGGGGGTACAGGCTTCCAGTTATGGAATATACAAGCCACAAGGATGACAGGCACAGCATAGGGAATATAGTCAATGATATTATAATAGCGTTGGGTGGGGGCAGACGGTAGCCACACTTGTTGAATCACTACGTCGTCCATCTGAAGCTAACGTAACATTGCGTCAAGCTATAGGTCTATCAAGGAGCACACAACCAAAACGATGTTAAAAGATTGTTTTATGATGCTGAAACGACTACCAGTAGTAGTCGTGGGGGTAGAAAGGACTTACATTTATTAAGCACCAGTCCTACTGGACTGTGCTAAATACATGACTCACTTCATTCCATTTAAGCCTCATTGACAATACTCTAAGGTAGACATTATTTTCCCTATTTAGAGAACTGAGACATTGACAATACTCTAAGGTAGACATTATTTTCCCTATTTAGAAAACTGAGATTGATATAAGTCACAATCTACAACGTAACTTGCCAAAAGTTTCCACGATTGGAACCAAGATTTGAAATAATCTGCTTGATGACAAAAACCCATGCACTTAATCGCTCTTCTATTTCATTGCCTTCTAGTACATTCTACTTTGCTATGAAATATTATGGTCTTTTAAATTAGTAAAATAAATTCCAAATGGGAGTTACTCTAAATTGCAAATAATAAAACCTAGGGATTGTTATAGGTCATGATTTATAGTTGTATAGCATCTGATTCAAGTTCAATGACTTGGGTTTATTTCATTAATATGATTTAGTGTTATATCCCAAATGACTCAATGAGATTTGCTGTAATAAATCCGAATATAAGGGAGAATGTCATGCAAAGCAATTAGAAATGCAGTGCAAACTTTGTTTAGTGAAAATTTAAATTATGGATAAGAGAAAAAGTTATTACTATTAAGGTCATGTCAAAACACAATTATAACGACAATAGAAATATTTGGGCCAAGCATCAATAATTTGGCAATATGCTTGCTATGAGACATGTAACCATTAAAAAAAAAAAAATAGTTCCACAGTTTGCAAGTTACCAAAAAAATTTTGTCAAGAAAGATTAGATTAATGAAAATATATTTTAAGAATTTTCATAATGGGGGGTTCAGTTGGTCGAGGGTCTGATTCTTGATTTCAGCTCAGGTCATGATCTCACAGTTCATCAGATGGAGCCCTGCTTTGGGCTCTGCCCTGTCAGGGTAGAGCCTGCTTGGGATTCTCTCTCCCTCCCTCTCTCTGCCGCCCCCCTCCCCCCGACTCGCTTGCGCTCTCTCGCTCTCTCTCTCAAACATTTTTAAAAGAACTTTCATAATAAGAGCTATCATTTACTGAAAATGTTTTATGGGCCAAGCACTGTACTAAATGATTCATGATACTTTAATATTATATTTCCTTTAATCCTTGTGTAAATCTCATAAAGTTTATTTTCCCTAGTTTAGAAATGAAGAAATGGAGTCAAAACAGTCATAGAAGCATGTGAAGCGTCTACTTTGTAACAATCTCCATTTCCAAAAGGTTGTAAACATTGAAGGGAAAGATGAGGTCATTTCATGCAAACTTTCATCAAGTGCAGACATTCTAGCCAGTTCCTCATCCCCAGTGGCTTTAACCTGTAAGGTCTGCTCCCGTGCCGTAGAAATACCTACGACCACCCAAAAAAGGGCAGCAAACACACTGTTGCTTACCACTCACTCCTACTACTCACCCGGATCCACCTTCCATTCTACCCTCCTACCCCGGTCTGGATCACCCCGACCTGATCACCTTGTAATTCGGTAACGTGTGTTGGCCCTTCAGACCCGATGTTTCAATAGCTTTATCCCTTTGCAGCTATACTTGACTGTGTTTTAAACGCTCTTTTGGGCTTCATGCTGTGTTGGGTTGATGTCCAGAACGCTGTATTTCATATGAGGCACTTTTGAGTGGCACCTCGATCTGAAAGTGTTTTTTCCTTCCTTCCTCCCGCCCTCCTTTCCTTTTTAGAGAGAGAGCGTGCATGCGAGCAAGCCAGTGGGGAAAGGGACAGAGGGCAAGAGAGAATCTCAGGCAGGCTCCAGGCTCCGTACGGAGCCAGATGCAGGGCTCCATCAATCCCATGACCCTGGGATCACGACCTGATCGGAAATCAAGAGTTGGATCCTCAACCGACTGAGCCACTCGGGCGCCCCTGCAAGTGTTTTCTTATTTCTGGCTACAATTTGCCTTGCCACATTTGCCTTTTGATTTCAGCCAGTTACAAAATGGCTTTTAACAACAGAAATGTGACTTTTCTTTCTGACTCCTACCTTTATTCTGTTCCACATCCAAAGGAAAGTGATATAAAAGAAACGTCGGCATTAAAAACCGGACCGACTTGTCCTGGTTTTCTTAGACTGGCCTGGTTTGGAGACTTTAAGTTCCTCTTTTAATGATCTTCCTCAGTCCTGGGAACACTGAGGTGGTTGTTCCATAGATCACTGAGGTGATATATTTTAAACTCTAGTGTTTCTGGGCTATACAGTAGCCTTCAAAAGCCACCCTTCCATGAAAACAGTCCAAGTAAATCTCACATCCCCACTCGACCTTGTAGGATAGAGACAATGGCATGATTAGCCCAAGGATGCATTTTTGTTAGAACATAGGGTACATTAAAACACACACACACAACCTTGATCAACTGCCCACCGTTTCAACCCATCAGTTGTTCAGAATAATCTGAGCAGAGGAGATCCTTCACAAACACGCATAGCAGAATTTAAAGTTACTCAATAAAAGAATGCCGGATTCCTGGTTTTCCTTGTAAACAAGTCAGAGAATCTGGCCACAGTGGTCCCGCATTACTCAGTTTCAGCAGTGGCGGCGGGGGCGGGAGGTTGGGGGGGGCGGGGCTTGAAGATTTGCATTTTGAACAGGTTTTCACGTGCTGCTCCTAGACCCAGGGGGACGCTTTTCCCCAAGTTCTCACTCTACCCTAAGAGAACAATTGGCTGGATTACAGTCCTCCCTCCCCAACCTCCACCCTTAACTTTATACGGGGTCCGTAGTCTCCTTCTGGTGGGCTTCACTCATTCGAATTATCAGCTAGACCTGTATCACCGTTTGAGATTTCTGCCTACTTGATTTCCCAAATCTTCGCTCCCTCGAGTATGGATATTTACCTTACAAACTCCAACATTTAAAAAGGATGAGGGCGACCGTAAGTATACAGGGAAATGAGAAAAGGGAGTAGGTAGTTTGGACCTAAAGCCAAATTCCTCATAGTCGTCATCTTTTTTTTTTTTTAATTTTTTTTTGATGTTTATTTATTTTTGAGACAGAAGGAGACAGAGCACGAGTGGGGGAGGGGTAGAGAGAGAGGGAGACACAGAATCCGAAACAGGCTCCAGGCTCCGAGCTGTCAGCACAGAGCCTGGTGCAGGGCTTGAACCCATGAGCCATGAGATCGTGACCCGAGCCGAGGTCAGAAGCTTAACCGACTGAGCCACCCAGGCGCCCCAGTCGTCATCTTCTTTTTAAGCTTTTACTTCTAAGTAATTGCCGTGCCCAACCTGGGGCTCGAACTCACAACCCGGAGATCAAGCGTTGCCATGCTCTACCGACTGAGCCAGCTGGTCTCTCGTGGTCTTCCTTTTTTATCGCGTTCCTTCATTGGGGGAGCTCGGATGGAATGAGATACAATAGACCGGTGGCTATACAAGCCTGGCTGGACAATGCGAATCAGCACGAGAGCTATTAAAACCACCAGGCCAGGGGCGCCTGGGTGGCTCAGTCGGTTGGGCGTCCGACTTCGGCTCAGGTCGTGATCTCGCGGTTCGTGGGTTCGGGCCCCGCGTCGGGCTCTGTGCTGACAGCTCAGAGCCTGAAGCCAGCTTCGGATTCTGTGTCTCCCTCTCTCTCTGCCCCTCCCCCACTCGTGCTCTGTCTCTATCAAAAATAAATAAATGCAAAAAATAAAATAAAATAACCACCAGGCCAAACCAGGGAAATCAGAAGCTTAGTGGCGAAACCCAGGCAAGCTCTGTGTGTGACCGTCATATGGGTGGTATGAAAACCTCTTCTGCAAACCTCTGAACCCCAGGTCAGTAACTACCGTCACTTTGATAAAGGCAGTCTTTCCACTAGTGTTCCCAAACATAAGCCACAAAGCTCTCCCCAGAGAAAGAAGACTCCGAACGCTGGCGATGCTCCAGAAACACGTAGACAGCGTTAAGGTGCCCAGTAAATATTTGTTAAAAGGAAAGGCATGCTGGAGAACAATCACCGACGTTCTAAAGGTATGCGTCACCAATTTACCTTTAAGCTTTTGCCACTTGGAAAAGGTCCAGCGTGGCCTTAGGGTTTGTCTACGGGCTGCCAAGCCTCTGGATAAACCGTGACAGCCTCCGTTAGTCACTTGTGTAATAATAAGCCCTTCCCTTTTGATGGCACTTCAAGGTTTTAAAAACACTACCACAATTACAACCGCATTTGAGTCGCACGGCAATTGGGGGGTCGTTTAAAAGAGCTTAGTGGGGGAGCCTCGGGCTACAGAGTCCAACCCATCTGGGCCGAAATCCCCGTTCATACATTTACTGGCTGCCCGACTTTGGGCAATCTACTTCACCACTCTGAGCCTTAATGTGTTTGACTTAACATGAGAATAATATGACCTAACGTGAGAATCGTAACAGTAACGGTCAAGTGTGGTGCACAAAGCCCGGACACTCGCAAAAGCTAACTGTCCGCTGTCATTGTGATAATTCTTGTTACTAATATTAACTTCGACAGTGTATTAGGGTTCTCCAGAGAAACAAACGCAATATGATACGTAGAGAAACATCCATAAAAGGGGATTTATTATAGGACTTGGCTCACGTGGTTATGGAGGCCAAGAAGTCCAACAATCTGCAAGCTGGGGAAGGAGGAAGCCGGTGACATAATCAGTCCAGGGGCCTGAGAACCAGAAGCTCTGATGGCTAAGAGGGGGAAGAATGGAAATCGCAGCTCAAAAAAAGAGAGTGGGAATTCACCCTTCTTTTGCCTTTTTGTTCTATTTCAGCCCTCAACAGCTTGAATGATAGGCCCACCCACACTGGGGAGGGCAGATCTCTTTACTCAGCCTACTGATTCAAATGCTAATCTCTTTCAGAAGCACCCTCCCCGACAGTCTCAAATAATGTCTTAACAGCTAGCTGGGCATCCCTTAGCTCACTGGAGTCATCACAGAAAACTAACCTTCACAGAAATTATCCATCTTGGAGTCAAACGTTTACCCGCGTAACTGTATTTTCCATTTTACCGTGTAGGCAGGCCACAGTCAGTCGGGGGGAGAGGGGAGCTGTATTAGGTTACTCGTCTGAAAAAAAAAGAAAAAAGAAACCCACACCACAGAAGGGCATATATCAGAAGGGTAAGGAGATCCAAACACCTTATGTTCCTGACATGGACAGCTCTATCCTAAGGTCAAGAATTGGTCAAGGGATTGGTGGCAGCAAGATGATTCTAGGGACCACGATGGACGGAACTACCGAAAATTGTATAGGCGGCCTCTCTCTCTTTGGGACCCAACCTTTGTTTTTCCTACAGCGACAGAGAAATATAGTTGCTGAATAGCTAGGCTGCTAGGCAATCGAATCATCATTCCTATTTAACAGATGAGGAACCTGCGGCTACTAGAAATCACGTAACTTCTCTAAGAACACGCTGACAATCAAACCCATATATACAAGCCTCTAAAATCCAAGCTCTTTCCACCAGAGCCCGTGGCCTTTCCCTAGACTTCAGGGTGTCCTCTGCCATGTGTCAAACGGAGTCAGCCATTTTGGCGCCCAGTGGGCATACCCTCGCTACCCTTTCTCCCCCACCTGTGAAGGAGAATCACCACGGCACACCCACCCGGAAGCCACTGAGATCATGAATGCCCCGTGGGTTGACAGGCAGTTCAGAAATGTGACCTTCACTTACCCACGGGTGGTGTGGTTTTTATGGTCAGCTATAAAATGCTTCCAACCTTTTGTCGACAGGGAGAGGGAACACTACTGCAGTGTGGGGTTGTGTGGATGAGAGGGTGAGGTATTTTTCTCCAAACATCTTTCACAGGAGCTGGAAGGGAAACCTTAGAGATTCAATGGAGCCTCCTCTTTTTACAGGTGGAAACGGTGTCATACTAATTACAGATCATGTCTCATTCATGTATTTATTCTTCCTGCTTCTCTGCGGGGAAAACCACAAATGATATCTATGGATCAACTGCCTCGCTTAGGTGGCCTAATCTCAGACACTGAGAAGGCTTCGAAGTCAGGTTTCTAAGAGGTAGGCTTCTGTATCAGGTGGCTGCTACCAAGGTGTGCATCTGACAAAGCTATAAAGATGTGTTTAGAACGCTGGTAGGGCTGCCGTTACAGAGCAAAATCAGGAAATGAAACACCAAATACTATAAGAAGTGTTTATCAATGAGAAAGGAGGCTCGGACTGAGATTTCAAATGGTGAACAGAGCAGGGTCCCCCTCTGGGGTGAGCTGGAGCTAAGGAAGGCAAAAGGCATAGGATAAAGCGTTGACTCCGCCGTATTGCCTCGGTACGTCTCGGTCAATTCCAGCGATGCGATGGCCCGGAGTTATAGAATGACCTAGATAGCTTGATTGGTACAAGGAAACATATCTACAGACTTAGAGGATACTTTAGTTCTCCTTAAAACAAACAGAGCACGTTTAGGATAAACTAAAGTTAAGAAGACATCAAACTGTAGGATGCTCTAGAAACAGTTCAACATGGAAAGTGCCTCACGCAATGGCTGCGTTTAATTCCACTGGTACCTTGCAAAAAAAGGAAGAAATCAACAATTCATCAACTTCTGACACAGCTTTTCATCAGATAGCGCTGCTGGGGGAGAGTCCTCCTTTAAGCTGACCTTATTGCTTTCTAAGGGGATTTTTAAATGAATGGGATTCTGGTATGTGTTCTAAAGCTATATCCAACATCATAAAATCGTTATTGTAATATGTTAAATTTGCCTCAGAGTGAACCTGTAATGTGCTATTTGTCTAGCCAAAGACCGCCCATATAGTTTTAAGATCTCCCTTTTTTCATCTCTAAATATTCCTCACAGCTCCTGGCTGTGGGAATTAGTCAAGGAAAATTCTCAACAGATCTATCTTGGGCCGGCTTCTCCCTCAGAACTTTCTGGAGACCTCCAACTAGAATCCATCCTCCTTTCTTGTAATGCCATTCGAGACGCGTGCAAGCTTCAGTCATCTGCTCAAGACAATTCTTTGTCTTTGCAGAATTTCAACTGCCACCCACTCTGGGCGCAGTTTTGAACTCAACCGAGTTTCCTTTGCTAATTGACTTTATTTTCCAATTCTTTAGCTTCTTTTTCTCTTTCATTTTCAAACTTAATGGGATAAATAGCAAATTTAGTAGGCCATTTGAAATGATTTATTCATAAGGTTTCAAAATCTGAGCAAACCGTTTTACACAACTCTTCCAAAAAGTTAAAAATAAAACGTCTACCTATGCCAAAATAAACATAGAAACAAAGCTTCTTTTCGCATGCAGAAAGGGCTACTTTTAGAAATATACAGGAGCCTTTTGAAAATGCAAGTCTTAATTTTCTAGTCCATGATATAAAGAAGACATTCAGAATAACTACAAGGCACGTTAGATATAAACTGAACCACCGCCCCCATCTCTCTCACTTTCCTGTGCCCGTTCGTGAGCAAGTCCTGATTTTGGGTCCTAAGTAATTCTCCAATTTGAATACTTCTCCATCTCTGGTGCTACCTAGTCCGAGTTATCATTCATTATCTCCTGTCTAGATTCCTACTAAAGCTTTGTCATTGGCTTTTTGCTTTCATCCTGTGGTAGACTGAGTAATGCCCCTTCCTCCAAACACTACACACGTATGAAGGAGCCCACGTCTTAATCCGTGGAACTCATGCACATGTCACCTAACCTGGTAACAGGGATTTTACATGTAAGCGTCTTGAGATGAGATTACCCTGGACCACACAGTGTGGTCCAATGTCGTCTTAAGGGTCCTTTGAAGAAAGAGGGAGGCAGAGTCAGAGACAGGAAAGGCAATGAATGGAGTTGATGTCAGAGAGAAGGGAGGACGCTAAGTTGCTCCTTTTGCAAATGGAGGAAGGCGGGCGCCTGGGTGACTCGGTCAGTTGAGCGTCCGACTCTTGGTTTTCGGCTCAGGGGTTCGGTGGGTTCGAGTGCCGCATCGGGCTCCGTGCTGCCAGTGCAGAGCCTGCTTGGGATTCTGTCTCCCTCTCTCTCTCTGCGCCTCCCCTGCTCGCTCACTCTCTCTCTCTCTCTAACATAAATAGATAAACATTTTTTTAAAAAAATGGAGGGAGGAGCCACAAGGCAAGGAATGCAGACAGCCTCTAGAAGCTGGAGAAGTCAAGGAAATAGATTCTGTCCTAAAGCTTCCACAAGGGAGCCTTCTGCCCAGTAAGCAGATTTTGGGCTTCTGACCTCCAGGACTGTGAGATAGTAATTCTGTGCATTTTTGAAACCATTAAGCTTGTGTGAATTTGTTACAGCAGCAAGAGGAAACTAATATGGCCGCCTACGATAGATTCGTCCCGTAGCAGAAGAATCTTTTTAAAGATGGCAGCCCTTTGCACTTAGAGTCTGAAATAGCAGCGTGTCCTCCCAGGCTCTGTTTTATGGGTTGAGTTGTGTCCCTCCAAAATCCGTATGGGGAAGTCCTCACCCCGCCAATACCTCAGAATGTGACCTTACCTGGACATGGGGTCTTTCCCGAGGTAGTCACGTTCAAGTGAGGTCGTTAGGGTGGGCACCAAGGTAATAGGACAGCTGTGCTCATAAAAAGGGCAAATTCGCACAGAGAGACCACACAGAGCACACAAGGCGGAGACACAGAGGGAGAGGACGGCGAACTAGAAGCCAAGGAGGGCGCCCCGGAAACCCTTCTTCCCCCTCCCTGCCCTCCAAAGGAGCCAAGGCCGCCAACAACTTGATGCTGGACTTTTCGCCTCTAGAACTTTGAGACAGCGAGTTTCTGTGGTGTAGGGTGAAGGAATACACCCTACGGGACCCGGCCTCTGCCTACCTTTCCAGGTTTATCTGGAGCTATGGTCTCCTTCTCTCTCTGCCCTCCAGCCACACAGCCTACCTCTTCCAAGCCTTGGCCTGCAGTGCGGTAAGTTTCTCTCCCTCCTTTTTATCTGCTTCACACCTACTCACCCTTCAGGCATCAGCTTAAATATCAGAGACTTTCCCTGATCGGCAGTCCAAAGGTGCCATCACCCTGCATCATTCACGCACATCGCACCGAGCTTTTCTGGAACAGCACATGTGAAATGCCTGAATTACAAATAGATTTCGGAGAGGAGTCTGTTAAGGTTGCAGCATTTTTTTTTTTTTTTTTAACCTCAAAACCCGAGGCTCGTGGTCTCTCAGCTTTGGAGAATGAAGAGGGGAAACTTAAGCAAAGTCCCACCCAGGGACCTCAGGTCCTAATGTTTCCCTCTCTGCCTACTGAATCCTGTCTTTTCCTATCATATTAATGTCTGTCAGCGACTAAGCCCGTATTATTGCCTACTGTATACAGGGCATGTAGCACACCGTCTAGCAGGTAATAGGTACTGAGTGAATATTCATTGAATGAATGGGTAAATTCATGTTCGGAGACAAAGGATCTCTGATACAACCTGCTGCAAATTCACAAACTCTCCTCTAGGCCTCACATTTAAAGCACAGAAACCTCAGAGCCATCCCTTAGGGTCTTGGTAAAAGACTCGAGACCCAGGGTTGCCCTTGACTGTCTGTACCTTGACTTTGTATATCGAGGACCCAGACTCCCAGATAAAAGGACAGTGCTACAGACAGCCGATCAGAAAGAGCCAGGTTTAGGGGTGTCTGGCTGGCTCAGTCAGTAGAGCCCATGACTCTTAATCTCAGGGTCGTGAGTTGGAGCTCCACGTTGGGTGAAGAGTTTACTTAAAAAAAAAAAAAAGCCATGTTTCAGCCACAAGTAAACTTCCGTACGGTATCTTCATGATGGCAACATTTCTTTTGTTTAATTTAATTATATATATTTTTAACTAATCTCTCTGCCCAACGCGGGGCTCGAACTCACAACCACGACATCAAGAGTTGCACACCCTTCCGACCGGAGCCAGCCAGGCGCCCCAGGATGGTAACATTTCCGATATGTACAAGCAAGGAAAAATCAGGAAAAGGAATGAGACAATCAAACATTCACCATTCACCAAGACCAACAACACAGGAAGTTTAAGAGGAAAGCAAGTTGTAAGAAAATTTTGTTCTGCTGAAGGTCGAGGATTTCATCTGGCCAGCGTTTTCCCTGGTAAGAGACACTGTAACAGTCATCGTGGTAATTGCTTCAAACCTCTGTTCCCCTTAGTATGTGTAAACATCGCCATCCTAGTCTGAAATGGAGCCCAACGTGTTAGAACTAAGTGGATATCTCAGGCTTGATGTATACAAACCTTTGCTTCATAAAACTGCCCATTTCTTTTCCTAGCTGTTAATGTTCATTTTCATAGTTTCCTAATACTTGTTAAAACAAACAGACAAAAAAAAAAAAAAAAACCCACATCTCCCTTCAGAATACAAGGGGACAAGGAACACAGGTATCAATTTGCCAAGACTCCCTTTTAAACTGCTCTTGTGTGACCAGCTTATGGGTCATGATGTCTGTGCTGTAAATTCATTACATATTCTCATATCATGGTCCATCATCAACATCCTATTCTTTAGACCGTGATGTGCATTACGGAAACGTTGAAAATACCCCAATTAAAGTTGTCTACAAACGGGCGACTGGTCTGTCTCAGTCGGTAGAGCATGCAACTCTTGATCTCGGGGTCATGAGTTTGAGCCCCACATTGGGTAAAGAGCCAACTGTCTACTGCAATAGTGATTCTGAGCTAGCCATCAAGGCGGAGGGCTTCGGGTGAATCTGAAATTCAGACTTTAAAGTTTCTCCGTTGGCTCCGAGATGTTGGACAGTGTTCACATATCACCACCGATTCAAATGTTTTCACAGTTGATTCTGTTGGTTCAGTCACCATTCCAACCAAGCCATCTGGTCCTTTTGGCCATTAGGAAGACCAAATCAAATTAACCATTCAATCTCTTGGCAATCGACCCATAAAATGATCAATATAATCCATTTTGTCAAGCTAGCCTCAATCTGCAGAGGAAAGCTGCTAAAATCCCACACTTCCCGGGAATCCAGACTGCTTTGCTTTCCCTGTTACAGCCAGTGCAGGATGATATTCTAGGGCTTCTATGATCAAGGCGTCTTTAATAAATAATGACAGCTCAGTACTTACGTTGGTTGAGTTTCAGGATTTTAAATATTAAAGTTCACAAAACACCTATGCAAATGTTAGGCCAGTATTTAGAAATATATATATTAATTAGTCATTGGTTTTCTTTGG
>NC_064817.1:91898257-91940367 GCF_023721935.1 Panthera uncia
AAATTTAACTGTTTGTTCAAGCCAGAAACCATAGTTCTTTGTGACTTTTGCTAGAACTCAGTTTCAGTAAACAACATTTGTAATATTTGCAAATGAGTTAAGGAGACTATAATCATGTTTCCATCCTACGATTTTATACATTAGTTGCTGTATAAGGTCTTAATGTTTGTCACTCCTTGTGGGGGAATTAGGCTGGCTGCATTATTTCCGTATAAATTTCCAGCATTCTATTTTACATCTTAAAATTGGGTCATTGCAGCCAGAAAATTCACACCAAATTGCAGTTCTTGGACACACAGGCAGAGTTGTCAAAATATTCTCATCAGCTGAGTAAATTTTTGCTCAGAGCAAAAACAGCAGACTGGGAAAATACAAATACCCTGTAAGCTATCAATTGGCCCACACATGAGAATAAACTTCCAGCAAAGAGAAATTATGCCTGTGACATAAAAACACATCCATGCGATCGTGCACACGTGTATGAAGCTACACACTAGATGGCAATTCCTTTGAAATCATTTTTTAGAACGAGTCTCCTTGGCAGAAATGCTTGTCCCCTGATTAGAAAATAGACGGTATTATCATCATGTGAGTTATAGGAACAAATTCCCGTGTGTCAAATGCCAACATACCAAGAGAATCAAGAGGCACCTGGTAACCTTTGATAATGGAGCCTATAAAGAAATCTCAGGTGGAAGAAAACAGTAAGACCTCAACATCCTCATGCATCTCAAGGGTTTGAGCCTCATAATGGGTTCTCTAGGAGGAGGATCGTTTCTGGAAAAGATTCCAGGAGAAGAGTTCCACCAGCCACGTGCAAAAAAGATTCCGAACAAACAGGATTATAGAGAAGGAGACGAATTAACAGTTACTCGGGTAAAAAGCAATGAGGTCCCAGATTAGGGTGGAGTATGTCGATGGCTATGGCTGAATGGTTTTGGGATGAAGATTCTACATGACTGAATGAACAATGGGTTAATGTAATGGGCTTCCTCCCCTCGTGATTATATACCAGCTACTTGTGGTCTTTACTACAGAACCCTGCTCTATTAAATTATTTGTTTTCTCTTATATCTTCAGTCACTTCTTCATTATTGGGTCTTTCTTCTCTGCCTAAAATGAACTACAAATCTATATGGCTTGAAAATAATGAAAAAGAAGAAAACAAAATAAAAACTTCCTTCCGCCCAGAATTCTCCTCATCTGTCAATCACTCCCCTTCTGTCTGCAAGTAAACCCCTTGATAAAGTAGTCTATGTCTGTTTTCCTCCCTTCAGCTTCTTTCAAAAATTTTTAAAACTTATTTTATTTATTTTGAGACAGAGAGAGAGCGAGAGCATGTGCAAGAGAGGAAGATTGAATCCCAAGCAGGCTCTGGGGTGTCAACACAGAGCCGGTCATGGGGCTTGATCCCAGGAACTGTGAGATCATGACCTCAGCCAAAATCAAGAGTCAGACGTTCAACCAGCCCTGGTAGGGAAAAATACATATAAAAAAATATAAGTGAGGGGCGACTTGGTGTCTCAGTCGGTTGAGCGTCTGACTTTGGCTCAGGTCATGATCTCACAGTCTGTGAGTTCGAGCCCCGCATCGGGCTCTGTGCTGATGGCTGCGAGCCTGGAGCCTGCTTCCGATTCTGTGGCTCCCTCTCTCTCTGCTCCTCCCCTGCTCACACGCTGTCTCTCTCAAAAAAAAAATAAGGATTAGAAAAATAAAAAAATACAAGTTTCCCACTACTGGAACTCTAGTGATACAAACTCATGAACCAAACACGTTAGGATACATTTTTTGAGTTAGGGCAGATATCCATCATTATTTGACTCTTACTATCACTCACTGCTCAAAACTCCAAAACTGAATAGATTCAGAGCACGTGATGTTCTTTCCCTTATCGGAACCATCACAATCCGAACTTGGAACCGAAACAGACTTGGACAGTATGGATGTTTGTTTTTATAATAAGATGTGATATTTCAAATACCACAAATCGGTACAAGAAAATAGGTGTAACTTCTGCTGTACAACCGAGACTAATTTTATGTTTAACAAGCCTGCTCCCGAAGAGTTTAAAACTCTTGGCCACTCTATCATTCTTGGTTCTCTCCTTTGCTGCCCTTCACAAGAAAATTTGTCCTCTACATTTCTCCTTGTACATCTTACTTTCTTAGCACCCCTCAGTACTGTCTCCCCTTCAAGCCATGGAGGTGTACCCCGGGCCCATGTTATACAAAATGTGGTCCATGACCAACAACATCAGCATCATCTCAGAGCATATTCGAAAGGAGTCATGTCAAGCCCTATCCCAAACCACCAATCACAATCTGGCTCCGTCGGTTAGGCGTCCGACTCTTGGTTTCGGCTCAGGTCATGATCTCATGGTTCATGAGATGGAGCCCCGTGTGGGGCTCTGTGCTGACAGTGCAGAGCCTGCTTGGGATTCTCTCTCTCTCCCACTCTCTCTGCCCTTCCCCTGGATACATAGATAGATAGATGGATGGATGGAAAGAAAGAAAGAAAAAAAAGAAAGAAGGAAGACTTGGTGACTCCTATATACACTTTAGACCTCAATAAATGCCGAAAAAGCACTGGGCAAAGTCCAACATCCATTGCTGAATTATCAGGGAACTTCCTCAACCTGAGGAAACTACAGAACTGTCGCTTTCACATTTAATGGTAAGAGATTAAATTCCTGCAATTAGCAGGAACACAGCAAGGAGGTTCACTCTTACCACTCCCATTCAACCTTTTTTTTCTGGAGGCACTAGCCATTGCAAAAGACCAAACAAATAAAGAAACAAAAACAGAAAAACAACAACAACAACAACAACAACAAAAACCCACCAAGAACTAAAAAGCACACAATCAAAAGTAAGACATAAAACTGTATTTGCAGATGGCATGATTATCTATGTAGAAAGCCTCAAGGAAAATACTAAACAGCTAATAAAACAAATAAGTGAATTTAGCACGATCTCAGGATACAAGGTTCGCGTGTAAAAATAAATTGTACTTCTCTATACTAGCAATGAACGAATGGAAATTGAAATGAAATGTGCCGTTTACAGTACCATCAAGAAACATAAAATACTGGTCTAAATTAATCTAGGAAAATATGTGTAAGATACGTATGTGGGGAAAAAGAAGCCTGCAAAACATTGTTGGAAAATGTCAAAGATGACCTAAATACGTGGAGAAACGTAGAACACTGGCAGATTGGAAAACTCAATACTGTTTGAAGGTCAAATCTCTCCAAACCGATCTACAAGTTCAATGCAATTACAATCAAAATCCTAGCACGGATTTTTTTTGTACAAGCAGACAAGTTGCTATGAAAACATTCATACGGGAAGGGAAAGGAACTAGTATACTCAAAACAATTTTGACAAAGAATAAATATGGAATGAGCCTACTTGATTTTAAGGCTTACTATATAGCCACAGTAATCACAACGTATGTTATTAGCAAAAGAATAGACCTATAGGTTGATGAAACAAAACAGAGTCCAGAAATAGACCCCCATAAATATGGCCATCTGATTATGGCAAAGAATAAAGGCAATGGTGCATGTATAATTGGATATCCATAGGCAAAAAAATGAACCTGACCCATCCAGTGTATGCGAAAATTAACAAAAAATGGATCACAGACCTAAATGTAAAACCTAAAACTATAAAAAAAAAAAAAAAAAATCTAGACGGAAACATAGAACAAAATCTTTGTATCCTTGGATTAGGCATAGACTTCTTACATAACATGACAAAATGTGATCCATGAAAAAAATATTGGGGCACCTGGGGGTTCAGGTGGTGAAGCGTCCGGCTTCGGCTCAGGTCACGATCTCGCGGTCCGTGAGTGCGAGCCCCGCGTCGGGCTCTGTGCTGACAGCTCAGAGCCTGGAGGCTGCTTTGGATTCTATGTCTCCTTCTTTCTCTGCCCCTTCCCCACTCACACTCTGTCTCCCTCCCTCCCTCCTTCCCTCCCTCCCTCTCTCTCTCTCTCTCAGAAATCAATAAAACATTAAAAACATTTTTTTAATGTCAAATTGAGAACTCCAAAAACCACTATTAAGATAACAAAAAGAGAAGCCCTAAGACTCGGAAAAAACATGAGAATCATAAATAAGTCGTATGCAGCATATATGCACCACCAATTCCAGTTCTAAGTATATATCCAAAATAACCGAAAACCTACGTACTCACTAAACTTTACATAAAATTTGATAGCAGCATTATTCATAAAAACCCAGAGACGGAAACAACCCAAATGTCCATCAACGGATGAAAGGATCAATAAATGTGGTATATCCATTCAGTGGAATATTATTCAGCAAGAAAAGAAGTGAGGCACGTGCTACAAAATGGATGATCCTTGAGTAAGTATATGCTGAGTGAAAAAAGCCAGACACAAAAGGCAATACATTATACAGTTCAATTTATGTAAAATATCCAGAGTATGCAAATCCATACAGATAGAAAGTTGACTAGTAGTTTCCAGGGGCTGGGACAACGGGAAATGGAGTGACTGTTAATGACTATGGGGTTTCCTTTTGGGGTAACAAAAGTAGCTGGTGGTGATGGTTGCCTAAAATTATGAATATACTAAAAAACCCCAGCAATTTGTTTACTTTAAAAGAGTGCATCTCATGGGATATGAATTATATCTCAATTAAAAATATATAAGAAGAAAAACTCTTCAATGATAACAAACATGGAGCCTTCTTGGGATTCTGTCTCCCTCTCTCTCTGCCCCTCCACTGCTTACTCTCTCTTTCTCTCTCTCAAAATAAAAAAAAAATAAACTCTAAAAAAAAAAAAAAAAAAAAATGGTCAAAGGCACCTGGATGGCTCAGTCCTTAAGCATCTGACTTCGGCCCAGGTCATGATCTCACGGTTTGTGAGTTCAAGTCCCACGTCAGGTGAGCACGAGCCCCACTTCAGGTAAAAACACAAGCCCCGCTTCAGGTGACCTCCCCTTCTCTCTTTCTGTCCCTCACGGGATTCTCTGTCCCTCTCTCTGTGCCTCGCTCACTTGCGCCCTCTCTCTCCCTCAAACAAAAAAAGTGGGCAAAATATTTTAATAGAAATGTCATGCAAAATATACAGAAGGGAAATAAGGATATGGAACGATCTTCCTATTTAACCATGGGGAAATTCACACTGAATTCACATTTAGATACCACCACATACTATTGAGAATACTGTAAAGGAAAAATAAACAAGAACTGATATTACCAAGTATCAGCAGGGATGCAGAACAACCAGAACATTCGCACCCTAAGGTTAAGTACAGCCACTTTGGAAAACACTTCGGTAGTTCCTTATAAACTGAAACATAAAGCTTACCATACACCCCAGCGATCCCTCACCTAGATATTTACCAAAGTGGAATTAAAAATTCTGTTCTTGGGGCACCTGGGCGGCTCAGTCAGTTGAGCGTCCGACTCTTGATTTCGGCTCAGGTCACGATCTCACAGTTCGTGGAACAGAGCCCCGCGACGGGCTCTGCACTGACAGTGTGGAGTTTGCTTGGGATTATTCTCTCTCTCTCCTTCTCTCTCAAAATAAATCTTTTTTTTTCAAAAATTGTGTTCTCACAAAAACCTCTCTACCTTGAAGTGGAAACAACCCAAATGTCTTGAACTAGTGGATAGATATATGCACTGTGATAAGTCCATAACATGGACTATTACATGGCAATAAAAAGAAATGAACTGATATAGTCAACAACATGCATGAATCTCAAACGCATCACAGTGTATGAAAGAAGCCAATGTACAAATGCTTTGTAATGCGTGGTTCCTTTCTTATGACATTCTGGAAAAGGCGAAAGCATAGACAGCTAACAGAGGAGTGGTTGCCGGGCTAGTGGTCTGGGGGAAGGTTTGGTTATGAAGGATCAGGGGGGATTTATGCAGGAATTGAGTTGTACCCTCAAGAGGGGGACTCTTCCTCTATGAAATTTGCACCTTAAACAAGGGGGGAAGTTCCCTTCTTATTTTCAGTGCCAAAATTTCTGTTTGACGTTGTCTTACAACTTCATTATAACAGGTGGCAACCTTTCTATCATTATTACGTATGTAGGCGTCCTTCTTTCACATGGGACTGTGACCGCCATGGTGGCAAGAACCGTATCCTTCCAATCTTTAGCACAGCTGGTCTTTGCACTCTGTAGCTGCTCCAGAAATATTTCAAGGGATGGGGAGGAAAAACTTCCAAGCCTGGATGAGTGCGGTAATGACGACGCCACCGATAAAGACGAGGAGAAGAGAGATGGACGGCACAGTTAGGCAGACAGGGCATGAAATGCCATGACGGTCGTGACCCATCCCGCATTCCATTCCACGCTACATGGCACCGACCTTTATACGGAGGACAAATCAGAGCCCAGATGGAGCCTCATCTTACTACATCCAGACAGGAATCGAGTCAACCGGGAAGGCCGAGACAAATGGGACACGCACCTGAAATCACAACAGGGAAGCCAGTGACCGGAGGAAAAAGATCCCAGTTCCACAGGCCACAAAACACAATGCATTTTTGCCAAGGAAGGAAGGCCAAACCAGAAGGCAGCGTCCTTGAAAAGTTGGTGCTGCGGAGAGAATAATGGGAAGTCCGAAGCAGAACACTTGATGACAACAGCAACTACATTTGCATCGCGCTTTCTCCTTTTCAAACTGCTTTCAAAGCCATTATCTTGTTTGGTCCTGGTAGGTTTTTAATTAGCAAAGTTATTTACATATTATACATATTTATCATCTTTTCCCACCACCAAATAAAGCAATAACATTTCCAGAGACGTTTATGATTCATCTCTCATTAGCGCAACACTCTCAAATATTCCATATTTTCCCTTCGAATACATAGTTCAGCCCTCGCTTTGATCTAACCTCCTTTGTTCTAGAAGCCAGTATTCCTCCGGCGTCTCTTGTTTATCTACCGTATGTCTGCTGTTTATTAGGATATAACTTAAATATAACATGATGCTAGTTTCTGTGGTACAGCATGATTCAATATTTCCTTTTTCTAAAGGATTTTATTTTGTTTATTTGAGAGAGAGCATGAGTGGGGGAGAGGGAGAGAGAGAGAATCTGAAGCAGGTTTCATGATCAGTGCAGAGCCCAACGCGGGGCTCGATCTCGTGACTCTGGGATCATGACCCGAAGCCAAAATCAAGACGCTCAATCGGCTGAGCCACCCGGGGGCACCCAATTCAGTATTTCTATACATCTCACAAAGATCACAAGTCCAGTTAGCACCCAACACTCCACAGTTACCATTTTTTTCTCGTACTGAGAACTTTTAAGATCTACTCTCTTAACCACGTTGAAATATACAACACGGCATGAACTACAGTCACCATTCTGTGCATCCCATTCCCAGGAACTTATTTATCTTATCCCTGGAAGTTTATACCTTTTGATCACCTTCACCCGTCTCACCACCACGCCCTCCCCCCCCCCCACCCCACCCCACGGAGTTTTCATCTCCCAAATTATGACTCTACAACTTTCCTCTTTTCTGCTTTTTACTGAATAGGACGTGATGGAATTTTGGGCATATTTGCTAATATCCTGAATAAGCCACCTAACTCAGAAAGATTTTCAGGGCGATATTTCCCAAGATGAAGAGCTAAGATCTCTCCTTCTCCGCCTCTTAACCTTCCCTTGAGCCGGTGTGGTGTCTCCTTGGCAACTCTGCATTCCTTTTAAGAAGTAGTTTATTATATTCTGCAATGCGTATATACTTTGGTCTGGGCCTTCGAGTTCCTGCAGCCTCTTAAAGATATTTCAATTGTTCTCTTTACTGAGTTCATCAGCTCCTGTTTTACAAGCAAAGGTTGATTTATTTTCTTCGAACCCTTTCCTTTCTGACTTGTCCCCAATCCTGTCTTGAGTGTCCTTTGCCACAATCACTTTGAGTTCTTGAAAACGTTTTCCGCTTTGAGCCGGGGCAAAGGGTCTCATCAGTCATTTGCGCTGTTGTCTTTCAATGCTACGAAGGTACTCTATGGAAGGAGGTACTGATTCAGGCTACCGCGTGGGTGAACGTCAAAAGCCTTATGCGAAGCCAAAGAAGCCAGTCACAGAAGACCACTTGTGATAGGATCCCGGTGATATGAAAAGTCCAGAATGGACAAACCCAGAGACGAAAAGTGGATCACTAGTTGGCAGATGGGAGAACTGGGAATTCCTGCTAATGGATACAGGGTTTCTTTTGGAGGCAGAGATGAAAACCTAAAATTGGATTGCAGGAATTGTTGTACAACCCACTAAGTTTACTAAAAAAAAAAAAAAAAAAAAATCAATTGTAAATTTAAGATGCATGAACCTTTGGTACGTAAACTACCCCTCAATAAAGCTGTTTACAGAAAAAAACAAAAAACAAAAAGAAACAGCGATGCTAATAAAGACCGAGCTTCAAGCTTCAGGGTCAGAACGTACCAGACCCAGGGGCACCCGGGTGGCTCAGTGGATTGGGCGTCCAACTTTGTCTCGGGTCGTGATCTCACGGTCCGTGAGTTCAAGCCCCACATCGGGCTCTGTGCTGACAGCTTAGAGCCTGGAGCCTGCTTCGGATTCTCGGTCTCCCTCTCTCTCTCTGCCCCTCCCCCACTCACGCTGTCTCTCTCTCTCAAAAATAAACATTAAAAACTTAAAAAAAAAAAAAAAGAACATGCCAGACCCTCCTTCCTCCTGTGACACAAAGTTGACTTTCTCCTGATTCTGCCCTATCAGAATAAAGGACTATGAAAGGCCCCAGTGAGTAAATTTGTACAGATTATCAAGGGATAACCCCGCATTATTAAAAGATAACAAAACGTGGCACCTCAAAATGTTTTTTAAAAAAATCTTATTGGGGCACCTGGGTGGCTCAGTCGGTTGAGTGTCCGACTTCGGCTCAGGTCATGATCTCACAGTCTGTGAGTTCAAGCCCCGCATCGGGCTCTGTGCTGACGGCTCAGAGCCTGGAGCCTGCTTCCGATTCTGTGTCTCCCTCTCTCTCTGCCCCTTCCCTGCTCATGCTCTGTCTCTCTCTGTCTCAAAAAGAAATAAAAACATTAAAAAAAAAAAATCTTACTACATGTTTTCATGATGCTTCCAAATTTCCCACGATCGCCCTGGTACTGACCACCATTTTGCTGATCCTGTCCACATACTGCCGATACTTTGTTTCTTTGCTATACTTTCGCATGCTGTTACTATGAGCTCTAAATATTCAGGCGACATAACGTAATGGGAACTAGCATGGTCATTAATAATAAGCGTACTGGAGTAAGACAGATCTAGATTGGCATTGATAGCTCCACAACTTAGTCGTCCAATCCTAAAAAGTTGACTTGATTTCCCCAAGTCTCAGCACCCTCATTTATAAAGTGCGATAATGACAATACCCCCCACCCCGACCTTAGAGTGTTATTTGGAGGTTTTAGAGGGATAGTACAGGCTACGTACTTACACAGTGACTGCCAAAAAAAAAAAAAAAAAAAAAAGAAAAAATACTTGATACAGGGGCATCTGAATGGCCCAGTCGGTTAAGCACCTGACTCTTGATTTCGGCTCAGATCAGGATCTCACGGTTTGTGGGTTCGAGCCCTGTGCTGGGCTGACAGCTGAGGGCGTGAGGCCTGCTTGGGATCCGCTCTCTCCTGCTCTCTCTGCTCCTCCCCCGCCTCAAAATGAGTAAACTTAAAAAAAATACTGGATACACAGAACTTTTAGTATTGCTATTGAAGGAGAGATGAAGGGCAAAAGAAAATAACCGGATTCTTTGGAATTCAAACTTTTGGTTTCTTTCCAGTTCGAGCTTTCTCTTGCATATACATTAGAAAATGATGGACTTGGCAGAAATCTGCCAGAAACCCAGCATCTATGGGAGCATCAACTGAGATTAGAAGCTTGTATAGTGAAGCTAAACAGAAACCAAGTATATTTGGTCCTACTTACAACCTACAAGGTTGGTAGGGGCACATATCACAGTAAAACACTAACTCTGCTACCTCCTGCTAAACAGGTTGGTGGTTAACCATGAGGCTCACAGGCTTCGGTTTCCTGTGAAGAGTAGCTCAGGTTCACCCTAGGGCCCTAGATGGAGGTCAGCCAAAACAGTCACCCTGGCCGCTGGAATTTAGAACCCCCTCACCAAAGACCTGGGCAAAGAAGCAGGAAAGCCGGTGTCTTGGACGGGTAACCACCACTCCAGGCTCTTCATCCATCAATTCGAGGATCTAATTTTGAATTCTCTCTTCCTCTATAGCTCTCTTGGCAATTGCAGAATAAACAGGAAAAAAGGGGGCGGGGCGGGGCGGGGGGGGGGGGGGTCAAATTGCCAGATGTCATTCTCCAAGATGGATAGAGTGCCAACAGGCACATTCAAGCAAAGGGAGAGCGAAAGCAACCCCCAAGTCAGCTTCTGGCATGCCTTTAGCCCAACCAATGCTACGCAAACTTCAGTGTTACAGCATTGTTCCTGGGATTCCTAGTACTGCTCAGCTGCAAGCAGTTTCTCCAGTGTTTTAGCAAATGCTGGCTGAGGACTGTAATTTTTGCAAATATTTATGTCGCATAGGCAACTTGGAAGCTTCCATAGCAACCCAGCTGGTCTTGAGAAATAACGAAACATCACTGTAGCCTTACGGAAGGCACCAGGCTCTCGGCATACAAGCCAAAAGTCATACGCGTGGTGTGGTCCAATCTGGGATTATAACCCAGGTGTCTTGACACACTTTCTAAGGAGTTTTCTAGTATGCCACCCACTGTTTCATAAATTGGTAACCTAATATGTGTTTTATTCCAAAGATCTATGTTCTGAAACGGTAAGGAATGCTGGCGTCACGAGCTACTTCTATCTTTCATTCTTTCATTTTAAAGACTTTATTTTTAAGCAATCTCTACACCCAACGTGGGGCTCAAACTCACAACCCCGAGAGCAAGAGTCACATGCTCCACCCACTTGAGCCAGCCAGGCGCCCCCTAGCTCCTTCTTGCTAAGCAGGAAGGGAGCATGGAAGGGTCTGTCAACTGCTATTTTCTCTTGGCCCAAGATGGCGCTCTCAAGCAGCAAGAATGGTGAGATGAAAATTTCCTCAGCTTTCTAAACATGCCCTTATAAACCTCAGCAACTCAGGCTGTGGGGTTGGTAGGGCGGGGGGGGGGGGGGCATTAGGTGAGGATCATATTCCTTGTGGGTTGTTGACCTGTGGATTCATTCATGAGGTTATTTAGTTTTTAAAGAATTAATAAACCTAAAGACATGAGCTAGAGTTAGGGAAGTTCCAGGATCGAAAGGAATATTTACATGGAAGTAACAAGGCTTTACAGCTTTGGGCATCATAAAACCCAAATAGAAGAAGGTTGTCCTTGAGGAGGTAGACCAGTGGCCTCACATGAGATGAGAAATATGACCTATAGAGGAGTGCATGCTCTAGATATGGGCAAAAGTGTTAGTCGTCTACGCCTTTGGGGTTGCCTTTTCAAGCCACACACCTTGTCTATATAAACAGCACCACGATCTACCTACAGACTTAGACTCAACAGACTTAGTCCAAACTCAACAATAGTCATCCCACGGGGTGATCAGCAGCCAATGACATTTCTCTCTCAGAACTCTGACCTAATAACAGGGAGAGTGTGGAGTCGATGCTGATTTAAGATTCGTTTTCTAGCTCACGAACCCAAGAGACTTGCCTCAGACAATGGGAATAGAAACAGAAAAACTCTCCATCAGAGGCAACTGGGCAATTTAGAGCTACCTGTGATTTCCAAGAAGGGTGTGGTTACCAGCTACTGTAATCAGAAGTACGGGTTTCAATTTCAGCAGAACAAAGCAGAAAACTGATGTCCCGAATCTGGAAGAGGCTGGTATAGCTGGAAAGCCAGAATGAGGGGTCTACAAAATGAGTTGGTTCCAAGAGCTTTATACATGTGAACATATTAAATCTTCACAACAAGGCACCACTGGTGTTATTTTCCCCCATTTTATAAGGACAGAGAAGGGGCTTGTCCAAGTTCGCAGACTTGTACTAACCTGCCTCACCATTAAGACTAGTTCTGAGCTAAGAATATGCAATGGAGAGACGCCAAGTCTCTTCAACAAATGGTGTTGGGCAAAGTGGACAGGCACAGGCAAAAGAATGAAACCGGACCGCTTTCTTACGCCACACACAAAAACAAGTTCAAGATGGATTAGACACCGAAATGTGAGAACCGAAACCATGGAAGTCCTAGCAGAGAGCACAGGCAGTAATTTCTCTGATGCTGGCTACAGCAACATCTTTCTAGATATATCTCCCGAGGCAAGAGAAATAAAAGCAAAAATAAACTGTTGGGACATCAGAATAAAAAGCTCTTGTACAGCAAAGGAAACCGTCAACAACACTGAAAGACAACCTACTGAATGGAAGATATTTGCAAATGACATCTCCCGTAAAGGATTCGTATCCAAAATATATAAAGAACTTGTAGGGGCGCCTGGGTGGCTCAGTCGGTTAAGCGTCCAACTTCAGCTCAGGTCATGATCTCGCGGTCTGTGAGTTCAAGCCCCGCGTCGGGCTCTGTGCTGACCGCTCAGAGCCTTGAGCCTGTTTCGGATTCTGTGTCTCCCTCTCTCTCTGACCCTCCCCCATTCATGCTCTGTCTCTCTCTGTCTCAAAAATAAATAAACGTTAAAAAAAATAAAAAAAAAAAAAGAACTTGTAAAACTCAACACCCAGAAAACAAATAATCCAGTTAAAAAATGGGCACAAGACAGGAACAGTTCTCCAACGAAGATATATGGATGGCCCACAGACACATGAAGAGATGCTCAACATCACCCATCATTAGGGAAATGCAATGCGAAACCACAATGAGAGGTCACCCGACACCCATCAGAATGGCTAAAGTCAAAAGCACGAGAAAAGAGATGTTGGCAAGGATGTGGAAAGAAAGGAACCCTGGTGCACCGTTGGTTGGAATGCAGACTGGCGTAGCCACTGTGAAAACCAGCGTGGAGTTTCCTCAGAAAGTTAGAAGTGGAATTACTATGTGATCCATTAATTACATTACCGGATACTTACCCAAAGCCTACAAAACTACTACTCCGACCCCTACGTTTATTGCAGCATTATTTACAATAGCCAAGTTATGGAAGCTGCCCAAGTAGCCGCTGACAGATGAATGGATAAAGAAATGGTGGCATATGTATGCAATGAAATATTACTCAGCCGTAAAAAAAAAGAAAGAAAGAAAGAAAAAAAAAGAAAAAGAAAAAAATCTTGCCATTTGCAACAACATGGCCAGATCCAGAGGGTATAACGCCAAGCGAAACAAGTCAGTCAGAAAAAGACAAATACCATATGATTTCACTCATATGGGGAATTTAAGAAACCAAACAAACAAAGGGAAAATGGGAGGCAAACCAAGAAAACAGACTCTTCACAACAGAGAACTGATGGTTGCCAGAGGGGAGTGAGGGGGGACCGGGGGGATGAGTGAAACAGGTAAAAGGGATTAAGAGTCTCATGGTGAGTACGGAGTCTGGCGGAGAAGTGTTGAATCGCTCTATTATACACCTGGAACCAACATAACACTTTATATTAAGTTTACTGGAATTAAAATTAAAAGAAAAAAAAAAAGACTAGCGCTTCGCTAAGTTGCGGTGGACGTGGCAAACCAATCCCCGATTATCAGCGTATGAATTATCATCTTAAGAATCGGCACTATACTGGGGAATTGGCAAAAGTCAAGTCTAAAAATAAAAATGAAACGGATGAGTATTGATGACAAAATCCTAGACACGATGGCAGGGACCGGAGGAAACACATGAAGGGAGAATTTCTAAGCGTCCCCACTCACGTACCCAGTTCCAAGGGTAGGAGGGCACTGTGATAGAGAATCGTTACGTAGGCCTTCGGATATCCTTGGCTGAGACTTTCTCTCTCCCAACGCTTTCCATGTTTCCAATCCTCCTACACTGCTAACGTCTCATCATTTTGATGGTACTTAATTGAACTCTCCTCCTAAAGTTGACCACGCAGCAGCTGAATTAAGGAGTCCAGAATTAGAATACTCTAAGAGGACACCTGGGAGGCTCAGTCGGTTAAGTGTCCGACTCTTGATTTCGGCCCAGGTCATGACCTCACGGTTCATGGGATCCAGCCCTGCATCGGGTTTTGTGCGGTTGGTGCAGAGCCTGCGTGGGATTCTCTCTCCCTCCCTCTCTGCCTCTCCCCTGAACGCTCGCTCGCTCACTCTAAATGAATGAATGAATGAATACTTGAAAGTGATCGAGGGAAAGTCCAACCACTGGCGAATCTAACGCACTTCTGCAGCCCTGTACGTCTTTCCAGCTTATCTTTTAACTCAGGCAAAACACCTGACAGGTAAGGGAAACCGAAGATACCCCTCAAGCAATAACTGCCCAGACTAAGAGCTCCAATGGCCCAGACCCACCCAGACCAGTTTGAGCTTCACCTCTGACTCATGTCCGTGCAGATGGACGATGGAGTGGCTTCATGGAGCGACCAACAGTTACCTTGACGTCATCATAACAGTAGAGTCTCCGCCCAAAGGGGCACCGGGTGGGCTCAGTTAGTAGAGCATGTGACTTTTGTTCTCGGGGTCCTGAGTTCAAGCCCCACATTGGGTGTAGAGTTTACTTTCAATAAATACATCCATACATCCATACATAATACTCCACCCAAGGAGGAGCGCACAAGGCTCATTTACATAACATACAACGGAAGGAAAGACACGTTTCCTAAGGCACAAGCACAGCCTTTGATTATTTTTTTTAAGAAACTTCTTCTTTCTTGCTTTTTTCTCTAAGTTTATTTATTCACTATGAGAGAGAGAAAGAAAGAGAGACCGACCCAGACCCAAGCTGGCTCTGCATTGTCAGCACAGAGCCCGACGCAGGGCTTGATCCCATGAGCTGTGAGATCATGACCCGAGT
The DNA here is from genome assembly GCF_023721935.1 of Panthera uncia. NCBI lineage: Eukaryota > Metazoa > Chordata > Mammalia > Carnivora > Felidae > Panthera > Panthera uncia. Next base: position 91,913,188 of record NC_064817.1, read on the forward strand.
CCGACCAAGAATCGGATGCTCAGCGGAATGAGTCACCGCAACCTTATGCCCACCCTCTACGTCTGACGACAAGGCTCCCCTTTCTAAAGATTCATCTTAACCCTAAATAAAAGCAACGAATTCCCCCTTTGCTCTTCCAGTCGCAGTGTTGGAAGTGATTCGCTATGATCTCCTTATCTGCTGCAAATAAAGTTTCCCTTGTGTGAAAACTCACCTGGTGTAGTTTCTGTGGCTCACCAAGGAGTGACCTCACATCAGTTTGGATATATAGCTACTTGGCTGCTGGTGGGCCACCCATGATCATTCATAGAGTCAGGACTTTACACGTGCTTTTCTCTTGGATTGTGATGCTCTGCCTTTCCTATTCGCTGTGAAAATTCTAATCCTCTTTGGAAACCCCGTTTCAAAGTTAATATTCACTGGGGCCCCTGGGTGGCTCAGTCGGTTGAGCGTCCGAATTGGGCTCAGGTCATGATGTCATGGTTTGTGAGTTCGAGCCCCGCATCGGGCTCTGTGCTGACAGCTCAGAACATTGGAGCCTGTTTCGGATTCTGTGTCTCCCTCTCTCTCTGCCCCTACCCTTCTCACACTCTGTCTCTCTCAAAAATAAATAATCATTAAAAAAAATAGCTAATAGTTGGGGCGCCTGGGTGGCGCAGTCGGTTAAGCCTCCGACTTCAGCCAGGTCACGATCTCGCGGTCCGTGAGTTCGAGCCCCGCGTCGGGCTCTGGGCTGATGGCTCAGAGCCTGGAGCCTGTTTCCGATTCTGTGTCTCCCTCTCTCTCTGCCCCTCCCCCGTTCATGCTCTGTCTCTCTCTGTCCCAAAAATAAATAAAAAAAAAACATTGAAAAAAAAAATTAAAAAAAAAAAAATAGCTAATAGTCACTGTGAAATCTCCCACATCCCTAAGAAAAATGAACAATTTTCCCTTTGAAGTTGCCACTGTACCTTCTGTATGCCTTTCGCACAGTATTTACCGCACTACCTAATGACACGTTTCTCTTCCCCACTAGAGTTCGAAGCCATTATTGGCAAAGACTGCCTTCGTCTTTTTAACCCCAGCATTTAGCACGGCGATTGGCATGTGTTAGGGGCTCTATGAAGGAATACGTTCTGTTTGCCTGTGGTAGGCAAAATAATTACTTCAACAAAAATGTCCATTTCCGAATTTCTAGAAGCTAGGAGGGTGTCACATCACAGGGCAAGAGGGGAATTTAGTTTGCACGTGGCATGAAAGCTGCTAACCAGAGGACTTTAAAAGAAGATTATTATCCGGGATTATTCTGGTGGACCTTCTGTTATCACAAAAAGTCCTTACAAGTAGATGAGGGAGGGGGCACCTGGGTGGCTCCGTTGGTTAAACATCCAACTCTTGATCTCAGCTCGGGTCTTCATCGCAGGGTCCTGAGCTCAAGCCCCGCATTGGGCTCCACGCTGGGCATGGAGGCTACTTAAAAAAGAAAAAAAGTATAAGTAGATGAGGGAGGCGGAAGGAGAGGCCAGAGTCAGAGGGAAATGTAGCTAAAGAAGAAAGGGCCAAAGTGATCACAGCATGAGAAAGAGGCTGGCCTCTCAAGGCAGAAAAAAACAAAACAAAACAAAAAAAACCAAAAAAACCAAAAAACAAAAAACAAGTTCTCACCTAGAGCCTCTAAACTGAACAGAGCCCTACTGATAACTTGATTTCAACCTAGTGACACCTGTGACACAATTCTCGAACTATGATAAACTTTTTTAGTAGGCTCCACCCCCCAACGTGGGGCTCGAACTCACGACACCGAGATCAAAAGTTGCAAGCTCTACCGACCGAGCCAAGTAGGCGCCCCGGAGATAGATACCAATGCAGATCCCTGAACTCCCAATCCCGGGAGGTCGGACTGAATTGGCCTTCTGGCTTGAGGCTCAGAAAGCCGCATCCCTGACAAGTCTCTGCAGGTGATGATGAAGGGAATATAAGGACTACATTTTTTTTTAGAGAGACTGATGCTATCAATGCACATGGGCTTCAAAGAAACCTTGACCCAACCTTAGCGGCATACACGGCCCCCACTTCTCTCAAACACCCTTGCTTCCTCTCTGCTTGGAAGTCCTCTCGTCTTCACCACTACCATGCTCTGATGGATTAAACCAATGGGTTAAACCAAAGCTACGTGCTCACCTAGATAGTTCTCTGTCCCTGACTGTAAAATCGCTCCCAGGGGAATATTGTCACCTCTCTTCTACTCCCTACACCTCTCCCTCTCCTGACTCTTACTGTGCACTTTCTACTGGCCAGCACCCAGCTATTTTATCCTTTTCCTCCCAGTCTCATAGCTGGAAAATCATTTCCCAAATATGGTTGCTATACACACGTGGTTGGCATTCCTTGTTGTGACCAATCGAGCGTCCAGTTGTGGTTACAGTCCTTGAATAAATGCGTCTGCCTAACGGTTCTGAGCCCGAAGCCTTGACATGATTTCCTGCCCACATATCCTGTGCCAGGGAACAGGGGCTCTCAAACATTCGTGTGCAAAAGAATCACCAAAGACCTAGTTAAAAAAATGAAGGCTCGGGGCACCTGGGTGGCTCAGTCGGTTAAGCGTCCGACTTCGGCTCAGGTCACGATCTCACGGTTTGTGAGTTCGAGCCCCACGTCGGGCTCCGTGCTGACGGCTCGGAGCCCGGAGCCTGCTTCGGATTCTGTCTCTGTCTCGCTGCCCCTCCCCTACTCGCTCTGTGCCTCTCTTTCAAATATAAAACATAAGAAAAAAATGTTTTAAAACAATGAAGGCTCTGACCTGTGTGCTCAGAAATTCTAAGTTAGAAGTAGTTCTCAAACACATACATTTCAAATAAGCACTCTAAATGATGCTGAAGGTGGTCCATGGACCAGACTCTGAGAAGCACCACCGTAGGGCGAGTTTATTAACTTTGATGAAACTGACTTTGTCCCCCTCATATTAATGATGGAAATACTGCAATCTTTGCGAGACCCTAAAATGTCTGTTCATGACACTTTCCTTCCCTTAGCGTTCGTTCACATGTACTCATTACACAAGGTATCCAAATTATTTCATTGTGAATCCTGCCTCTAGACATTAAGTATCATCATAACATCATCCTCGTAAATGTCACAGAGACACTTTTTCTTGGAATACAAGGCTTAATGGGGTGAAATATCACTTTAGAAATACATGATGCTTGGGAGGCTACTAGGTGGAATAAACACAGGATGAATGATATAGATAGGTCTAAAAGATCTTTTCTTTGTTTTTGTAATGTTTTTAACGTTTATTTATTATTTTTGAAGGAGAGAGAGAGAGAAGGGGAGGGGAGGGGCAGAGAGAGAGGGAGACACAGAAGCCGAAGCAGGAGCCAGGCTCCGAGCTGTCAGCACAGAGTCCGACGCGGGGCTCGAACTCACGAACGGTGAGATGGTGCCCTGAGCCGAAGGCAGCCGCTTAACCGACTGAGCCCCCCGGGTGCCCCTTTTGTTCTTTCTCTTTTTTTAATGTTTATTTTTGAGAGAGAGAGAGCGAGCGAGCGTCGGGGAGGGGCAGAGAGAGGTTCCCCAGCAGGTTCCGCACGGTGGGCGCAGAGGCCGCCCCGGGGCTCGAACCCACGAACTGTGGGATCATGACCTGAGCTGAAATCACGGGTCGGACACTTAACCGACTGAGCCACGCGGTCGCCCCCAGAAGATATTTTCTAATGTAAAGCACAGGCCAACCACCATCGCGACTGACTCCCATTCGCGTCGCGTGTACGGAGAAGAGTGGCGTAAAAGGGTTCTGGCACGACCGGGGCCATGTTGTGTGTTTTGTGAAACTCCATTTGGCCCATCTTAGTCTGGGAAGCGTCTCCTAATTTCCTCGGTCTGAGCATTTGCCATTTGCAACACTTTGCATCTTGCCTGACGGCCCAGCCTGCCTCTTCCTCGATTGTCATAGAGCCATTTTAGAGGAGGAAACTAGCGTCAGCCTGCAAAACAAATCACTCCCTGAAAAGGTCAAAGTCACCCGCAGTCTGTTCTATTTCAAAAGACGCGATGGCGGCGGTGAAGCCCTCAATCCCACCTCTACGAAGTACAAATGCGCGTCTCCAAGTGGGTCTCGTGCTCGTCAAAGCCCATTAAAACGCGGCGGATTGTACTTATTCAGTCAAATCCTTGCAGTATATAAATTACTCTCAGGGGCTTTGAGAGGTTCAGTAATTCTGTGAGGCCCTGGTTAGTAAGTGCATCTCAGGAGTCATTTACTAATGACCCTGTGGCCTAAATGCCTTAATGCACTCCCCAGGGGACAGGCTGCTTTAATGCCCTCGTCATCGATGCCTAAAGGCCTTAAAAATGGATGCTATTAGTGACACTCTCCTTTCAATCCAGATCGAAAGCCTGCCACACGTCGTATTACATGCGAAATATTCGAATTCTCAGAATGAAGCTTATAAGGGCTAAGATGCGCAGGCTCTTCCCAGCCCAGGCTCACACCCTCCGTTTGGTGAAAGAAACTCTCCCACCGGGAAGACAACAAGCATTTCAAACCTCCTGGGCAGCAAATGTTTCCTCGCAATGAGATATCCTAGGGAAATAATTAGGATAGCACAAGCATTTGAACGATATGAAGTTTGGGGGCAAGTATTAGGGTGGGCCTGAGTCTTACGCAAGCCCACAGATTTGCTTCAGGGTGAAGCCTTTCTAGCGTGATACAGGTGGAGAAAACTCAAGTTACTGGGGACAGAAGGATTGGAGACAAAAAGATATGCTGGGGGCGGGGGTTGGGGGGGGTGGGGGGGCGGCTCAATTAAGGATCAGACTCTTGGTTTCAGCCCAGGTCATGATCTCACCGTTCTTGGGATGGAGCCCCGTATAGGGTTCCATGCTAATACGGCAGAGCCCGCTTGGGATTCTCTCTCTCTCCCTTGCTCTCTGCGCCTCCCCCTGCTCATGCTTGCTGGAGCTCTCTCTCTCTCTCTCAAAAGAAACAAATAAACAAACAAAAGACAGAGAGGGCGGCGCCTGGGTGGCGCAGTCCGTTAAGCATCCGACTTGGGCCCGGGTCACAATCTTGCGATTTTGTGAGCCGCCTTCGGCTCAGGTCATGATCTCGCGGTCAGTGAGTTCGAGCCCCGCGTCGGGCTCTGTGCTGACAGCTCAGAGCCTGGAGCCTGTTTCAGATTCTGTGTCTCCCTCTTTCTGACCCTCCCCTGTTCATGCTCTGTCTCTCCCTGTCTCAAAAATAAATAAAATGTTAAAAAAAAAAAAATTAAAAAAAAAAAAAAGAATGATAAAAAAAAAATTCCTCCCTAGGTCCCCTCATGTGAGTGGCCCAGCAAACATTTCTCCCCCAGACATTTTCCCTGTTTCACTTGCGTTCCTACCCCTGGAAGCCCCGGACCCCTTCCCTCTCCTCCTTTAGTTCAGGGCGACATATATCTCCTTCGGCCTGTTTCTGGAATCTCGGGTGTGTGTGGATTTCCTGTACATAGAGAATTAAATTTTATTTTCTCCTGGTAATCCGTCTCATGTCAACTTTTTTTTAAAGGTTATTTACGCTGAGAGGAAGACAGCATGAGTGGGGGAGGGGCAAAGAGAAGGTGAGAGAGAGACAGAGAGAGAGAGAGAGAGACTTATCCCTAGAAGGCTCCACACTGTCAGCAAAGAGCCCAACAAGGGGCTCGAACCCACCACCAGCTCATGACCTGAGTCCAAATGAAGAGTCCACGGTTAGCCTGCTGAGCCACCCAGGCGCCCCTCATGTCAATTTAATTTGTGGTGAGTCTGAAAGAACCTTAAAGGAAAATTCCACCACACCCGTGCCCCCCGCCACCCCCCCACCCCCCCCCGCCCGACTGGGCATTACTAACCTAATATAATTCCTAGCTCTTCAAATGTTGGCTTTTTCTTTCTCACCTACACATTGTCTCAGGCTCCAGGTTACCATTTTGTTCTGAGATATTATTTTGAGTGCAAGTATTAATTTTACATTCATGTATTTATACCCCCACATTGTTCTTAAAAGGAGTTAAAGCAGGACAGGTATTAATTACCTACTTTAAATCTTTTTGAGCTACCTTGAGCATAAAAGACCCGGACAGAGTAGTATTTTCTTAGCCCACACGGTTTTGTGGGTTTTTCCGCCCCCCTCTGGGATTCCAAACTTCTAAGACTTGCCTGTCACATGTTTCTCCAGCAGCTCTGAACCACCATTTAAAGAGTACACGAGACTTTCCTGGGGCACCTGGGTGGCTCGGGTGGTGAAGTGTCCAACTTCGTTCGGCTCAGGTCAGGATCTCGCGATCCGTGGGTTTGAGCCCCGCGTCAGGCTCTGTGCTGACAGCTCAGAAGCTAAAGCCTGCTTCAGATTCTGTGTCTCGCTCTCTCTCTGCCCCTCCCTCACTTGTCCTCTCTCTCTCTCTCTCTCAAAAATGAATAAACGTTAAAAAAAATAATAAAAAGAAAATAAAGAGTCCACAAGCCTTTCCTTCTTCCACTTTTGTCTCTCCCAATTTTACTGTGTTTCTAATTCACTCATTCAAGTCTATTCCCTTTGGACATGATCCGGTTTTTCACGGGAACTATCCATAAAGAATTTCAAAGTATGTGCCTCAAAACACGTGAAGACTATTCATTGCCATGATTTTCACATAAACTGAACATTCAGTCTAGGTTTGTGTCTATTTCCTCCACGGCTGACGCCATTCACACAAAATAAAGTGGCAAGCATAAAATGAAATTTATTACCGTCAGTCATAAGAACGGTCAAATATACCTTACCGGCTACAGTATGGTCGAATTGTCTGCACCATTTAGACATGGCGTTAACTTTAAGAGAGTCCGGGAGGTTACGAACAGCATATATCTGCGTGCTATTTTACCATTCATGAGCCTTTTCACACCCTGGGTCCCCGGTTAAGCTAGGAGGGATTAAGGATCAGAGAAGTAAATTGATTTGCCAAACATCACAAAGCTACTGAGTATCAGAATATGTAGTTTTCACCCGGCATTTGGAAACCTGTGAAAACACAGATGTCCTCATCTGAGTCACACAACACCGGAGTCCTTGAGAAAACTGCAACCGAGGGCCTGGCCTGGCCCCATTGTGTATGTTCAGTAAGTATTTACTGAACGGATCCAAACTCATTTGGAGGATACGTGGTGTAACGAAAAAGCAGTCCATGAAGCTTTAACTGTTGCCAAGACTATGGCCCCATTTGGAACAAAGCACATGGAGACAATATCTTCTACATAAAGTTGCCGAGGCTCACGTAAGGGAGACGCCCTGTCACCCTAGTCCTTAAGTGACTGGTCCCCAGGTCACGGGCAACCATACCTGTGGCTTGTTTGAAACTCTGCCCAATGGAGACCTCCCGCATTGGATGATGTTTAATGGACTTTTGTCAGATACGAAGTTAGGGACACAAAGAGGTCAGGTTGTATTCCAAAAAAAAAAAAAAAAATGTATCCTAAGGCCTTGTGGGAGAACACATGACTTTCAGGAAAAATAAAGGGGCCTTAAGGAGAAGAGATGGGAAATAGGACAGTTGTAGGACATGTCTATTTAGGCAACTTCTTATCCCATTGATTTGTGGCGATTTTTTTTTTAATTTTTTTTTTCAACGTTTTTTATTTATTTTTGGGACAGAGAGAGACAGAGCATGAACGGGGGAGGGGCAGAGAGAGAGGGAGACACAGAATCGGAAACAGGCTCCAGGCTCCGAGCCATCAGCCCAGAGCCTGACGCGGGGCTCGAACTCACGGACCGCGAGATCGTGACCTGGCTGAAGTCGGAGGCTTAACCGACTGCGCCACCCAGGCGCCCCTGGCGATTTTTTTTTAAATTTTGGATGAAATACTTTGTTTTTCAAGTTTGTTTATCTTGAGAGAGAAAGAGAGAGAGCGAGTGCGAGATAAATCAGGGGAAGGGCAGAGAGACAGGGAGAGAGAGAGAATCCCAAGCAGGCTCCGTGCTGTCAGTGCAGAGCCCGACGCGGGGCCCGATCCCACAAACCATGAGAGCATTACCTGAGCCGAAATCAAGAAGCGGGCGCTTAACCGACTGAACCACCCAGGTGCCCGATTGGTGATGACTTCTAGTCAGTGACAAGAGTCAGTCTTCTGCACATGTGAAACTCCCCAGGAGGGAGATTTGTGGCAAGTGAATTCTTTTTTGGAGGCTTTGCTTTTAGGAAGATAAAGGGAGTTAAGAAAAAGTTTCTTCCTGCACCTGCAGGTTTCTTCACTGTCTTCAGCTCAAAATAACCCCCACGCCACCGTGACATACTCTAGACCCCTTTGGCACATCACCTTTTGTTCAGTGGCACTGCAGACCCCCTTCTTCACTAAGAATTTTTTATTCTCTGATGGAACCTTCTGGAAATCAGTTACTAGGATCCGGAAACTTTAATTGGTAGCCAGTCAAGGATACTTGAAGAGGGGATAACATCTTTGCTATCTGGGACAGATCAGGGTCTATTTACCTGGTCATTAAGAGTATCTATCCTGCAATGTAGAGTTCCTCTCAACACCCAAAATGCTAGGATAACAGGTTTCAATGGGATATAACTGGGTGATACACCACAATATGTATGTGCTTTTTTGAAAGGTGGGTGAGAGATCATGGGTAGACTATTTGTTTGACCAATGGCCTGTGACACTGAAATGGAAAACTCAAATGCATATATGCCACAGTGATAAGGGAAGGATGTGTGTGGAGGAAATACTAGGATTCCTAAGAGTTCTTTCTACCGTGTCCATGATACATTTTCTATGAGAGCATGGTTCTGAATTCACAAAGAAAATAGATAGCAATATATAGTTCAGTCTTCAAATATCTGCTTGATGAAGAACTTTTTAGAATGTCCCTGTGGTGACGGGAAAATACAACTAGAAAATTTATTACGCAGAGGAATGACCTGCTTTAAGGCACCCATGATCCGATAACCAGAATGTGTGAATAGGTTGCCATGTGTAGCAAAAGGGACGTTGACAATGTGATTCACTTCAGGGTCGTGTGATGGCGAGATTATCCTGAATGATCTGGGCGGGTCCAACGTAACCGCGAGAGTCCTTACAAGAGAATAAGGCGGGCTGGAGAGTCAGAGCAGGAGGCATGACAACACAAGCAGAACGGGACTGATGCGATTCTTGGAAGAGGGCAATGAGCCAAGGGATGTCAGAAGACTCTAGAAGCTGGAAAAAGCAAAGCACGGACTCGTACCTAGATGCTTCAGAAGAATCACAGCCCTGCTGACATCTCAGCTTGAGTCGAGTGAGACACGTCACTTGCCTGAGCTCCAGAAATGTAAGATAATAAATCTGTGTTGTTTTAAGCCACTTCAGCATGGTGCTATTTACTTTTCTGTTTATACTTTCATTTCCTTCGAGCAGGGCTTGCTTACGCTCGCAGTTTAGTCCCCGGCAATAAATGCAAGGATGTGACATTCAGACAATTTTGCAGTGAAAAATACCGTTCTTACTCATTAACGCGTCCATTAAGACTTCCGTCAAAGTGTAATTAAAGACCAAAACACCCAGCTCATTCCTTTGATGTAGAACACAAAGCATAATTTAATCATTTTTTCTTCCCTGATTCACCCAATAGCACGAATTTAAGACCAGAGTAACAACGTGACAGGTAAGAACTCACATCCTAAACCAACAGGAAACCATGGTCCACCAGAGAACAAAGCACCACCCTTAGCAAGGTAGAGGGAGGCCTGATAGATGAGGACGTAGCCTCTGACCTTTCTATGTTTATTTATTTTTTGAGAGAGAGAGAGAGGCAGAGAGAGAGTCGGAGACACAGAATCTGAAGGAGGCTCCAGGCTCTGAGCTGTCAGCACAGAGCCCTACGAGCCGTGAGATCATGACCTGAGCTGATGTCGGACACGTAACCAACCGAGCCACCCAGGCGCCCCTCCGACCTTTCAGAACAAGATCTGCTTCTGTGTCTGAGCTGATGAGGACCATCTAGGTCACCATTAGAAGGTAGGGCCTCATTCCCCTTGGGCCCGGATTGGAACGATTAGCTCCATTCAAAGCCTGCCTCCTAACAATACTGCCCTGCTCCTTGACCCTGATCGTGACCCAAGTTCTGATCTAAGGATCTGCCAACATAAAATGCCCCTCTCCACAACATGCTTTGACGATATCCAGGAAGCACGCTCAGCCAGTATAAACATAGCCTCTTCCCGCTGTATACGGATTCAGACTTCATGTCCCATTCCAGCCCTGCCTGTGCCCTAAACCCATTTGTTCCCACTTTCCACTCGTTGTTGACCTGGCGCCACTATTTTTCCCTAGGTCAGAGAATCAGAAAGAGTTTAACATGGCACGTGAAATACATTATAATTCATACAGCGGTCTCAAGATACCTTGCGAACACGGTCCGTGTTCCCAGCAGCTGTACCTAGCAAACGAAGACGCTAGAACTCAAATCAGGTCTGCGCGATTCCAAAGCTCCTCTCTTGCACGCTATCGTATATTGTCTCTCACTCAGAAAATCCCAAGTAAGGTCAGAATCGACCACCGATACAGAATCGTTCGATCCTTGTGCCCACGCACAATGGCCAAGTCAACGATAGGACTCCAGCCGTACAGTCTCCTGCCTCAACACTGCCCCTTCTCGATGATCTTCGTTAATATGATAAGCTTTGCGATGCTCAGTATTAAAACTACTGGTTTGCATTTCATCACCCATAAGGCAAAGCAGTGATGAATCTAAGAATTTCATGACATAAAACAAGGAATCTGAGAACAAAGATGGCGGCTCACAGGAATGACTCTGTTTAGAAAATTCTTGAATGAATATCCTAGAAATGAAAGAAAGTTTCTGCTTCATCCTAAAACCTGAAAGGCAACGGTTATTTCTCAAAAACTCTTGGACCCAGAAGGAGGCTCAGTGCCTGAGCCAATGGACACCTAATATCGCTAAAGAAGAATGTTAATTGGCTTTCCTGTGAGGAGATAACTTAGTGGTCAATAAAAGTGGACAAAATCAGTGTGTATGGAAGGCTGATGGGACCTTCATCAATTTTGTGATTACAGAATTCAGATTTTTCTAGAAGGATATGCTAGTTTAGAGTGGAGGCTGAAAAGAAACATTAGGCATTATTACCTCAGGAGGAATTGGGAACAAATTATGACATAGGTAGCATACTTTAACGAATTTTCTTATTATTACCGTCCTCCCCCACCCCCAGCCGCCAAAGCTGTCTTGCACTGTAGTTCCTGAAAGCAGTTTACGGTAGTGGTTAAAAACTGGATAAGGACTCAGGCTTTGGAGTCAAATAAACATAGATTAAAATTCCAGTTCTGCCATTCAAAATCCATGAGTTGGGGTGTCTGCGTGGCTCAGTAGATTAAGCATCCAATTCTTGATTTCGGCCCAGGTCACGGTCTCCGGTTCGTGAGTTCGAGCCCCGCATCTGGCTCGGAGCTGACAGCACACAGCCTGCTTGGGATTCTCTCTCTCCTTCTCTCTCTGTCCCTCCCCAACTCTCTCTCTCTCTCTCTCCAAATACAAAAATGAACTTAGAAATAAATCTTTGAAAAAAAAAATCCATGAGTCTATGGAAAAGTTCATTTCTGCGAACCTCAAAGTGTTGCCGTAAAAATTAAATCATACAGGGGCGCCTGGGTGGCTCAGTCGGTTGAGCGTCTGACTTCGGCTCAGGTCATGATCTCACGGCCCGTGAGTTCGAGCCCCACGTCAGCTGTGCCGACAGCACGGAGCCTGGAGCCCGCTTCGGATTCTGTGTCTCCCTCTCTCTCTCTGCCCCTTCCCCACTAGCATTCTGTCTCTGCCTCTCTCAAAAATAAAGAAACATTAAAAAAAAAATTAAATCACACAACAGAGTATCTGCCATATCACGATTCTGGAGAAGTTTACGTTGTTTCCCTCAACCAGAAAAGTATCTTCCAGAGGTAGACATTGTGTAGCAATTTTCTAAAGGGAGACAAATTGTAGAGGTGCTCATCCACTGCAACCCTAAAGAAATAATTGATGAAATACACCAAACCTTTATTTACGGTGGTGACGTCTTTTGCTTCTGTTTATGACAAAAGTAACCAGTACTGGACTTCTCCTCCTGCTATTAAAAAGCAAACCAAAAACAAACACTACAAAAAGACGAAGGATGCGAAACATCTGTTTTTATACACGAGACAATAGTGCAGATTCGAAATCCTTAAAATGAAGATAAGAAGCTCGAGAAATATGCATATAGCTCTCCCGAAGTCTTTGGCTGAACCGGAAGTTGTTCCTGCACAAGGGGGACGCTCTGTGAAGATAGCCAAAAAACTCCAGGTGGGCTGCAAGGCAAACAATTTGCAGAACTCACACCCGACTGGAAAACGTTCCCTTTCTCATCAGCCGGCAGGGGCCAGCGAACACATTCATGTGATAAATATTTTCAGCGTTGTGGGTCACACATGGTGTCTGTCGCATAATCTTCTTCATGTTGTTTTTCTGTTTAAACTACCCTTTAAAAAAGGAAAAATAATTCTCACCTCTCAAGCCGTTCACAATCAGCCAATAGGCAGGATTTGATCCACAGGTTACCATTTGCTGGATCTTGAGCTAGACTGTAGACACCCCTTTGAGCCCCCAGAGTATTCGGTAGAGACCGAAAGAAGTTAACACCTTCGTAACAGCATTCAAGTTAGACAGAGGACGAAGTATGTTCTTTTGACTCAGACTAACACAGCCTAAACACAAACAGAAATGAATCAGGAATAAGGAAACAGTTATAAGAGTAAAAGAGAGGCTATCACCAAAATCCTACAGATATTAATAAGGAAACTAGAGTATCACCAACATGATGCCGATAAATCCTCCCATCAGATGAAACGGGCAGATTCCGTGAGTGACACCAATGATAAACAACGGCACAGGAATATAAAGAAAATCTGAATAACCCCACAACTATCAAAGAAATCGAAGGCATCATTGAAAACCTACACACAAAGAAAACTTCAAGCCCATATGGCTTCTTTGGTGAGTCCTAGGAAACGTTTCAGAAATAGGTACTGGCAACAAATACAAACGAAACCCCTCGAGCTCGTTCTCTGAAGCCTGCCCTGTCCCTGTACCAAAACTAGACTAAGATACTACAGAAACGAAATGGGTTCGCTCTCATCCGTGAAAACAGAGAGTACTCGAAATACTGAGCCAAGCAACAGGCAAAAGTACACATCATGATCAACTAAGCCTCATCCCCAAGATTTCAAGGCTGCCCTCCACGTCTGCAAACCAAGCAACATAAATCACCATAGGAACCAACGAAAGAAGAAAAACCATAGGATCATCTCAACGGATGCGGGAAAAGCACTTGTAAGGAATTCAAGCAGTCATTATAAAAATGCTCCTTAAAAGGGACATCTACAAAAACCCACGGCTAACATCGTATCTAAGAGACAACGGCTAAAAACTAAACCGCAGTCTAGCTGATGTGTTAGCAAATGAAATAAGAAAATAAAAGGCATATATTGTGGTAAGGGTCAGGGGCTGTTCTAACAGCAGGGATGAGTGTTGTGTATTAATTTTTGTGTACTGAGCTTGAAGCCTGTGAACTTACTGAACTCAATTATTCTAGGACTTTTTTGGTAGATTCTTTAGGGTTTCCTAAAAGACAACTTTACCTTTCTGATGGGATTTTATATTTTATAAAAAGGACAAAACTCATCTCTGCTGTTAGAGCAGCATCTGGTATGTGGAAAACACTTGGTAAACATTGTTTCTTTTTATTTGGCGTAAATATTTGAAATGGGCTGCATGAGAGTTATGCAACGCTATAGTATACATATGCCTTATCCTAATGCCTTCTCAAATTCTTTGTTTTGTAATGTTTTATTTATTTTTGAGAGAGAGAGCGAGAGAGAGAGAGAGAGAGCGTGAGAGCAGGGGAGGGGCAGAAAGAGGGAGACCAGAATCCGAAGCAGGCTCCAGGCTCTGAGCGGTCAGCACAGAGCCCGACGCGGGGCTCGAACTTGTGAACGGCAAGATCATGACCTGAGCGCAAGTCGGACGCTCAACTGACTGAGCCACCCAGGTGCCAAATTCATTTTTTTACATTTATTTATTATTTTGAGAGAGAGAGAGAGCGCGCGAGCACATACACACACGTGAGCAGGGGAGGGGCAGAGACAGAGAGAGACAGGGAGAGTGAGAATCCCAAGCAAGCTCCACAGTGTCAGCACAGAGCCCAACATGGGGCCAGAACTCAAGAACCGTGAGACCGTGACCTGAGCCGAAATCGAGAGCTGGACACTTAACCAACTGGGCCACCCAGGCAGCCCTCAAATTCTCGAACTATCCCAGATGACTCTACAAATCAACTGTCAGATTTGCTATAAAAGAGGTTTCTCTAAGGACAAGAAGTTGCCGTAGCCTTCGTTGACGTATATGATTAAACTAATTCACACTAAGCTATAAATGTTGCCCTGTGAGTGATTGTTTTTGACATTTTATTAAGGCATAATTTACAGGGGGTGAAACGTATCGATCTTAATTACAGTCCAATCAGCGTTGTCAAATGCATACAACTGTGTAACTGGCACCCCGATGAAAAATATAGAACATCGCCAGAACACCAGAAAGTTCCATGGTGCCCCATTCCAGTCACCCTTCTCCCACAGAACGACCACTAATCTGTTATTACCACAGATTAGCTTTCCTTGGTTTCTATGGGGTGTCTGGGTGGCTCAGTCGGTTGAGCGACCGACATCAGCTCAGGTCATGATCTCACGGCTCGTAGGGCTCTGTGCTGACAGCTCAGAGCCTGGAGCCTGCTTCAGATTCTGTCTCAGTCTCTCTCTGCCCCTCCCCTGCTTGTGCTCTCTCTCTCTCTCTCAAATATAAATAAACATTAAAAAAATTTAAAAAAAAAAAGAAGAATGTTCTCTTCTTTGCCTGGCATTTTTCAGCATAATGTTATTTTTTATTTTTATAATATTTTCTTTAAACTTTTTTTTAACATTTATTTATTTTTAAGAAGAGAGAGACAGAGCATGAGCGGGGGAGGAGAGAGAAAGAGAGAGACAAAGGATCCGAAGCAGGCTCCCGGCTCCAAGCTGTCAGCCCAGAGCCCGATGCGGGGCTCAAACTCACGGACCACGAGATCATGACCTGAGCCGAAGTCAGACGCCCAACCGACTGAGCCACCCAGGCGCCCCTATTTTTATAATATTTTATTGTGACAAGAAAACTTAACATGTACCCTCTTTTCTATGCTTTTTAAAAATGTTTATGTATTTATTTTGAGAGAGAGAGAGAGAGAGAGAGAGAGAGAGAGAGAATGAGTAGGAGAGGGGCAGAGAGAAAGGTAAAGAGAGAATCCCAAGCAGGCTCCGTGCTGTCAGTGCAGAGCCCAATGTGGAGCTCGAGTCCATGAACTTTGAGATCGTGACCTGAGCCCAAATCAAGAGTCACTCAATCGACTGTGCCACCCAGGCGTCCCAAGATGCACCCTCTTTTTTCAGTGCACAAGATATTATTTTTAACCACGGGCACAATGTTGTTCAGGAGATCTCGAGCCCTTATCCGTCTTGTGTAACTGAAACTTTATACTTCTTAAACAGCAACTCCCTGTTTCTACCTCTCCACTAGCCCCTGGCAACCACCATTCTACTCTCTGCGTCTAGGAGTCTGACTACCTTAGAAACCGCACGCAGCATTTGCCCTTCTGTGACGACCTTACTTCACGTAGCGTCACGTTCTCAAGGTTCACTCACGTCGTTCCATATTGCAGTATATGCATCCCTTATATGTATACACCTCATCCTCTTGATAATGTTCAGCTTCTGAGATCCTGATTTCGATTCGATTGGGTAAATACCTACGAGGGGGACTGTGGGATCCCATGGTGGTTTGAATTTTTTGAGGATCCTCTATATTGCCTTCATAGTGGCTGAATCATTTTGCCGTCCTACTAACAGTCTGGAGGGGGCAAAACAGAATTGATTAGCTTGGAAAAAAAAAAAAAATGAACCCACCACCGGACGCACGTCCTGGTAATCAAGGAAAGATAGGCCTTCCTATCTCACGTGATAGGTAAGAATGTTCGATGGGTGGATCTCACACGACAGGTAAGAATACAGATAGGTGGCAGGGTCGTATTTTCAAATGCTAACCTTAGTTCCTTTCTGCTCATCCCTCAGAACCCCCAGACAATCCCATATCCTTCAAACAGCAAGGCTGTCCTATAGTCCTTACTTTACGTGAGGGATGTAACAGAAAGGAGAAATAGTCTCTAGAGATCTCAGAGAAGAGAGGAAACTCGAGGCATGGTACCCTTTTGTCCATTCTTGACCTTAGCAAGCAGAGTCTGTTAACCACACAGGAGGGTCGGGTTAGCGGTCCTTCCCCTTAATGTATCTTCCAGACTCTCAACAAACACCAGCACCTCACCTGGGGACTACCGAGCGTGATGTTTGTCTGGCCAGCTGACTACTCAGTATGGACCACATCTTCAGCAGCATCCAAGGACAGCAGGAATCCAAGAGAAGGGCACTAGCATTCTGCTGGTGTTCAAGAGAAGCTCTCACACAGGTAACTGTGAACTAAGGGGAGGTATATCCTCCTCGAGTTGGGAAACTGGGTTACATGCTCCTATCCGCCAATCTCGCCTTCCATGAAACCAAATAGAGAATAGTCATCCAAACAAATTCAACAAAAATCAAGGTTTTTGCTTTTCCTTTCCTTTGCTTTCTTCTTAAGTGTATTTATTTATTTTGTGCGAGAGAGAAAGTAAGCAAGCAGGGGAGGGGCAGAGAGAGACAGAGAGAGAGAGAGAGAGGATCTCAAGCAGGCCCTGCACCGCCAGGGCAGATCCCCATGAGGGGCTCGAATTCACGTAGCACAAGATCATGACCTGAGCTAAAACTCAAGAGTCGGATGCTTAACCAACTGAACCACCCAGGCGCCCCTGCTTTTCCTTTTTCAAGCTACTGGGATCGGAGTGCATTGTAATTACATACCCCCGGGGCAAAACACATGAAGTTTGACTGGAAGTTAAGGACTACATTACTAGGGAACACGAATATAGGGTCCCTATTTCTTTCAGGATTGATAGGACGACAGCTATAAGGCAAGAATATAATAAGCTTTGCAGCAGACCAGGTACTAATCCTAGCTGTAGTACTTAGCAGATGTGCGCCGTTAGACAAGTTACTTAAACTCTACCGGCCTCAGTTTCCTCACCTGGGAGTGGATTTAATACCACTTCCCTCACCAGGTTGTAGTGAAAAATAGAGACGATCATCTGACGCTTAGTACTAAAACCACCTATTACTGTAGCGGGCGCATGGAAGACATTTAGTAAATGGAATTATTAATGAAAAATCGTTCGGCCAAAGCGCCGCCATTAAAAATTCACTCCTTTGGGTTAATGAGCTACTCACTTAAACAGAATCATTGCTGGCCAGTGTTGTAAAAGACCTAATGTCCCCTTAGCACCTGCATTTAGATTTTTCATCTTTATGCCCTTCTGTCCTTAAATTGGTGTTTTGTTAGAGAAAGAAAAGGAGAGATCAGAGAAAGCGTGGCAGAAAACGCAACAGAGAAAAATTGCCAATTCTAGTTTAGATTTGTGACTTCAGAAGTTGGGTGACAGATGTGACATATTTAACAACTTATTTTTCCAGAAAACGGAGCTGGACCAGGCAGACGGTATAAATTTCCCTGATGTTACGATAGGGTTAGCGCATTATAATTTAAGTACTACTCTTCAAATGCAACCAAAAAATATATATGTGCGTGTCTTCCCCCAACTTCATGTATTTCTGATTACCTTAATCATTCATTACTTTCTCAAGCATTACAACATAAAAATGAGGAATGGCTTTTAGTTAAGAAATTGTGCAAGGGAGAACATGGTAATGCGTAACAGCTGCAGCTATGAATTTTATGGATGCTTCGTTGAAAACAACATGAAATGGCAAAATCAGATCCCAAATTAACTCCGCAGTGTTTTCTTCTAGGCGCGAAATCCATCATTCTTATCTATGATGAGAAGAGCACGAAATAACGTACCTTGAATTTTATTGGGTAGAAATCATCATCGTCATCTCTTTGCTGAGGGCCTCGTATATGGGCGGGAATGTGCAAACAGCTACGCATATGAACACAAGGTGCCTACCTTCGAAGAACTTAAAAATAAATTGGGAAACGGGCAGTGTAGACAAATACAAAAGCACCGTATCAGGATCAGAGTTGATCGGTAACTATTCCTTGTTACCCCGCAACTAATTCCTGAGCTTGGACTCTCTTCCCTGCATCAAGTGACTTACCCCTGTCCCCCAACCTATCTGCTTAGTTTCTGACTTCAGTAAATACACACATAAGGCTTTTCCAGCAAAATCTTGCAAAATGATTCCCACCAGCCCCGTGAGGCCCCAGGAAGAGATTTGTCACACTATGCATATCTTCAGTTTACTCTTTGAATTAGTTGTGCCCATTTTCAGATGGTTTTGTTTAGCCTTGTAATTCAGACGTCCACCATTTTCCACTTTCCATTTTGCCCGACAGTTGGCTGTCCCCAATAGAAGCCCTCCAGACAGGGCCTGGGAGCTCTATTTCTGTCCTGGGCCTCGCCACCTCCTTTTTGCTCCTTATACCTGGCTTGCCTCACTTTGTCACCTCTCCCTCTCTATCGGCACTTCAGTTTGACCCATGATCTAACCTCACATCCGTACTCAGCATGAAATCTCGCTGTGGTCTTGTTCTGACTTAAATTTCTATCTTGTTGGGGCACCTGGGTGACTCTGTCAGTGGGGCATCTGACTTGGTTTTGGCTCAGGTCGTGATCTCATGGCTTGTGGGCTCGAGCCCTGCCTCAGGCTGCACACTGATAGCAGGGAGCCTGCTTGAGACTCTCTCTCTCTCTCTTTCTCTCTCTCTGCCCCTCCCCCACTCATGAGCACTCACCCCCTCTCTCTCAAAATAAATACACTTAAAAAATAATAAATTTTCACCTTGTTTCTTCTCTCGCCACATTTCTCTTTTTTGTTGTAATTTTTTTTAATGTTTATTTATTTTTGACAGAGAGGGAGAGTGAGTAGGGGAGGGGCAGAGAGAGAGAGGGAGACACAGAAACTGAAGCAGACTCCAGGCTCCGAGCTGTCAGCACAGAGCCCGACGCAGGGCTCGAACTCATGGACAGCGAGATCATGACCTGAGCCGGAGTCGGACGCTCAGCCGACTGGGCACCACATTTCTTGTTTCAGTAATCCTTCGAACACTGGCATTTCCTGACTACTGACCGCGTGCTCCTGCCCCATCTCTCTGATATTTCTTATTAAAACCTATAGCCACAAAGCGTTGGCTCAGGCTCTATTTAAAATCTCTGAATGATGGTAACTTTTCCAACGGACACTGGATTCAGGGCAATCAATAGTGATGAGGAAATATGGTTGTAGAGCAAAGCTACGTAACTGTATTCATGTCTAACTTGACAGAGCAAGATCATGAGCCTCTAACAAAAGTCTCCACAAAACCCCTGTCTCCCTTCAGAATAGTAAGAACAGGCAACAATGAAATACCCGTTGAGGGCAACGCATTTGGGCAAGGAGCATAATGGACAATGAAAACTATTAGGTGACAGGTTGATGGGGAACACCATATTGACATAGTGTCAAAGCATCACCCCCGGCTTACTTGCTGAGAAGGTAGGAGAGGGTCATTTTCCGTAGACGAAGCTAGCAGTCATCCCATTAAGCCAGGGATCTTTTCACTAATACAGAATCAAACACACATCATGTCTCTGAATATGGTACAATATACAGCACACAGCCTCATCTAGGATGCAACATCATCCTACGAAAACCATGTAACCCAAATCCAGTAAACTTCAGTTCTAAATTCTAGTTTGGGGAAACATAAGGAATAGAGGAACACGCTCACTAACACCACGAGGAAAAGCAGATGACACCAAAATATAACTTCTTCTTTTTTATTTATTTATTTAGTTAGTTCAGTTTAGTTTACTTCTTGTGTGTGTGAGAGAGAGAGAGAGAGAGAGCAAACAGGGGAGAGGCAGAGAGAGAGGAAGAAAGGGAGAATCCCAAGCAGGCTCCATACTGTCAGCGCAGAGCCTGACGTGGGGCTCGGTCTCACGGAATGTGAGATCATGACCTGAGCCGAAATCGAGTCGGACGCTTACCTGACTGAGCCACTCGTGCATGCCAAAATAGAACTTATTCTATGGGGCGCCTGGGTGGCGCAGTCGGTTAAGCGTCCGACTTCAGCCAGGTCACGATCTCGCGGTCCGTGAGTTCGAGCCCTGCGTCAGGCTCTGGGCTGATGGCTCGGAGCCTGGAGCCTGTTTCCGATTCTGTGTCTCCCTCTCTCTCTGCCCCTCCCCCGTTCATGCTCTGTCTCTCTCTGTCCCAAAAATAAATAAAAAACGTTGAAAAAAAAATTTAGAACTTATTCTAGAGCACGGTATTCCCATCAAAACCATGGCAAGAAAGGCGGGGGGTGAATTACATATATATGAACAGAGAGAGATGAATTTGGTTTTAATTAAAGGCATGGGCAGGAAATTCAGCAAAGTTTCAGCGTAAGGGAACAATGGGTTGATCGTTCACAGAAAGATAAATGGTTGGCATAACATCTAAGTACAGGGAAAGCTTTGAGTACGGATACAAGCGACGACTAACTCAGAATTAATTCACCTTGTAACCATCACCATGGAATGGATTAGATATTAAGCCAAGGGCTCCAGGATTTTGGGTCCCTCTGGCGCTTTCCTTCACTAATCCGTGCTCATCAGGTATCGGCTTGGCCAATCCTTCTCCAGTTCTGCTTTAGCTCCCCTCTTCCATGTTCCCACGGTGCTCTCTTCTTCCATCATGTGACTTCATATATTAAGTTGCCTCTCTGCCTCTCTCTGTGGTTCGAGAACTTCTACAGCACAAGGGTAGTGTGTTCTCAGAGTCCAGCCCAATGTCTGCCATAGCACGGGCTTTCAGTAAATCTGACATATCTCGTTGCTTAAAACTGAAGTATTTCTAGGTCCTGTCCTAAAAGTTGGAGCCTAATTCTTAATCTCGCCTAAGAGCTGAGGCCCAGTTATCTAACCAGATAAAATTTCATTGTCTAGCTGCCCGCAAGTCTGTCCCAATATCACCTCCTATGGAATCTTACCATGCTGTTCTGTTCATCTGTCAATGCGTCCCTGCTACTTAATTTTCTAAAATGTCAAAGTCAATGTCACTGTTCTTTCTTGTTCCATTGAAATGCTGGAGTTTTCTGTGGGAATTTCTAAATACCTGAGACAGGAGCAGGTTGCAGGGCATGCTGGTGACACCTTAGCCCTCAAAGTTCATTATCTGAAGGGTACTTAAGCTTGACGTTCAAGAGTCATCCAATTAAGTTGTTTCCACTGCATCTATCCCCATTGTCACTGTCCCCTAATTGCAAGCACTTGCAACCTGTAAAATCCCCCCAAGAGGCCATCAAATGCAAGTCTAGCTTCCGTTTTGAGTATCTATTTCGGCTCAGGTCATGATCTCCCAGTTCGTGGGTTCGAGCCCCGCGTCAGCCTCTGCGCCGATGATGCGGAGCCTGCTTGGGATTCTCTCTCTCTCTCTCTCTCTCTCTCTCCCTCCCTCCCTCCCTCCCTCCCTCTCTGCCCCTCCCCTGCTCGGGCACGCTGCCTCTCCAAAGAAATAAACATTAAAAAAATAATAATAAAGGGCAATAGCCAGCTTTATGAAGTTTAAAAAACGTGAACATTTGGACCGGTCTGTCCACCAGAGGGGACAAAAAATTAAACAGCCTAACGCACCCTTAGACTTTCACAAAGAAAGCACTTCGCCTCTATTTGTCTCGCTGCTGACTTTGGTTAATTGTCGATGGTTAATTGTCGATGGTTAATTGTCAATGACAAATTGTAGTCCGCACCCTCCAGCCTTTTGACGATCTGCCATCTGAAGCTTCAAACGCGGCACCCAGCACGAATGGTCAAGGCAGGGATCTGTCAAACCGGTCCTTCGTCTCTTCATCAACTTATTACGTCCTATTGATGCAAGGTTCTCAGAGGATTACCCACCTGACCACCCTGTGTTTCTCTCTCTCCTTTTTTTTTTTTTTTTTAATAGCATTCACCACGACATCTCTAGCACCAAACACGGGACCAGATATTTTCGAAAGTGCTCGGGGCGCCTGGGTGGCTCGTTCGCTTGAGTGTCTGACCCTTGACCTCAGTTCGGGTCGTGATCCCAAGGTTGTGAGTTCGAGCCCCGCGTCGGGCTCTGTGCTGACAGCTCAGAGCCTGGAGCCTGTTTCGGATTCTGTGTCTCCCTCTCTCTGACCCTCCCCCGTTCATGCTCTGTCTCTCTCTGTCTCAAAAATCAATCAACGTTAAAAGAAAAAAAAAAAAAAAAAAAAAAAGAAAAGCCTAGACTGAGAAGAGCAGGCTATAAGCCAGACAAAGAACAAAAACAAGGAAAAACTAAGATTTACATCTTTAAGGACAGGTGGAGTTTGTTTGAGGTATGGAATATGAGTAGCATGACGTAGTCATTCAGAACACCGCTCAACTCGGTTCAGTTTCTAACGTGACTGCTTACTAGCTCTGTGACTTTAGGTAAGCCACATCGACTCTCAAAACCTCAAGTTTCCGAACTTTGGAAGTAGGTATCGTAATAATGTGTCCCTCTGAATGCAGCTGGGAAGATCACCTCGTCCGTAGCATGTGTCGTTACATGCTGGCAACTGTTGTCATTGTTAGCGGCGAAACAGGGGACACAAAATACCTAGTTTCATTACATCCACCTACCCCTCAATCCTGGCCTGGTGCCTGCTTTGCGCACGGTATTGGGCCCCAGAGACAGGAAACATAATTCTTAAAGGCCTTTTCCACTTAATTGCTGAAATGCTGGAGCGCTGTGATTTTGACTGATGACTGCATTACCTTGATCATGTTTTTGAGTAATGGCTAACTCTCTCAAGCATGACTGTAAATTGACGAGGCATTTGAAAGATGGCCTAAGATTGCAGATAGCCTACACCCTTCAGGCGCTGGCATCTGTGGGAGTCACAAGAGCCCCTTCCTAGCTTAGCATTCTGAATAACAGCTCCCTAAAATATAGCTTCCTACTACAGTAGCAGCGAATAAGGTTGTCACGTGTGTCCTTTTCTAAAATACCAATTTATTGGTCTTCTCCCAGTTACCTTGTCCTTTGTCATGGATTTTCCAGTATCGTTGGCTAGTTCTGGGTTTCCAATATTGGTTTTGTCTCACCTTTGGTCCATTTGCCCACTGACTACCAGACCACACGCTCTGTAGCCTCTAAAATTGGTGAACTGGTCCTTGTCTTCTTGAATAAAGGAGAAGCTATATGCTAGGAAGTATGCTCAGAGCTTCTAGAGGATTTATCTCCCTGAATGTTAGCAAAGGCCCCACAAGGTTAAGAGCTCTACCCCCATTTTATTTTTATTTCATTTTTAATGTTCATTTATTTTTGAGAGAGGGGTGGAGTATTAGCAGAGAGAGAGAGACAGAATCCAAAGCAGGCTCCACGCTCTGGGCTGTCAATGCGGAGCCCAATGCAGGGCTCGAACTCATGAGCCACAGGATCATGACCTGAGCCATCCAGGAGCCCCTCTATCCCTGTTTTAAGAGAAGGAAACTATGGCTAAGAGAAGATAGTTTTCTCTCTCAAAAGCACATAGCTATTTGGCGATATAATGGTTTGAATGTTCCCGCCCCCCCCCCCCCCCCCCCGCACCGGCGTGAAATCAGAGGCTGAAACCTAATGCCCACGTGATGATATTTGGAGGTGCAACTTTTGGGAGATGATTAGGTCATGAGTGGCCAGGACTAGTAAGTACCCTTGTAAGAGAGAACCCAGAGAGCTCCCTCTTCCCTTCCTCCTTATAATGACACAGCAAGAAAACACCCAGCTATCAACCAGGAAGCCGGTTTTCACCAGACAGTAAACCTGCCAGCACCTTGGTCTTGAAATTCCCAGCCTCCCAAACTGTGAGAAATACATTCTGTCTGATTAAAACTACCTAGCATACATAT
This sequence comes from Panthera uncia, assembly GCF_023721935.1. Taxonomy (NCBI): domain Eukaryota; kingdom Metazoa; phylum Chordata; class Mammalia; order Carnivora; family Felidae; genus Panthera; species Panthera uncia. The sequence goes on from NC_064817.1 coordinate 91,937,202, forward strand.
TTTTGTTAGAGCAGCCCAAAAGGACTAAGACAGGTGGCAAGGCCGAAACAGGTTAAAGGGACCACCAGACCCCAGTCCAATGTCCTTTTATGCTTTGTTAAAGGATTATACTCAGCTCAGCTTTAGGACAGCCTGTGTTTGGGGTTCAATAGCTTATCTCTTCTTGCAGCGTAGGGATGTGAGGCACAGTGTATATTCCTGAGGTCGTAGTGAATATGCCTTTTGTGGGGGGGGGGTGGTGAAAAATGACAGTGATAATGACGATCTGCTGATGGGCTAGAATGTGCTACATTACGTTCTTCTGTGCTTCTGTCCAGCATGCTCTGCTCCTTCTAAAGAAAATACAGGGGCGCCTGGGTGGCGCAGTCGGTTAAGCGTCCGACTTCAGCCAGGTCACGATCTCGCGGTCCGTGAGTTCGAGCCCCGCGTCAGGCTCTGGGCTGATGGCTCGGAGCCTGGAGCCTGTTTCCGATTCTGTGTCTCCCTCTCTCTCTGCCCCTCCCCCGTTCATGCTCTGTCTCTCTGTCCCAAAAATAAATTAAAAACGTTGAAAAAAAAAAATTTAAAAAAAAAAAAAATACATCTTCCCTTCTGCCTTATGCCTTATAAATGCCGAACGTCCCGTGGTAGGCAGAAGACTAGACCATCCCCCACGGACATCCTTATTCCCAGGATCTTTGAATGTTACCTGACGTAGCAAAAGGCACCTTTTAGATTTGATTCTCAGTATTGTCCTGGATTCTCCCGTTGAGCACAGTGCCATCATAGGGGTCATTATAAGACAGACAGGAGAATCGGAGTCGGAGAGAGATTGGAAAAAGCTATGCTGCTGATTTGTAAGATGCAGGAAAAGGACCACCAGCCAAGAAATGCCGGCAGTTCTAGAAGCTGGGAAAGGCAAGGGAACAATGATCGCTTAGAGCCTCCGAAAGGAAGTCAGGTCAACACGTTGCTCTTGGCCCAGCGAGACCGGTGCGAGTCTTCTGTCCTCCAGAACCGTAATATACTAAATTTGTGTTGTCTTAAGGTCCTACGTTTGTTGGGGCGCCTGGGTGGCTCAGTCGGTTGAGCGTCCGACTTCGGCTTGGGTCACGATCTCGCGGTCCGTGAGTTCGAGCCCCGCGTCGGGCTCTGTGCTGACGGCTCGGAGCGTGGAGCCTGCTTCGGATTCTGTCTCACTCTCTCTCTGCCCCTAACCCACTCGCAGTCTGTCTCTGTCTCTCTCAAAAGTAAATAAACATTAAAAAAAATTAAAAGGTACTACGTTTGCAGTAATTTCTTACAGCGGCAATGCAAAATTAATATGCCTGCTCCGGGACTCAGTACGGTGATATACCTCCTCCTGAAAGGCCTTGATAGCTCCCAAGGCAGACCCAGGTGTCAGTGTTCCCAGGGCTGGGTGTACATTTCTATCTCTATTACAGGATTCATCACCAACAAGCTGAATTGCACTCCATTTTGATCCTTCTCCTCCTCTCTTCTGGGCAGCTATTGCTTATGGAGTCAAGAGGAAGAGAGGTTCAGTCCACTTCCGGTTTTGCTACAAGTGAAATCCTGGAAAATAACCTGAAATTTATGGGACACACATACTGGCCTTTCAGCAGCTGAATGTTTTTATGGGAATCCCTTTCTGGAGGTTCTCACAGTCCGGCAATCTTGCCTACCTGTGCCAGAAATAGCACAATTCACCAATCTGGCCCTAACCGTTCTACACCCAAGTAATCTCTACACCCAACATGGGGCTCAAACTTAACAATGCTGAGATCAAGAGTCGGGTGCTTTACCAACGGAGGCAGCCAGGCGTCCCTGGCCCTGTCTTAACAGCCTTGTTTTTTTCCACTCCTGATACAGAGTACATCAATCAGAATGCAGCCAGGAAAAGAAGCCAAACCAGCTAGCTCAAGAGGGAATTTAATACACATTACAACCACGTTAGAAGAACAGATAGAACAAATGGGGAAAAGATGAGGCCACCTAGAGCTTAGTAACCCAAAACGCTGCTACCACCCATAGGGGCGAGGGACAAATGCAAGTGATAATATTACGAGTCTGGGAACCAGGGGTCAGGGCTACAAGAACAGATCTGGAACGTCAGAGGAAGAAAAGACTCAACAAAAGCTAGGACCCTGCATTTTCCCAGTAGGAACAAGAACCAACAAGAGGAGACATTGCCAACTGCCTGAAACCCACAGTGTAGCAGAGGGCATACCATGGTTTCTAGTCTTCTCTTGTCCTCCAATCGCTGACTAGAGTCATCTACTGGTCAAATCAAACCAGAAGCCATTTGGCCACGAAGACCAAGAAGTGTAGCTCGCCAGGGTCAAAACACTCAGAGAGCAAGGAAAGGAAAGAGAATGAATCCAAAAGCAAATCCAGTCTTCTCCCAGGTTCCCAAATACAGGATACCTTTTTCTGACTCACTTCACTTGAATTGCACCCTGCCATCTCAAATCTGATCTCCCCTGTGAAGTCTTCTCTAACTATCCTGGCCTGATGAATTCAATGATCTCCGCGGGCTCTACTATCCACTTGGTAATGAACCCAGTCAATACTGCTTGGCAGCTCCATTGCATCTATGAAGGGGACGCAGACATCCACATTTCCTATGGCTTTTGCTTCGCTGTCTGTAGCCTAATTCTAACAGCTGTATAATATTCTTTAGCATGTAAAGACATCCAGTAATGTCCAGGGGTAATATTCAAATATTCAGCAATCGGTATGGCAGGGGCGCCATGCAGTCAGAATGCATCCCAGCCACAAAAAGACCCCGGCTTTTTATAGACCCGGGCTGTAAAAACCTACTAGCCTATACCGGGGATAGACTGCTGATGAGGTGGCTGGGCTATGCAGGAAGGAGAAAAGAGCCTGCAGACATGGGAAACGTACAAACTCCACAATTTGGTTATGTGAGCCTAATTATTACAGTAAAACAATGTTATGAAACAAAACAGTAGAATATAAAATAGCATATTCTCTAAAAATGTAAGACATTATACACGCACGCACACATTATGTCTATTGCACTATAGTCTAAATTTTGATCCATAGGACATATCAATATATCGTATTTCAAACTCTCTTTTTCATATGCATGCACCCACAAATGCATAAATGCATAAAAAACGGAGCATAATGCAATGGTTACCTCTGCGTTCGCACTCTGGGT
>NC_064817.1:91945367-91955146 GCF_023721935.1 Panthera uncia
AACGATGTGCTCGCTTTTTAGCCTCCTACAGCTCCTAAATGTGCTGCCCAGAGCTGAACTGAAGAAATCACTTACAAGTTAAGGAACAGATCGATGGGTGTAGAGAACACCACGAAAATACCTACAGGTAAACCCATCATTCCTGATGTTTTCTTTCCGTTAGGCGCCCCCCATGATTTTTTGCCCTCTACGATGTAAATATTCTTTGCGAACGACAACAAAAATGCATCAACACCAACGCTTGCAACAGAGCTCAAATCACTCACGATGACAAGATCCTCTGTCCTGTGATTTCCGCTTAATGAATCCGATTGGTTTCGAAAGATATTGTGTTGATCAATGCTTGGTGAACTTGAAAAGCAGCCTTTATTTTAATAATAATAAAGCTCCGAGTCTAGAAAATCATCAGAGAGCCTCTGTGGTATTTCAAGAGCTAAAGAAAAACAAAGCAACGGGGAAATGAAGGGACTTGTTTCAATAATGGTTCAATAAAAGCATATAAACTCAACGCAAACTACAAACCCTCAGTGGACCTGCCTCTAAAATGTGCCAATGACGTACATTCTAAATGCAGCCTATCATCTATAACCCGCTTTTGCCTCTCATTAAATAGGAGAAATGTCACCAAAGCTTTATTGTTTTTCAGTTTATTTATTTTGAGAGAGAGAAAGACAGCACAAGTGGGGGAGGGGCAGGGAGAAAGGGAGACAGAGAATCCCAAGCAGGCTCTGCACTGTCAGCACAGAGCCCGATGCGGGGCTCGAACCCACGAACTGTGAGATCACGACCTGAGCTGAAACCAAGAGTCAGACATTTAACCGGCTGAGCCACCCAGGCGCCCCTCACTGAAGCTTTAAATGTCACAAAGCACGTAACTAAAGTGTTTATACTTCTCAAAAGGAACCTCCTCTCTGCCTTAAAACCCAACCTTAGAACTTGCCTCCCCTGGCTGACCTGTCCCCCCTCCCATCCTTACCTTTTACCCTCCGCGATCACAGGAAGAACGGTGTCTCTTCATGCTCAGGGAACACCGCCACTTGGGTTTGTGGGATGCTCAGACCTCCTCTCTCTTTGCCCAACTGCGTTTCAGATCAACTAGTGAATGCCTTTGCTCTTTGGCTCTCAGCTTGTGTATCAGCATCAACTACGTCACTCATATTTCTTATTTTCATATATTCTTAGGAGATTTTAAATATGAGTATTTGGCCTCACTAGATTAGCAGTCCTTTAAGGGCAGGAACTCTACACACAACCAAGAGAGTACCAAGTGTAAAGCAATCATTGGTCAGCACCGACAGAAATGTACAAAGATCTACAAAGCTCAAGCCTGGCTACTGTCTAATGTCCTTTACCTTCAGGAAAGGGGACATAACCATGTGGCCCCAGACCTCATCTGAGTCCCTCAGGCAATTCTTTATGTAGTAACTGCGACCTATATTTTGCTATCTTCCTCCACAATTCACTCTGATCCAGCTGAACAGGACTGTGTCCCGCAATCTACACCCGACTCACTCCCCCTTATGTGATTTTCCACATATGTTTCCCTTCTCCTTTCTACAGCTCGTTCCTTTCTCCAGGAATACAGGCGTACCACGGATGTTGTGGGTTTGGTTCCAGACCATCACAATGAGATGAGTCAGATGATTTTTTTGGGTTCCCTTTGCATACAAACATTACGTCTCCTCTATATGGGAAGCTATTAAGTGTGCAGTCGCATCAGGTCTAAAATAAAAAGACCTACATACTTTAATTTAAAAGTACTTTATTGGGGCGCCTGGGTGGCTACGTCAGTCGGGCGTCTGACTTCGGCTCAGGTCATGATCTCGGCGGTTCGTGAGCTCGAGCCCCGTGTCGGGCTCTGTGCTGACCGCTCAGAGCCTGGAGCCTGCTTCACATTCTGTGTCTCCCCCTCTCTCTGCCCTTCCCCTGCTCATGCTCTGTCTCTGTCTCTCAATAATAAATAAACGTTTAAAAAATAAAAAGAAATAAAAATAAAACTACTTTATTACTGGGGCACCTGGGTGGCTTAGTCGGTTGAGCACCGGACTCTTGATTTCATCTCAGGTCACGATCTCATGGTTCGTGGAATCCAGCCCTGTGTCAGGCTTTGCCCCTGAGCATTGAGCCTACTTAAAATTCTCTTTCTCTCTCTCTCTCTCTCTCTCTCTCTCTCTGATAAAAATTTAAAAATAAAGGGGCGCCCAGGTGGCTTAGTCAGTTAAGCGTCCGACTTTGGCTCAGGTCAAGAACTCATGGTCCGTGAGTTCAAGCCCCACATCAGGCTCTGTGTTGACAGCCCAGAGCCTGGAGCCTGCTTTGGGTTCCGTGTCTCCCTCTCTCTCTCTGCCCCTCCCCGGCTCGTGGTGTTTCTCTGTCTCTCAAAAATAAATAAATGTGCAACATTAAAAAAGAAAAAGAAAATAAAAACTAAATTAAAATACTTTACTACTAAAAACTGCTAACCATCATCTTCACCTTCAAGGAGTCATAATCTTTTTGCTGGATCATGAAGGGTCTTGCCATGATATTGGTTGGCCGCTGACTGATCACGATGGTGGTTGGGGAAGTTTTGGATGCCCAGGGCAATTCCTCAAAATAAAACCACAACAAAGTTTGCCACGTCGACGGACTCTTTCTTTCACAGAGGATTTCTTTGTAGCCAAGCACAGTTATCTTACCAACTCCTTCCAGAATTGGAGCCCGTCCTCTCAAACCCTGCTGCCGCCTTGAGTTGAGGTCATATTCTTAATCTTTTGCTGTCCTTGCAGCAACCTTCACAACATCTTCACTGGCTCTGTGATCTCACGATTTGGGAGTTCGAGCCCCGTCATCGGGCTCTGCGCTGACAGCGGGGAGCCTGCTTGGGATTCTCTCTCGGCCCCTTGCTTGCTGTCTGTCTGTCTCTCTCTCTCTCTCAAAAATAAATAAACAGTTCAAAATACGTAAATAAGTAAATAATCTCAAGAATTCAAATGTGACAGAGACACAAAGTGAGCAAATGCTATTGAGAAAATACTACTCACAGACTCGTTCGACACGGAGTTGCCACAGACTCTCGATTTACAAGAAACACAGTATCTGCGAAGATCACTAGAGGAATGTGCCATAGAATGAGGTCTGCCTGTATACCGTTCCTCCCTGCTCCCCGCCCCGTGCCCACCCCGTGCCGCCCCGTGCAAATCCTATCCAGCCCCACGTCTGTGCCCTGGGAAGCCCTGCCTACTAAATCCAGCCAAGGATTTTCTCTTCCCCAATTACCTACTGAATGTAATGATTTTGTTACTTGATTTTCTTTACACCCGAATATCTTTCCAATGTTCTCCATTGGTTCCATTGCAGAGCGCACAGAATACTAGCCTCGGATCAGATCACATATTTCGTCCTAAACATTCTTCACTGGTCGGGGGAAGCCGGTTGAACGAAGGCCAACGCCCTGCATGTAACATTCAAAGCCCTGCGTTCGCCAATGTAGCTGGGTTCTGGCCAAACCCTAGAGCTCTCTCTCGTGGTCACCTCAGGCTGCCGTTCTAAGATACCACAAACTGGAGCCCTTGAGTAACAGAACTTTATTTTCTCACAGTTCTGGAGGCTAAAAGTCTGAGATCGAGGCACCAGCATGCTCAGCTGCTGGTAAGAGCTCTTTTCTTAGTCTACAGATGGCTGCCTTCTCCTGCGCATTCACGTGGGGCAGAGGGGTGTTGTTCAAGATCTCTGCTATGTCTTATTATAAGGGCCCCAATCCTACCACTAGGGCTCTACCCTCATGACCTCAACATCTAAATCTAATCATCTCCTAAGCCTCCAGGTCCAAATAACATCGCACGGGGACTCGGTGCGTCAGTGTTTGAATTTAGAGGGGAAACAATTCGGGCCACAGCGAACTAAACGCCCTGAGGACGTTTAGTAAACGTTTACCGTCGGAGTTCGCTGTGGAATAAATAAGGTAATTACCACAAAACACACCCCCAGTGTTGCCCAGTGCACCACCACAAAGTTAAGCGCACCACAAATGAGCGCCGTGATTCTGGCTACTTCTCCTAGAATATCTGCACTCCCGGTCTGCTTATCTATCGCTTGCTATCTGGACACCACCACCGTATCTTGCGCAAACCTCGGATCCCTTGAATCAGAATTATAGTCTCCGTTTTCCTCTAATGTACTGAGCTCATATCTTCACTCCTGCTCTTATTCTAGGCTGCCTCAGTCTACTAGGATGAGATCTCTAGAGAGAAAAGCACCGAATAGCACGCTTGAAGACTTGATGGAACATGCGTTTCCTTGTCGAACGAAGGTACTCCATAGCGTGAACAACACCGGACTACGAGTCAGGGTATCCCGTGGTTTTAATTCCGGTGGTACTGCCTTTTTTTTTTTTTTTAATTGGTTTTAATGTTTATTTATTTTTGAGAGAAAGAGAGAGATGGAGCATGAGTGGGGGAGGGGTGGAGAGAGAGACAGAGACAGAATCCGAAGCGGGCTCCAGGCTCCGAGCGTCAGCGCAGATCCCGACGTGGGGCTCAACCTCACGAGCCGCGAGATCGTGACCTGAGCCGAAGTCGGACGCTCGACCCACTGAGCCACCCAGGCGCCCCGGGACTACCTTTATATAGCAGTAATATTTTGAGAGGATGACTCTTAAAGCTTCTGCTTCGTTTTTTGCACCATAAAAAGGAGGGGCTATCCCCAGCTCATAAATATTCCTTACTAAGGAACTTGTTGATCACAGAAATTTCATGGAATGCGATTCTGAATCCCAGCCGTGACACTTACTAGCTGTGTGACCCTCGGAATGGCTTTTCTTTGTTTCTCAGTTATGTCGTCTGAAAACAGGACTCGTAAGAAATTGTTTTGAAGATTACAAAAGACGCGTGTAAAATGTCGGAGGCACCCTAGAACTCATTTGGAACTCGATAAAGTGTAACTCCTTCCCTTATTCCCCAAACCACCCTGGGTACAGAGGCACTTTCCTAGCTATATTTTCATTCCTGCCTGGGCTGACCTTGGGAACTCATTCTCCTCCGAATTCAGTGGTCGCTTCCTTGTTTCTCTTTCCTTCTCATACCTTCCTTGCTTTCCTGCTGAATTGCTCACCTCCACCTCTCTTCCCGGTACGTATTGTCCCCATTTCCATGTAATACTCACAATAATCTTAGGCTCAAGTGCTCGGGCGCATGAATTTACCATCTAGGCAGCCGGCAAAGCAAGAGATTCTTCCCACGCTCCTGAAGCTTCAGTGGGAAACGCTGTGTTTCTGGGACCCATGGGTGAAACGTGGAATGGGTTTTCCCACAGAAGCATCGCTTTGCACGGTCATCAGCATGTATGGCATTATTAACATAGCATGATCCTTCAGATTATGCATTACATAGGCTTTCATGGGCTGTCCTGGGAACCTAATTACCATGGATACCATTGTTTTCTGTGGGAAAAAATGCATTCCACATTCCAAGGAGCTGACTCACAAACATAATATTGGAAACACAAGCCACACTTGAGTCCCAAACTTTCTGTACTTCTTTTCTCTTTTTTTTTAATGTTTGTTTGTTTGTTTGTTTGTTTATTTTTGAAGGGGAGAGAGAGAGACAGAGCATGAGTAGGGGGAGGAGCAGAAGGAGAGGGAGACGCAGAATCCGAAGCCGGCTCCAGGCTCTGAGCTGTCGGCACAGAGCCCGACGTGGGGCTCCAACCCACGAACCGTGAGATCATGACCTGAGCTGAAGTCGGGCGCACAACCGACTGAGCCACCCGGGCGCCCCTTCTGCACGTCTTTTCTAATCTACCTAAGATCAACCTTAAAGCTAGGCACTCTGAACTGCTGACTACTTATAAAAACTGGATAATTAAAAAAAAAATCATTTATAGATATCTGTCCTTGATAGTCATCTCTGTCCCTAGAGGGCCCGCATTCCTATCACTTCCAGAACACTTCTGACAATGCATTACCACTACCTACTTCCCTGCTGGCTTATTTCCCTCTTTCACCTAAGGATAGGGACTTTTATTTTGTTTCTGTCGTGTGTAGGATGGTATCTGATCCTCAGCAGTCAAAGGGAATTTAATAAATGAAAAGCCAAGAGCTACTGACTTCCAGACAAGACGGCAGGGTAAAAGGACCCTACCCTCACCTTGTCCCAGGACTACAACAAGGGAACGCTCACCATCAATGCAAACACCACAGGAAATGACCCGAAGGCAGGCAGAACAAACTCCGTGGCTATATGGAGAGAAGAGGCCACATCAAAGAGGGTAGGAAGGGCAGAGACGCAAAAGGGAGCTAACCTCCACGAGTCTAGCCACCAGAAGGAAGGAGCCAGGAGTGCCCAGAGGGAGGAGAAACAGACTACGGTGCCAGGAAGCCTGCACAGGGAAGACGAAACTGCACAGCATTTGGCTTTGAAAATCAGACGGACCAAATTTCCTGAGTTCTTACAGCCAGTGGGACATAAAGTCTGGAGCTTTAAAAATCAGCAGATGGGATCTGGAAGAGGCCAGAGGGCCAGAGGAAGCTAACACCCAGCCCTGAAAGAGACGGCATAGCAAATGGCCCCACTGAGACACATCTTGGAAGCATCATTTTGAAAGATGACTGGAGCAGACAAGAGGGAGAGTTAGTTACTAGTCTCAGGGTTCCCTAAAGGACTTCTCTAGGAACAAAGGAGCAAGCAGGCACCATTTCCCTCCCATGCCACCCAGCATAAACAGATGGTCACCCGCAGGAACAAGTCTGGTGCCAGTGTTTACTATCTAACTTACGAAACACTGCAGCTGCCCCGTCCAATCAAGCCTGCCTCAGTCCTGACCCCGAGAGTCTCTTTCCCAAGAACTCTGGTGCAAACCTTGCCAACACTGCGTTTCCTGACTTCCCGTGGCGATCACATGTAACCTTGTTAAAAAGGCAGCCCCCAACCACACAGGCTTTGTGCAGAGGCCCTGGGTGGCCCAATAGCCACAGTTGTGGTGTGACCCCTGCGGAAGAGGACAGGCACCACCTTGTTAAAAGCGCACACCCCTGCCGCTAATTTCAAGAGCAAGAAACGTAATTCACTTTACTAACACATAGAAACGGACATAGAGAGTTAGGCAAAGTGAGGAGACAGAGGAATATGGCTCAAATGCAAGAAAAATACAAAATCGCATTCACAAACCTAAGCGAAATGGAGAAAAGGGATATATATGCCTGATAGAGTATTTAAAGTAATGATCATAAAGACATTCACTGGACTTGAGAAACGATGGGAGGCCATCAGTGAGACCCTTAATGGAGATAAAAAAGAACCAAACAAAGATGAATAACACAATAATTCACATTAAAAACACACTTCCTGGGGCGCCTGGGTGGCTCAGTTGGTTGGGCAGCCGACTTCGGCTCAGGTCATGATCCCGCGGTCCGTGAGTTCGAGCCCCGCGTCGGGCTGTGTGCTGACAGCTCAGAGCCTGGAGCCTGTTTCGGATTCTGTGTCTCCCTCTCTCTCTCTGACCCTCCCCCGTTCATGCTCTGTCTCTCTCTGTCTCAAAAATAAATAAACGTTTAAAAAAAAAAAACACACTTCCTGGAATAAATAGCAGATTAGAAGGGGATGAATGAATTAACGATCTAGAAGACAGAGTAATGCAAATAATCAAGGTGAGCAAGTGAGAGGAAAAATTATGCAAATGAGAATAGGCTTAGGGACCCCAGAGATTCCCTCGAATGCAACCACATTCACACAATAGGGAACCCAGAAGAAGGAGAGAGAGAAATGGGGACAGAGTATTTATTTTAAGAAATAATACCAGAAAATCTCCCAAATCTGGGGAGGGAAACAGATATTCAGATCAAGGATGCACGGAGATCACCCCAAAAAATCAACTGAAGGCGGTACACCAGAAGACACGTAGTAATTAATGGGGCACCGGCGGGGCTCAGTCGCTTAAGCATCGGACTTCAGCTCAGGTCATGATCTCGCAGTTCACGAGTTCGAGCCCCGCGTCGGGCTCTGTGCCGACAGCTCGGGGCCTGGAGCCTGCTTCGGATTCTGTGTCTCCCTCTCTCTGTTCCCCTCCCCCTGCCCCTCCTCAAATGAATGAACATTTAAAAATATGTTTTAAAAAAAGATGACACATAGTAATTAAAATGGTAAAAAGTAGTCATAAAGATTTTAAAAGCAGAAAGAGAAAAGACAGGGGCACCCAGCTGGCTCAGTCAGTGGAGCACACAAGTCTTGATCTCAGCATTGTGAATTTAAGCCCCACGCTGGGCATGGAGCCTACTTAAAAAGAAAGAAAGAAAAAGACAAGTTACATACAAGGGAAACCCCATAAGGCTATCGTCAGATCTCTCAGAAGAAACTGTTCAGGCCAGAAGGGAGTGGCATGATATATTCCAAGTGCTGAATGGGAAAAACCTACAGCCAAGAGTCCTCTATCCAGCAAGGCTCTCATTCAGAACAGAGGGAGAGACAAAGAGTTTCTCAGACAAACAAAAACTAAAACACTTCATGACCACCACCACCCCAATAAGAAATATTAAAGAGGACAACTTGACTGGAAAGGAAAAACCTTAAGTGAGAGTATAAAACATAGGAAACACAAAAGCAGTAAAAATAAGTATACCGAACAATCGTTCAAGGGATTCACAAAATAAAGGGAAGTTCAAATTGGACAAAATATTTCTAAAACATGAGGAGAGAGGAGTAAAGACCTGCGTCAAGATAAGTGAGGATCAACTTAATATAGACTGCTGTTATATCTATGTTATAGTTGTGAAAAAATAAAGAGCAGGGAATCTAAGTATAATCCTAAAGGCAGCAAACTGTGAACAGAGCAAGAAAAGAAAGGATCAGAGTTACTACAAAAACAACAAAACAAATAACAAATTAGCAATAAATGCATACTTATCAACACTTACTTTCAAGATAAATGTTCTAAATGCTCCAATCAAAAGATAGGGTGGTAAAGTGGGAAAACAAAACAAGACAAACAAGACTCCAAAACACGTTGCCTAAAAGACACTCATTTAAAACCCACAGGCACCTGCAGATTGAAACTGGGGGGACAGAGAAGCATTTGTCATGCAAAAGGTTGTCAAAAGAAAGCCAGGGTACCAATACTTATATTAGATAAAAGAGGCTTTCAAACAAAGACTGGAACAAAAGACAAAGAAGGACACTATATAATAATAATGGGGGCAATCAACAAGAATATAACAACTGTAAATATTTATGTACCCAACATGGAGGCACCCAAATACATAAAACATAAAGGAAATAATTGATAGCAATACAATAATAGGTGACATTAACAGCCCGCATACATAAATGGAAAGATCATCCATCATCCAAACAGAAAATCAACAAGGAAACAGTGACTTTGAATGACACAATAGACCAGATGGATTTAACAGATATATTCAGAAAATTCCATCTTAAAACACCAGAATACACATTATATTCAAGTGCACATGGAACATTCTCCAGAATAGATTATGTTAGGCCACAAAACAAGCCTCAACAAATTCAAAAAGATCAAAGTCCTATCACGCATCTTTTCTGACAACAACAATATGGAACTAGAAATCACTCACGGGGTGGCGGCGGGGGGCGGGGGGGATGGTGCCTGGGTGGCTCAGTCGGTTGAGCGTCTGACCCCTGATTTTGGCTTGGGTCATGATACCAGAGTTGTAAGATCGAGTCCAGGATTGGGCTCTGTGCCGAGCATGGAGTCTGCTTAAGATATTCTCTCTCTCCCTCAAATAGAAAAGAAAAGAAAAGAAAAGAAAAGAAAAGAAAAGAAAAGAAAAG
>NC_064817.1:91955156-92064630 GCF_023721935.1 Panthera uncia
AGAAAAGAAAAGAAAAGAAAAGAAAAGAAAAGAAAAGAAAAGAAAAGAAAAACAAGAAATCAGCCACAAGGAAAAATCTGGAAGGAGCACAAATACATGCAGGATAATAACATGCCACTCAACAATGAATGAGTCAACCAAGAAATCAAAGAAGAAATAAAAATTTATAGGGAAACAAATGAAAATGAAAACACAATGGTCCAAAACCTTGGTATGCAGTGCAAGTAGTTCTAAGAGGGAAGATCATATCAATACAGGCCTACCTCCAGAAGGAAGAAAAATGTCAAATAAGCAACCTAACCTTACAACTAAAGTAAACAGAACAAGAAGAACAAAGAAAACCCAAAACAAGCAGAAGTAAGGATATTATAAAGATTAGACCAAAAATAAATGACATAGAAATTTACAAAACAATAGAGCAGATCAGCTGGTTCTTTGATGAGATCAAAATTGACAAACCTATAGCCAGACTCATTAGAAAAATAAAAAATAAATAAAAATTTTTAAAAAACAGAGAGAGAAACCTGAAACAAAACGACAAATGGAAGGAGAGAAATAACCAACACCACTGGAATACAAGGGATTGTAGGGGAAGATTATGAAAAATTAGATGTCCACAAACTGGACGACTTAGAAGAAACAGATAATTACTACAAACATATAACCTTCTAAAACCGAAGCAGGAAGAAATAGAAAATTTGAGCAGACTGATGAACAGCAATGGAACTGAATCAGTAATCAAAACAACTCCCAACAAACAAAATTCCAGGACCAGATGGCTTCATGGTGAATTCTCCCAAACATTTAGTGAAGAAGTAATACCTACTCTTCTCAAACTATTGCAAGAAATAGAAGAGGAAGGAAACCTCCTAATCCATCCTATGAGGTCAGCATTACCCTGATACCAAATCAAATAAAAACACTACAACAAAAGAGAACTACACAGGGCTGGCTCAGTCAGGAGTACATGTGACTCCTGATCTCAGGGTTGTGAGTCCGAGCCCCACCTTGATCATACACTTTAAAAAAATAAAAAGAAGAAACGGGAGAACTACAGGTCAATATTTCTGATGAACACATGATAAAAATCCTCAACAAAATACTAACAGACTGAGTCCAACAATACATTAAAAAAACATCATTCACCACTATCAAGTGGGATTTATTTACGGGATGCAAGGGCAGTTCAATATTTGGAAGTCAATCAACACATCGCAGCAGTAAGCGAAAGGATAGAAACCATGTAATTATTTCAGTAGATGCAGGAAGAGCACTTGACAAAGTACAACATCCATTCATTATAAAAACCCTCAACAAAGTTGGTTTAAGATGGAACGGACGTCAACATAATGAAGCCCTTCTATGAAAAACCCACAGCAAATATCATACTCGATGGGGGAAAACTGAGTTTTTTTTCCATTAAGGTCAGGAACAAGACAGGGACGTCCACTGTCTCCACTTGTTTTCAACAAGTCCTAGGCACAGCAATCAGACATCCAAAACAGAAAGGCATCCAAACCAGTAAGGAAGAAGTACAACTTTCACTGTTTGCAGATGACATGATACTCTATGTGGAAAGACCCCACCAAAAAATTGGTAGAACTAATACATGAATTCAGCAATGTCGCAGGATATAAAATCAATGTGCAGAAATCTGTTGCATTTCTATGCAACAATAACGAAACAGCAGAGGTACCGGAAAAACAATCCCATTTATAATTGCATCAAAAATTGTAAGATACGTAAAAATGAATTTAACCAAAGAATTGAAAGACCTGTACTCTGAAAACTATAAGAAACCAAGGAAAGAAATTAAAGATGACACAAAGAAAGGGAAAGATATTCCATGCTCATGGGTTAGAAGAACAAATATCGTTAAAATGTCTATACTACCCAAAGCAATCTACACACTTAATGCAATCCCTATCAAAATACCAACAGCATTCTCCACAGAACTAGAACAAAAAGTCCTAAAATCTGTATGGAATCACAATAGACCCTGAATAGCCAAAGCAGTCCTGAAAAAGAAGAAAACTAGAGTTATCATAATTCCAGATTTCAAGATATATTTCAAAGCTATAGCAATCAAAACAGTACAGTAAGGGCACTAAAATATGCATGGAGATCAACGGAACAGATCACCCACAAATAAACCCATGATTCGATGGTCAATTAATCTTCAACAAAGGAGGCAAGCATATATAATTGAAAAAAGTCTCTTCAACAAATGGTGTTGGGAAAACTGAACAGCTACATGCAAAGGAATGAAACCGGGCCACTTTATTGTGCCATACAAAAAAACCCTGAAAATGGATTAGAGACCTAAAAGTGAGACCTGAAACAATAAAAATCCTAGGCGAGAGCCCAGGCAGTGACGTCTCTGACATCGGCTAAAGCACCATTGTTCGAGAAATGTTTGCGGAGTCAAGGGAAAAAGCAAAAATAAACTACTGGGACTACATCAGAATAAAAGGCTTCTGCACAATGAAGGAAACAATCAACAAAACTAAAAGGTAACCTGCCAAATGGGAAGAGATATTTGCAAATGACACGTCCAAAAATGGGTTAATATCCTATATGTATATATATGTATATATATGTGTGTGTGTGTGTGTGTGTATATATATATATATATAACCCTTACACAGCTCAACATCAAAAAAAACCCACGAATAATCTGAATAAAAACGGGCAGAAGACACGAGCGGACATTTCTCCAAAGACGACATCCAGATGGCCGACAGACGCATGAAAAGATGCTCAACGTCACTCATCATCAGGAAAATGTAAATCAAACTACAATGACATGTCACCTCACACCGGTCAGAATGGCGAAAATCAAAAACACAAGAAGCGACAAGTGTTGGCGAGGATGTGGAGGGAAAGGAGCCCTCGTGCACTGCTGGTGGGAGAGCAAACTGAAGAAAACTGTGGAAAACAGCGTGGAGGTTCCTCAGCAAGTTAAAAATAGAACTACCCTACGATCCAGTAATTGTCCTATTAGGTATGTATCCAAAACACTACAAAGACACTAATGCAAAGGGATATGTGCACCTCTAGTTTATCGCAGCATTACTTAGACAAATTATGGAAGCGGCCCAAGTGTCCATCAATAGATGAATGGATAAAGAAGATGTGATACACACACACACACACACACACACACACACACACGAATATTATTCAGCCCCGGAAAGAATGAAGTCTTGATATTTGCAATAACATGGGTGCAGCTAGAGAGTATAATGCTAAGGGAAACAAGTCAGAGAAAGGCAAGTACCCTATGATTCCACTCCTAAGGGTGAGAGGGGAGGTGGATGGGAGGACGGGGGGAAATAGGTGATGGAGGTTCAAGAGTCCACTTATCAGGTGAGCACCGAGTCATGTATACCATTGTTGAGTCACTATACTGTACGCCCAAAACTAATCTAAACACTGTATGTTAAGCATACCGGAATTAAGATTTAAAAACTAATTAAAAGCAAGCCAAGAGCTATGGATGCAATGGAAGACAACACAGGTTGTTTGTCTTCGTGGACCAGAGTGGTGGGGTCTGGGAGAAGGGTACGTGGCTAAGCGGAAAAGAAAGAGCTAGCCACACTAGCATGGTCAACACCCAGGGTACCGCGGCTTCGCTGCTAGATCATTCACAGACTCTGAAATGATCAGGCACTGAATATTAACAGAAAAATGAAGGAATCAGATAATTAGATGAAGACAGAGCTACTGGGGACCTAGGAGAGAAAATCTTCTCCTCCTCATTTTCCAGCGATGGCCATTTGAGACCCAGACAGGAGCCGGGACTTACCATTCACCCAAACCCAACATCCCCTCCCTCCATCATCTAACAGTTCTCTTTATGATCGAACCGTCGGCCAGGAAGGATGACCACCGCCCTCAAAGGGAAGTCCAAACTGTCCCTGAGGATCTTCTACCTGGCTATCCTCTGGGGTCAGCCCTACCTAGTTATCAAGGCCGGAGCGAGTTATAAAACCTAAACGGGAATAAAATCTCTCTTATACAGGAAGAGCACTCGAAACGCACACAGCTCCACTGTTCTCATGCAACAATACAAAAACCCCCAACGAGGGTCAACCAGGCCCTGCACAATCGATTCCATTCATGCTATATGGCATTTCCCAAGATTTGTGGCAGAAGGTATCCTATATTCACATTAAGACTATTCTATAAACGTCCTATGGTTATGTATATCATATTTTGCATTCAACTTCTAAAAGCATGGCTGTGTTTTCAAATAGATGGCACTAAAACAGGCTGTTTGAACAAGAAAAATGGTTAGAAAATGTATTGAGGTACAGGAGAACGGGTGGAAATTTCCAACAGCAAAAATGACCTCTCCCGTTGCTTTTTTTTTTTTTTTTCCCTCCATCAAAAGAGTCTTTGAAGATTCCAATGGGGATTTTCTAGCCACAAGTGTCAAAGAGTACCTTGCAGACAGAGATCATTCGATGCAGGTACCAGTTTGCTTTTCCATACCTGTCTTTGTACATATTTTATGAGTACTAAGTGCTAGGGTGAAAATAGCACCGAACTGGGAAATCAGGAAGCCTGGCTGCTAGTCCCCTCTCTGACACCGACGAGCTGAGCTATCCCGGGAAAAATCGCTCACCCTCTACGAGCATCCGTTTGCCCAGCTGTAAAACGAGCAGAGGAAAACAGATCAGCATCCCCTCAGAGCCCTGCACGTGTTGTGGACACAATTTCATCGGTCAAAAAGAATGCCAGGGCCATATGACGGTTCACGCAGCATTGCAGTGAAACTTTGGTGATTTTGTTCCTGTTGGATGAGTGGCTGATGAGGGAGAAGGGGACTAGTCTCAGTAATTCTCCAACTAGAAATTGCAGTCCTTTACATCCGAAGAAACGCTTTGCGACGTTGCTGCTGCTGAGGGTCCGGCGTCCGCTCAGTGTCCACGCAGACCAAAGTACGGTTAATGTAAGCCAGGCTGTGACCAGCAATGCCACAACAAGGGGCTGATATGCCATTGGGTTTCCAGAATGACATATAGACTGCTGGACACAATCTCTATCACAAATGAACAAAGTGTATCTTTGGAATATCTGATTTGTCAGATTTCGATGAGCACGGGTGACGGGATCTAATGAGATTTCACTTGGTAAAGCTAAGAGGCGAAACCGGGATCTTGAGTTACCTCACCAAGAAAGGCATTCAACCGCCCAGCCTGAAATGGTCAGGACTTCGATACTATCATTAACAGAAATGTCAGTGCCGCAGATTGTCTATTTCGTGGGGCCTAGCACTCTTGACACAAAGAACATTTTCCAATCTAGACTCATTAACCCCATCGCTTTTGCTCTTTTCAGGGCCCTACGGTCAGTCAACTAGCCTGACAGGAGGTTCAAAGTCAATAAAGCTTTAATACGCACTGTATAAAAGGCAACAACTAAGGGGAAGCTAGATAAAAATATGGTTTGTATATCCCTGAAAACCTACAAACACATACCGTGGGAAATAAATAGATCTGGGACTTGACTTTAAACTCCCCAAAGTAGCACATGTGACATTGCATGACATAACTAATTCCTGTCTACGTCTTTGATCTCATTTCCCAAGACCCTCTCATAACACGTCCTACTACCCTCCAGTCATATGTTATATTAACAGTTCCCGGCGAGGTGCCTGGGTCTCAGGGGGTTGAGCATCAGACTCTGGATTTCAGCTCAGTTCGCGAACTTGGGGTTTGTGAGTTCGAACCCTGCATCGGGCTCTGCGCTGAGAAAAATCCCAAGAAGGCTCTGCACCTACCTACCTCACTTGTTCTCTCTCAAAGTAAATAACTTAAAAACAAACAGTTCCCAGTGTATGTTCCATGCTTTGACATAGGTCATTTCTTCTACCTGGACGATCCTTTTCGCTCTGAATTTTTCACTTTAGCTTGAAGGGGAGCAGAATATACTATCCCAAAACATGTCTCTTTGACATAAGGATTATTTTGAGCTTTGTATTTATTTTCTTGTAGAGAGAGCTTTACATATTTGTTCACTCAAGCCGTTGTGATCTGTCATTGATTCTACAACCCATGTTCTCTTAACGAACTTTTGGGAAGACGCAAAATCTTCTCTTTCTCCTTTTTTAAATTATTTTTTATGTCTTTATTTTTAAATTGTCTTCTCAAGTTTATTTATTGAGAGAGAGAGAGAGAGAGAGAGAGAGAGAGAGAGCAGGGGAGGGGCAGAGGGAGAGAGTGAGAATCCCAAGCAGGCTTTGCCCTGTCAGCACGGATCCAAAAGCAGAGATCGATCTCATGAACCATCAGATCATGACCTGGGCTGAAATCAAGAGTCAGACACTTAACCGACTGAGCCACCCAGGCGCCCCTCTCCTTTTTTTAATTTCTATTTTTTAATTGAACTCTCGTTGGCATACAATGCTGTATTAGTTTCACGTGCACAACACTGTGAGCTGGCAATTATATTCATTTTGAAATCCTTACCATGATAAGTGTAATACACTGTGCCACCATACAGAGTTCTTCCATTGCTATTCACTATATTCCCTACGCTATAGTTTTTGTCCACGTGACTTATTTTTTTAATAAACGGAAGTGGGTACCCCTCAATCCCCTTGCCCATCCCTCACTTGCCCATCCCTCATTCTGGAGACCAGTTCATTCTCTAGATTTATGAATCTGTTCTTGTTTTTTTTTTTTTTTTCCTTCGTGTAGTTTCGTAGGTTCTATATATAAATGAAATCACATAGCATTTGTCTTTTTCTGTCTATATTATTTCACTTAGTATAATATCACTTAGTATAATACCTTCTAGGTCCATCCACGGTGTTGCAGATAGCAAGATCTGATTCTTTTTTATGGCTGAGTTATATTCCACTGTGTGTGTGTGTGTGTGTGTGTGTGTGTGTGTGTGTACCACCATTTCCTTATCCATTTATCTGTTGACGGAAACTTAGGTTACTTTTCTAGACGATTGTAAATAATGCTGCGATGAAGATGATGCATAGGTCTTTCCAAATTTGTGTTTTAAGCTTATTCATCTTGAGAGAGAAAGAGTGAGAGAGAGTATAAGCGGGGGTGGGGGGGGGGGGAATCGCCAGCAGGCTCTGCGCTGTCAGCACAGAGCCCAACAAGGGGCTCGATCCCAAGAACCACGAGATCATGACCTGAGCTGAAATCAAGAGCCGGATGCTTCACCGACTCAGCCACCCAGAAGCCCCCCAAATTTGTGTCTTCATTTTCTTTGGGTAAACACCCAGAAGTGGAATTATTGGATCGCACGATATTGCGATTTTCAATTTTTTGAAGAACCACCATACTGTTTTCCATAGTGGTTGTACCAGTTTACACTCCCACCAACAGTGCATGGGCGTCCCCTTTTCTCCTCATCCTCCCTAGTACTTGTGATTTCCTGTCTTTTTGATGTTATCTATTCTCACCGGTGCAAGGTGGGATCTCATTGTAAAAACTACAGTTTGCGTTTCCTGAAGCTGGTTATGTTTAGGAAACAGCAGACAGAGGAAAATCTCTGAAATCCCAGTAGATATAAGGAAAATCTCTATGTGTAAGGATGTCTCCTTCCCTGCGCTAAGAGGAGGAGAATGAGTAAATCTCTGGAAACTCCTACCAATGGAGAAGGCAGGGACTTCAATCGGCATAAAAACAAATCCTCGCTTAGGGTGCTTTGCCTGATACCCTCCCATAACTGGCTACCCCCAGCCACAACATCTTATTTTTCTTTTCTGATGGAGATACTATTTAAGGTGATGTTTTGGGCCATTTGGGGGGGAGTTAAATCAGTTTTTCTGGGTATGTCATTCAACTTGTTTGTTCCTTGTTAATCTTTTATTATGGGGGGGGGGATCATTCAAGAATCTTGAAGGGCAAAAGGAAAATTTTTCCTGCGCTACAAACTCAAGTTTCATCTTCTGTCTTAAGCCTCCAATGACAATTTGTTAAGTGCCTTCCTATACATCTTCATAGAATCCAATGCCTACATGTGCCGATCAAAGCTCTCCTGTTACCGAATTAAGATTACTTATGCCATCAGCTCCTTGAGAGAGGATGTCACCTCTTACTTATTTGTATATTTCCAGTTAACTAATAAAGGGTAAGCACTTATTAATATATATGTTGGCTTATACAGCATAACGAGGATGATCCAGTCATTGGAAGCCATGGATATAAATTACCAAACATTTGCTTCACACGGTCCCACATTAAACTTCCCAGTGTGCTTTCTCCAGGTCTCAAGCTTCCCTTCCAGCAGCTCTGACATACAGAAGCCACCAACCATCAGAGATGTTGTTTTTCGTCGTCGGTCACTTTCTGACACGAAACTCAACATAAATCATCCCGCTGCGTGCAGAATGAGCGCGATAACCGGGGGCGAAGGGGAAAGGAAGAAGACAAAACCAAGACCAGAATGGTCTAGAAAAGGGTCACGATGACTTTCATTCCTCCACGAGCTCTTTGTGAATTACATCCCACATTCGCCTTTTCTTCTGGGTATTTGAAATAATGTCAGACTAAGTCATAAATGTCAGAGGAGTTATTGCTGCAAATGGTCTTTTTTTTTTTTTAACGTTTGTTTATTTTTGAGAGACAGAGCAGGGAAGGGACGGAGAGAGGGAGACAGAGGATCCTAAGCAGGCTCTGCACTGACAGCAAAGAACCCGATGCAGGGCTCCAACTCACAAACCTTGAGATCATGACCTGAGCCACCTGGGTGCCCCACAAATGGTCCTTCTGAGCTACCTTCTCTCATCGAGCCTATGAGAAAGTTGCAAGTTCAATCTCCCTTTTTGAGCATGATTCTTCTTCCAACGTACTCTTTCTCTCTTTTCTCTCTCCTTCCCTCCTCCACTCCCCTCTCTCATAGTTACTCCTAGAGTTAATATTTTTCCACGTCCTTACATATTTTGTAATGTGGCTGCATTTAGAATTATTCAAGTCATTTTGTTACCATTTTAAAATCTTCACATGTATTGATTTCAGTTTTCAGTCCTTAATTCCATGAAATTAATAGGTAAATTCATATTTTTACACCTCGATTCAAAGACAGATGCTTTGGCTATGGTGTACGTTGTCATTATTTACTTGATATTTCATTTTTATTACTTTAAAGCACAACATTGCGAGTGAGCCAAAATCATCGATGGATGGATGAATACCCCGGGTCCCGTCATAGCCCTTGTGGGAATTAAAATGTACTGCTCTTACAAAGCAGTAAGAGCATGTGATACTTGCAAGTCTTTCCGAATTACAGAGCAATACAACGTACATTCTTGAACTGAGTGCTAGAAGAGGAATCAGGAGACTGTGACTCGGGTAAGTCACTTACCACAGTTCAACGTCAAAACAAGCCTCCCTCCCATGTCTGGCTGGGTTTGTGTGCCAGGCACAACTTTTAAAAAGAGCATTCATTTCACTTGATCATCATAGATCTGACTCACTGACTGACTTTATTTATTTATCTGTTGTTATTTAAGTACTCCCTACACCCAACGTGGGGCTCGAGCTCACAAACTGTGAGGGCGTGACCTGAGCCAAAACCAAGAGTCAGAAGCTTAACCGACTGAGCCGCCCAGGCGCCCCCAGATTTGTCTTAATGACAGCAATGCGCTTTCCCTTTTTATTCACCTAATTGTGCCGCAACTGGGGTTTTTCAAATAAGAGATGAAAACAAGGATCCCAATCCTTTTGATGGAAATCATTCATCATTGTCAATTAATACAAGGACTTTTCAACATGTCTCTGGGCTTTGGTTGTATAAATTTTATTTCCTGGAGCTATATCAACCTGGGATGAACGCCACGCTACAAGTTAATTCACAGAACTAAAACCAGACAGAAGCAGGTACACCTAGGGGCGCCTGGGCGGCTCAGTCCGTTCAGCGGCCGACTTCGGCTTGGGTCACGATCTCGCGGTCCGTGAGTTCGAGCCCCGCGTCGGGCTCTGGGCTGACGGCTCGGAGCCTGGAGCCTGCTTCGGATTCTGTGTCTCCCCCTCTCTCTCTGCTCCTCCCCTGCCCTCACTCTCTCTCTGTCTCTCTCTCTCAAAAAGAAATAAACATTAAAGAAAAAAAGAAACAGGTACACCTGAACCTTCAATCTATATCACCATTATTTACGTTATACTGTACAAGCTCCTAAGCATAGGATTCCGTATAGTTTCTAATCTGCACTCTATCCTTCTGGCTTTAATTTCTGTACCTTCCTTCCATTCTACTACATTTCCCTGACCCTAACTTCTACGCATGTGCTCATGCCCCAACCCCATCCCACCTTCTACTCCCATTGTGTCTAGTGAATCCAAGGCCCAATGCAAGTATCAACTGTTCCATAAAACCTTATTCTACTGCCTTCGGCAGATCTGTTATTTTCTTGATGTGGTCTTAGCAGCTGGTTCGTATCTCTAATACGATACACAGAACCTCATACCACTTACGTGCCTGTTTCCCTCACCTGATGGTAAATGCCTCGAAGGCAAAGAACCGTGTCTCAAATGTTGATTCCCAAACACTAGAATCAGAGTTAATC
Organism: Panthera uncia; assembly: GCF_023721935.1. Classification (NCBI taxonomy): domain Eukaryota; kingdom Metazoa; phylum Chordata; class Mammalia; order Carnivora; family Felidae; genus Panthera; species Panthera uncia. Next base: position 91,965,691 of record NC_064817.1, read on the forward strand.
GCATCCTCCTTTGTCCTGCCGTGGCTCTCTATTTTCACACAGTCTACGCTATCAAAATCATTTCTTTACAAATCTGTCTCTAAGCGAGCTCATTTAGATCCAGGACTCTCCAGCAATTTGCACATGAACAGAAACAGAGCAAGGGTTTAGTAAATATTTGGCAAAATGAAGCAGATGACAAACCTTACTGCCATTTACGCCATTTTCGAACGACTTGAGCTACCGTCAAATAGGAAAGATGAATCATTCAGAATTGAAAAGCGATTACAGTGTGAACATTCTGATCAAACGTTGAAAGGATGGTCCCGGCGCCTGGGTGGCTCAGTCAGTGGGGCGTCCGACTTCGGTTCACGTCGTGATCTCATGGTACGTGGGTGCAAGCCCACAGCAGGCTTCCTGCTATCAGCACAGAGCCCACTTTGGATCCCCGTCCCCTTCTCTCTACTCCTCCCTCCCTCACGTGCTCTTAAAAATAAATAAACATTAAAAAAAAAAAGGATGGTCCAATCACAAACATAAATATAGTCCTACTATTATCCATACAAGAAAAAAAAAACATAGGAAATCAACATAATTCAACAGGTATTTATTGAGCACCTACTATGAGCCGGGACCCTTAAGTAGCTGGTGCTACAACAGAGAACAAGACAAATTCCCTTCATTCACGTAACTTACATTTTAGAGAGAAAAACAACAACAATAAATATACTTTTTTTAACTTTGTTTGAGAGAGGAGGAGCGCGAGAGATGGGGAGGGGCAGAAGAGAGAATACCGAGCACGCTCCACACTGTCAGCGCAGATCCCAACGTGGGGCTTGATCCCACGAACTGAGAGATCACGACCCGAGCTGAAATCCAGACTTGCGTGCTTAACCGACTGCACCACCCAGGTGCCCCACAAATTTTTGAAAACACAGAGTCTGCCAAGAGGTACTTAGGTACCACGGAAAATAATAAAGCAGAATAGAATTCTGATAATTTCAATAATTCAAGGAAAAAATATATTTGCTTTGGTTATGTGACAGTTAGGAGCCTAAGTGTTTCTTTAGGACTACTGTGTAGGTTTTGGATTCTGCAGGTTATTCAGCACCTGTGGAAATACAAATTGATTTCCTTAGCATTATCAATGGGTGATACAATCTACAGAATCATTAATGCTAATGTCAATATTATCAACCCCTGGGGGGGTGGTGGGGAGGGGGCGGGAGGGTAGGGAAGGAAAGAACAATGAGAAAGAAAAAGTGGAAGGAAACAAAATGAAAAAAGGGGGATTTAGTGCTCTAAATCTGCATTTATCCAAACACGAATATTGCCCTTGAATTCCCCATCATGGGGTTACTACAAAGACAAATCACCCTTATTATAAAATCCCCTGGGGGTGCCTTGGTGGCTCAGTTGGTTAAGGGTCCAACTTCCATTAACATCCCAGATGGATCTATCTTATGCTGGCTTCTACAGAAGAGATAAATACTGGGGCGCGATTTCAAGAGTATCATTCTTCTTTATGTACATTTCTTATCACAGACCATCTCCCTTCAGGCGGGAGAAATTATGTTTCGCTGAAACTCTCCCTTCTTCAGAAGTAATGCAGATCTGCCTTAAAGCTGATGACAAAGGGCTCACCACTGTTTTTCTGTGGTATTTCTGGAAAACGACACAGTGCTGTTTTCTCTTTTCATAAAGAAACGAGGCATTGTTATGGGCTTAGCCACAGTCTTCCAATCTTTAAAAAGACATCAGCAGACTAAATCATTCAGCAAAGAATTTGCGTATGTGTGTGGAGCAGGCCGTGGTCAAATTATCATGCCGATTCTTCCTACATATCCCGATATTAAAACCAGATTTTCACAGCTTACGGGAAAAAAGGCGTTCAAAGCATAAAAATATTAGACAATCTGGTTACCTGAAGATATTTTTCTTTTAAAATCGCTGTGTGTTTTCAAGTAACAGGGTAATAATAATTCTTTTAATTACATAAAAATATGTGCGATAACATTTTTGCCACGTATTTACTCATGTTCTCGCCAAGTGCTCTTTATCCAAAATGAAAAACAGGGTCCTACTGCCAAGTCCGCTCTCTTTAAAATGGAAAAACGGGATGACCTCTATTACCCTCTTTAGAATTCATATTCTCATTTGCACTTTACTGACTTGGGGCTAAGCCCTCAGGAATGGAATCAGCGTGAAATTGTTAATAAGTATTTTTTAATTATTCATTTGTTCAATCATTTCCTCTATCTTCCTTGTATTCACATAGAAACAAATTTAACGTGAGGGTTAAACATTCTCTTCAGAAAAGAAGACACTAATCAGGAGAATAAAAGAAAATTTAAAACATGTAATTATGCCACCCCAACATGATGTATGTATATTACACAGTCTACGTAACCACCCTCATATTATGAGAAATTTAAGTTGTCCTATAATAGTCAACCCGGCTCTGGTGATCCTTGCAGGTAAATTGTAGCAATCATTCATTTCCCAAAGAAAAAGTGCTAGAGGCGAAGGTCAAGAGGCATGAAAATATTTAAGACTTTGAAACGCACTGTCAAAATGAATTCTGTGCACATCGCCTTATGTATCCTCGACTGCCATTAAAAATAAGGACAGTGTAAATACTAATGTAGCTACCCAGTTCCTCTGCTGTCTCACCAATAGGTGGGATTATCCTTCTTCTTGAGGTCTGTTAATTTGACAGGCAAAAACACCATCGATCTCTTAAAGAGAAGAGTCTTTATAAATTCCCAATCAACAAACACTGGTTATATCCACTTTGTGTCAGGTGTTGTGTTCAACTCGGAAGGTCACAAAACCAAATGAAGACACCAACATAGCCTCCAGAGAACCTTAAATCTAGCGGAGGATTCAGACGTGTCCACAAATGGTAAAGACAAGAGACACGCGAGTGTAAGATCAGGGACAGAAATAAAAATATACAGCAGACCTGCACCCAGGACGTGGTTTTCCTGAGCCCATTTCAGCACACAAAGGCATTTCTATTTTTCATAACGTGACGGATCCCATATACACAGCCACGTATTTAAATGAGAGAGAACGGAAAAAGCACACAGACCCGAGAAGAGAGCGAATAAGCTCTGTGAAGTTAGCTAGGCCGGTAAAGGATTAGCAGGGCTGGCTAGACTACGAAATGCACCTGCGTTCCTTACAGAAAAAACGAATAAACTCCAAGCTGCATGCTTACGCCGACCCTACAGAGGAGAGGGGAAGTGACAAGAGTGTCTAGGAGAAGGCTTCGTGCTCGGTCGACCCTGGTCTATACCTGGTCACCAGTCACCACCTCAGCACACAGAGAAGGGAAGGTATTCGGGACCAGCCATGAAAGTGTTTGTCAAGTTGACTATACTCTTTCTGCCGCCCTTAGGGAGGAGTAAGACCACCAGAATTGACTGAAGACACCAGGGTTACACAGATCAAGAATATTAACTTTTAAAAAAGAATATTAAATTCAGAGAGGTTAAGCTACCAAGGTCTTCCCACGTACGAGGGACAGAAACTCTCTGAGGTCCGTTTTGACCGGCTCTCTCTAACACTTCGTAGTTTCAGGAAGCAGCCTGGACATGATCTCTAACACGGACAGCACAGATCTTAAAATTGCCTTAATTATTTGTCATAAATAAAATAAGCACATTATATTTTATTTTTCCTTTGAAGTGGGGATTTTTGGTAACACCTTAATGCAAATCAGGTCACATTTTGTTTTCATTTTTTTTTCCTTAAGTTTTATTTTTCATATCTGTGAGACAGACAGAGACAGGGCACGAGCAGGGGAGGGGCAGAGAGAATGGAGACAGAATCCGAAGCAGGCTCCAGGCTCCGAGCCGTCGGCACGGAGCCCGACGCGGGGCTCGAACTCACGAGCCGCGAGATCGTGACCGGAGCCGAAGTCGGACGTCCAACCGACTGAGCCACCCAGGCGCCCCAAATCAGGTAACGTTTTAATGTGAAATACAGAAATATTTATTCCCGGTTCACCGAGGATGCTGGCATAGGCTGTCGATAGACACACACGTGGTGAAATGGAGAACAGAAGCAATGGTTAACAACATCCTAATGGAAATCTTTTTGTGCCTTAATTTTTGAAGACTTCACATAAACCCGCGTTAGGGCCTGAAGAACCCAGACATTAATGGAAATTAATGGATCTCGCTGTCCACACCTGCATTGAAAACAGTGCCTATGTTCTCTATCTCTGCCCCAAACGCTTTCAAAAAACAAACGAGGGCATCTTTACAGCCATTTTTTGGCTTTGCTTATAGCGAGCTCTTTTTGGTCCGCTTCCTTTTAAGAAATTGGTCAGTGATTCATTTTATTTACAGTGAAATCCTCTTACATAAGATTTTTTTTTTTTTCTCCCTCCTCCAGCTGAACTGCACTGTGAGTGAAAAGTCATTAGACCCAGATTTTCCATTTGTATTCCGGGAGGCAGGAAAACCCTCAGGACTCTCCCATTTTCGTTTCTACAAAGGGAGTGTTTAGGGCCATCAGAAGCGTATGCGGGCCCCACTCTTGCAGCTCCCGGCTTCTAGCACTTGGAAAGCTTTTCGGGCCTCCTGCTGCTTTCTGAGCCTTACATTTGCATTTTAAAAATTCAGATGGAAGTAACCACTCCCTTGGCTATTATATCCTGTGAATCAGAGCCAACCTGTGTAAATGGTAAGGGTGTTTGAAAATGCAAGAATTCAATTGACCTGACAACATGGGCAAATGTCACGGGTTACCCCATTGACTAGGATAATGGGAGCTTGGTGGTGTCTACAGGAAGGAGTAGATCCTATATAAAACAATACAGTCTATAGTATTGTTACTGAAGGTTTGGTTTGGTTTTGTTTTTCGAAAATGGCGTTGGATGAGAAGAAGGGAAAGAAATTAAGAAGTTATGGTCACAGATACAAAGACGATGTCGGCCTTGCACGCCGCTATGACGTCGCGCTCCGTGAACACAAGTGGCGTTGGCAACGTTAAATGAATGAAAGATCTCAAGGAAGAAAAGCTACTAAGTAACATGCAAAAAAATTTTTTAAAAAAATATTTTTTCTAATGTTTCTTTATTTTTGAGAGAGACAGAGACCGAATGCGAGTGGGTTAGGGGCAGAGAGAGAGGGAGACACAGAATCCGAAGCAGGCTCCGGGCTCCGAGCTGTCAGCCCGGAGCCCGACGCGGGGCTCGAACTCACGGACCGCGAGATCATGACCTGAGCCGAAGTCGGACGCTCAACCGACTGAGCCACCCAGGCGTCCCAGTAAAACGAAAATTTTTAAAAGTGTCTGCCAGAGGCACCCTATTTATTCTTGAATACATTTATTTGTTGATGGGGGGGGGGCATATATACCAAAAAGCAGTACTGAACAACACAGACGAAATGAATTGATCCTTTAGATAAAATACACATAACAATGAATCAATGGACCCGGAGCCTGGGTGGCTCAGCTGGGTAAGGGACCTACTCTCCATTTCAGCTCAGGTCACAGGTCCCAGCCCCCCCCCCCCCCCCGGGGCTTTGCTGTGCCGGCATGAATTCTGAATTCTGAATTTTCTCTCTGCCCCTTCCTCTACTCGTCCTCACGCTTCCACTTTCTCTCTCTCTCTCAATACATACACAAACATGAAAAAAAATAAAACACTCAATCAATGGAGAAAAAGAGGCGATCGGACCAGAACGAACAGCAAAAGGAAATCCCAGATACCTAGAGGCAGAAAAGAAAGTACCCGTAGCTTTCAAAGCAGGACAAAGGAAAGTACCTACTCCCAATACAGGCAGTGCCTTCCAGGAGAGGAGACAGGACAAAGACAGAGTGAATAGAAAGGAGGGTAGAAACACCACCCACCTCAACGCACGCCCAGTCCGATGCAGCCTTGTAGTAAGACTAGGAATCCGGCAAGTGAAAAAGAAACTTGCTCTATGACACCAGACCGGACGGCACTACCATGAAAGCAAGAAGCTACACAGTAAATACAAAAAATAATTGGGCAGAGGAAGCATTGAACAAGAAGCCATGAGATCTGTCACGGCTTCTCGTAGAACATCGACAGACCTCGAGTGCATCATGCCAGATGCAGTGACACAGAAAAAACTATGTATCATAGAATATCACTTCTACGTGGGATCTAAAAACAAAGCAAACAAACGAAAAGCCCCACTCATGGCCAACAGGTCGGTGCTTGAGGATGAGTGAAAGGGGGCAAAAGGTACAAATTTCCAGTGTGAAATAAATAAGTCACAGGGACGCAGTGTTCGTCATGGCGACCGTAGTTCTGTAGTTAATACTTCGGCATTGCATATTTGGAAGTGACTAAGGGAGTAAATCGTGTAATCTTAAGTTTCTCGTAACAGGAAAAATGGTTTTTTTCCTCAAGTATTAACTACACGCAAGATATTGTTGGAAAATGTGGTACGGAACATACGGACGAATGCAAACAGTAAGCGTCCTTCTGATGGGGGAGCGGGGGGCAAGCTGAGGGCAAAATACAGGCTGGCACATGTGTGCATGCCCCCCCACACACACACACACACACGCCAGGTGGAATATGTGATATTCCGCGGACACTCCTGGCTACCCAAGAACAAAGGAAAGGGGTTGAAGTGCTTGCCATGGTACGCAAGCAAAGAAACGAAGGCACATGAAAAATTAAATTCCCTTACTGCATCTATACAGCCTACTGACAAGTCCTTGAGACCTCCCTCTAGGATCTCCACTGCCTCAAGGATGACACTTCGCTGGGGGCAAAAGAGAACCTTAGCTTAACATTAACCCAACCTCGAGGATCCTGTAAGCCTATTTCCTTTATCTCAACTCCCCCAAGATATATGGTGGCAATGGTACTCCAAGCTTGGTCCCCCCCGCCCCCATATACATCTGAAGGGTTTCATGACTGAGGTTTTATGAAACAGTAATAAATGGGGTTTCCCTAGCAACAGCTAACGTCTCAAGGTCCTGGACCCCTGGCTTCCAAAATACCTTAGAGACTTACTCTATCCCTGACCCCCTCCCAACCCGAGGGTATGTAATGAGTTACCCCTCACAACCCCAGTGCAGCTCTTTCTGCCCACGGGTCCTGTCCCCGTGCTTTAATAAAATCATGTTATTTCTTTTTTGCGCCAAAGGCAGCTTCAAGAATTCTTTCTTGGCTGTCAAGCTCCAGACCCTACAAACCCCCTATCACCCCAAAACGTCATCACTTCACTCTATTGGGAATGACTGTTGTTCTCTCTGGCAATCTTAGAGGAAATGAACTCACTCTCTCAGCTTAAGTATGACACTGCCTGGGTAGATGCCCCTTGTTGGGTTGAAGGGGTTCCCAGCTATCCCTGGTTTGCTGGGATTTTTTGTAAGCAACGGGCATCAGATTCTATCCAATGCTTTATATGTACGCATCGATGTGATCGTAGGGTTTTTCTTTTTTAATCGGTTAATGTGGTGAACTACATTGACTGATTCCTCAGTACTAAACTAACTTTGCATTCTTGGGATAAACCCCACCTGTTCATGATGTATTAATCATTTTCACACGGTGAGACTATCATTTGCTAACATTTCGTGTAGAAAGTTTACCCCCGTGTATAGGAGAGAGAGAGGACTTCAGTTTTCTCGTAATGTGTTACCTCTACCTTTTTATTATCATGACAATGTTGGACTCATGGAACAATTTGGAAATTATTCCCTCTCCATCAATGATCTAGAAGGGTTTTTATATACTTGATGTTATTTCTTCTTCAAATATCTGGCAAAATTCCACGGTGACGCCATTTGGATCTGCTAAGGTTTGTAAATGCAAATTCGATTGTTAAAAGAATTTCCCTCCAATTACTTCTTTAGCATTACACCACAAATGTTTTTTTTTTTTTTGAGACATTAAAGAATCCATTTTTCAGATTTTAGATCAGATTTATTACTAGCTACTGTTATTATTTGAAATCCTGTTGTTTAAATACAGTATTGATGAGTTTTTCGATTTTGTCAGAATTGACTTAGAAGATATATAAGGGAAAGTTCCAGTAACATTCTTTGTGTGTGTGTGTGTGTTTATTTTTTTATCTTTTTTAATATGAAATTTATTGTCAAATTGGTTTCCATACAACACCCAGTGCTCATCCCAAAAGGTGCCCTCCTCAATGCCCATCGACCACCCTTCCCTCCCTCCTACCCCCCCCCCCATCAACCCTCAGTTTGTTCTCAGTTTTTAAGAGTCTCTTATGCTTTGGCTCTCTCCCACTCTAACCTCTTTTTTTTTTTTTTCCTTCCCCTCCCCCATGGGTTTCTGTTACGTTTCTCAGGATCCACGTAAGAGTGAAACCATATGGTATCTGTCTTTCTCTGTATGGCTTATTTCACTTAGCATCACACTCTCCAGTTCCATCCACGTTGCTACAAAAGGCCATATTTCATTCTTTCTCATTGCCACGTAGTACTCCATTGCGTATATAAACCACAATTTCTTTATCCGTTCATCATTTGATGGACATTTAGGCTCTTTCCATAATTTGGCTATTGTTGAGAGTGCCGCTGTAAACATTGGGGTACAAGTGCCCCTATGCATCGGTACTCCTGTATCCCTTGGGTAAATTCCTAGCAGTGCTATTGCTGGGTCATAGGGTAGGTCTAGTTTTAATTTTCTGAGGAACCTCCACACTGCTTTCCAGAGCGGCCGCACCAATTTGCATTCCCACCAACAGTGCAAGAGGGTTCCCGTGTCTCCACATCCTCGCCAGCATCTATAGTCTCCTGATTTGTTCATTTTAGCCACTCTGACTGGCGTGAGACCACAAATGTTTTAAAATTTTTCATCCAGTTCAAAATACTTTCTAATTTCCTTTTTAATTTCTTCCTTCATCCATGGATTATTTGGAAGTGTGTTAGTTTCCAAATATTCATGAATATTCCAGAGATCTTTCTGTTATTGATTTCTACTGTTACTGCATTCTGTTGTGGTCCATAAATATACTTTGAATGACATGAATTCTTTTAAATTAGTTGAAACTACTTTTATAGCCGGGAGTGTGGTCCCTCTTGGTAAATGTTCTTTGGGCACTTGAAAAAAGGGACACCTGGGTGGGTCAGTTGGTTAAGCATCCAGCTTCGGCTCTGCTCATGATCTCACGGTTCATGGGTTCGAGCCCCACGTCGGGCTCTGTGCTGCCAGCTCGGAGCCTGAAGCCTGCTTCGGATTCCGTGTCTGCCTCCCGTTCCGTCCCTCCCCCACTCGCACTCATTCTCTCTCTCTCTCAAAAATAAATAAACATTAAAAAAACAACTAAAAAAGGATGTGATTTCTGTTGTTACCGGTGGCATATTCTGTAAATGTCAACTAGGTCGAGTTAGTTGACAGTGTGCCATTTCTCTATTGTTTTTCCATTTAGTTCTTTTTATTTTCTTATATTTTTTTAATGTTTATTTATTTCTGAGACAGAGAGACAGAGCATGAGTGGGGGAGGGGCAGAGAGAGGGAGGGAGACACAGAATCCGAAGCAGGCTCCAGGCTCTGAGCTGTCAGCACAGAGCCCGACACAGGGCTCGAACTCATGATTCACAAGATCATGACCTGAGCAGAAGTCAGATGCTTAACCGACTGAGCCACCCGTGTGCCCCGTTTACTTCTTTTCATAATTGGTGAGGGATACTGATAATTGTGGACTTTTCTATTTCTATTTGCAGTCCCATCAGCTTTGACTCGCTTCCTTTGAAGCCCTATTATTAGGTACATAAACATTTAGGATTTTTATGGTCTCTCCACGAATTGACCCACCGTTGTTACAAAATAAGCTTCCGTATTCCTCGTACTATTCTTTGCTCTGAAATCTACTTTGTGGATTACTGTATTTACTCAGCTAGGGATTAGCGTGCTATATGCAAGGTAATTCTGTTAGCAACCGAATTGCATTTTATGCATCTTTAATCATAACCTATTTATGTCTTTATATTTAAAGTGCGCTTCACGGGGGCACCTGGGTGGCTCAGCTGGTTATGCGTCTGACTCCTGTTTCGGCTCAGGTCATGATCCCAGGGTTGTGTGACTGAGCCCCACAAGGGGCTCCGGGCTGAACATGCAGCCTGCTAAAGATTTCCTCTCTCTCTCCCCCTGTCCCTCTCCCTTGCTCATGCATGCACGCGTGCTCACTCTAAGACTAAATACATCAATAGTCTGTTCCTTATATGCAGAAAATGGTTGCATTTTTTTAACCTTGTGTTTTTTCATCCAATCTGACAATATCCATATTTTAATTGGAGCAGCCAATTAAATGCACTCAAATATGTGCATTTAATGTGATGATGTGATAGCATCAGGTTTGAGTCTATTATCTATTTGTTCACTATTTGTCCGTCTGTTCTTTGTCCTTTTTCCTGTATTTTTGGCTTCTTCTGGATTCACTGAATAATTTTGAATGATTCCATTTTATTACCTTTTTTTTTTCTTTTGCCTCAGTGGATCTCTCTCTCTCTCTTCTTTTTTTAACGTTTATTTATTTTCGAGAGACAGAGTACAAGCAGGGGAGAGACAGAGAGAGACACGCAGAATCCGAAGCAGGCTCCAGGCTCCAGGCTCTGAGCTGTCAGCACGGAGCCCGACGCGGGGCTCGAACCCAGGAACCATGAGATCATGACCTGAGCCAAAATCAAGAGTGGGACACTTAACCAACTGAGCCACTCAGGTGCCCCGCACCTTCCTTTTTGAAAGATATTTTTACTGAATATAGAAATATAGGTTGTTGCCCACCCTTCCCCCACGTTTTTGGGTAATTTAAAGATGTTTCTCTGCCGTCTTCTTGGTCTAATGGTTTCTGATGAAAAATCTGCTGCCCTCCATAATCTCTGCTCTTCTGTACATAATGTGACTTCTTCCCTCTGCCTTCCGATTCTTTTCTCTTTTTAAGTAATCTCTACACCCAATGTGGGGCTCGTCCTCGCAACCCCAAGATCAAGTGTCGCGTGCTCTTGCGACTGAGCCGGCCAGGCACCCCTCCAATTATTTTAACAAAGATTTAAGCAGTTTGACTCCGGTGTGTGTTGGGGTAGTTCAAGTTACTCATGCTGGGGATTCACGGAGTCTCTTGGATCTGGGGGCTTCAGGTGTTCATCAAACTTGAAACATTTTTAGCCATTATTTCTTCAGGGTCTCCGTCTCTCTGCCCATTCTCAGGCCCTCTAAGTAGGTGTTTATTGGACTTCTTGAAGTCATCTTAACATTGATGCTGTTCTTTATTTTGTTCTGTATTCTTCTGTGTTTCATTGTGGATTAACTGGTATTGCTCTATCTTCAACTTCCCAAATATTTCCTTCTGGCAAGGTCTAGTCTGCCATTAATCCCACCCAGTGTATTTTAAATCGCTGATAATGGTAGTTTTCATCTCAAAAAGTTCAACGCTGCTCCACATTTTCATCTTTCATGACTCTAAGTTTTTGAACACAAGAAATATATTTATAAGAACTGTTTCAACTTCCCGTCTGCTGATTCGAATATCTGTGCTAGTTCTGGTTCAGTTTTGATGGATTTTATCACGTTAAATTGAACTTTCCCATTTCCTTATATGACTGGTAAATCCTGCTCGGATGTCAGGCACTGTGATTTTTTTTCCTTTTTGAGGGCCTGATATTTTTATCGTTGTATAAATTTTCTTGAGCACTATTCCGGGAGGCAGCTAAGTTATTTGAAAATAGTTTGATCCTTTTGGGTCTTGATGTTAACATCTGTTAGGCGGAATCGAGCAGTTTTCAGCCTCTGGATTATTCTTTCCACGACTCAGTCAAAATTCTCATGTTTATGCTACCCAGTACCTTAGAAATCTGGAGGTTTTCCCGCCTCGCTGATCCAAACAGGCATTATTCCCAACATTGGGTGAGTGCCAAGCCCTGTTAACTTTAGGTCAGTTAGTGGTTTCCTTTCACCAGCCTTGGGTTGTCTCTTCATCCCCAAGTGGCGTTCTGAATTAATCTGAATGCTCAAAGGAGACTATCTACACATCTCTAGAGTTCTCTCTATATGCAACTCTTTTCCTCCCCCATGACGGTGCCCTGCGAATCCGAGCTCCCTTCTTCTCCCGGGACTCTCATCTCCAGCTGAACGCAGTGAGCCCAGAGTTCACCGGGCACTGCCTGGCTCGTGCCCCCTGGTCATGTGACTTGGAAGGGGTCGCCAAGGAGGAATCTAGGGCCGTCAGAAGGGTTGCTGAAGTTGTCCTCGGGCTCACCGACTCTGTGTCCTAATGTCTAGTGTCTTCAAAACCATCCTCGCACTTACTGTGCCCATGGTGGATTTCAGGCGGGAGGGGGGCAATCCGGTGCCTGTTCGTCAGTCTTGTCCAGAACCGTTAAGTGTTTGGTCCCATGTGGAAATGTTAGGAACACACTATTCCGGGGTAAAGGGTACTCACTAAGAAGAGCTACAATTACTTAGTCATCGTTTAAGACCCGGCGCTCTCATTCAACCCACACTGGGCACCAGAATGAGCCTGCAAATACAATAGAAGGAGGTAGCCCTCACTGCTTGATATGGTGGTAATTTATAGGTGCTAACCACATCTCACTGCCTCTGGGCTTCTGTATGTAAGTCATTTAGGCATGCTATTATTCACTTCTTTGGAAGGTCCTTTCTGTCCTGGGCCTAAAACAGACCTCGTCTAGATGGAGAGGTCTGATCAATGATAACCATCACACCCTGCAAGTATACAGGTTAATGTATTTATACAGATAAAACTGTATTAATTTTTTAAATGTTGGTTTATTTTTGAGAGTCAGAGACAGAGTGTGAGCAGGGGAGGGGCAGAGAGACAGAGGGAGCCACGGAATCGGAAGCAGGCTCCAGGCTCGGAGCTGTCAGCACAGAGCCCGACGCGGGGCTCGAACCCACGAACCGTGAGATCATGACCTGAGCCGAAGTCGGGCGCTTAACCGACCGAGCCACCCACGCGCCCCCAGTGCGTATATTTTTAAAAGTGTCCATACTCATTCAATCTTACCTGATCCTTGATGTGACTGCAAGGCCCTGAAGATTAGGCATCATCAGACCCAGTCACAGAAAGGTCACATGATCTGCTTCATGCCATCATTAGCTAGAACAATGGATGGCACTCAGGTCCTTCAGAGTCTTGTCCAGGATTGTGTCCCCAGGTCCTACAGTTAACTCCTGACCTCTAAAACCAGGATGGGTCTATCTTGGCTGCGTGAGGAAGGCCTCGGCCTATTAAACACGAAAGAGGACAAAGGAGACATGGGGAGGGCCACTCTGGCAGAGATCCGTTAGAAGGGTAGGGGAGCCCCCTCCGCTCATAATAGATTTTAACATAACGCCGCATTTCAGGCCCCAGCTGGATGGGAGACCTTGCTTTTCCCCTCCCTCTTAGCCATCGTGCATTATTCATGCGAAGTGACCTCACTCACATGTCACAGGCAGATTGTGATGAGCGGCCCCTTGGGCGCGAGCACACAGAACGTCCGATTTCCTGTTGCTCTAACTTGGTCCACTTCCGCTGCTTTCTACACTGCTGCTGGGGCTGTCGCTCCGCCCGTGGTAACAAGCTAAAACAGGTGCTCAGTCACCCACAGTCATCCCTCATTTTGAGCAAAGCCCCTGTGTGCACGGCATGTCTTCTGCTTTCACAAGGAATCCTATTTAACTCCCTGAACCCGAACGTCCCCTTCCTCATCTCCCTGTCCCCAAGGCTCTGCCAGCTGTCCCACCGAGGATCTGGACAAGGCCCCAGGCTGACCACCTGACTGCTTTCTGCCCCGCCCCTATCTGGCTGACCCGAGACTTGTGCTTCTGGAAACAGAACCAATACGAAGGCGGACGGGATGACTTCCGAACCTACCCTTGACTTAATTTTTTTTTTTTTCATCCTTCCTGCCCTGCCTGCCTACTTCTTTCACTTAAAAGAGATTATGCAATAAAAAGACTTAAATGTCTTTGTGGTATCCTGAAAGTGTCCGGCTGCCAGCAAAATCTACGTTAAAAAAAAAAAAAAAACTTCTTAAGAGGAAGTAGGAAATGATTGACAAAACCAGCTTCTTAAATGGGATATCACGAAAGAAAAACCGCATGGGGGGGGGGGGGTTGTCTTAAGAAGCATTTAATGTTAATAAACTACCCAAGATGCTGAAGAAAGGGACTTCACAGAGCTCTATGCAGGTTATGGTTCTTTGAAAAATGATTTTTAATTTTTTTTTACACGTTTATTTATTATTGAGAGACAGAGAGAGACAGAGTATGAACAAGGGAGGGGCAGAGAGAGGAGGAGACACAGAATCGGAAACAGGCTCCAGGCTCCGAGCCATCAGCCCAGAGCCTGACGCGGGGCTCGAACTCACGGACCGCGAGATCGTGACCTGGCTGAAGTCGGACGCTTAACCGACTGCGCCACCCAGGCGCCCCTCTCTTTTAATTTTTTGAGAGAGCACACAAAGGGGGAGGGGCAGAGGGAGAAGGAGACAATCTTAAGCAGGCTCCACCCTCGGCGCAGACCCCACGCGGGGCTCGATCTCATGACCCTGGGATCACGACCTGATCCAAAATCAAGAGTTGGACACTTAACCAGCCAAGCCACCGAGGCGCCTTGAAAAAGGTTTTTGGTTGTTTTTTTTTTTGTTTTTTTTTTTTTTTAATAATTACGTGCTATTACAGCTATTACCCAACACATTCTTTTCTCAGGTTTCTAAAACGTGGCCACCAAACACTGGGTTACCGCTTTAAGGCTTCCCAGACCACCTCTCCCACCCATCCGTCGCCTCGATTTCCACAGTCAGCCATCATGTGTTTGGCTCTCCCGTCTCCTCTGGACAGACATTCAGAGAGAGAGATAACAGGACTTTTCAAAAGTAGGAATGTATTAGAATCACCTGTAGAAGTTGTTAAGCAATAAGACAGCAGGGCCCCGACCTGGGCTCTACAGACTCCAACTTTCTGGGAATGGAGAGCAGCTATGTTTATCGAACAGCAATACAGGACTATGAAGGGCATCCCCATCAAGTTTTAGATGAAGAGAGAGTTGAAGAAATTCGGTCACTAAACTCGTAGACGTCTCCTACTGCAGCTGGAAAAGAAAAATGACATTAAGCTTCGGGACTCACAAACAACACAGACTTAATCATGTTCTAGTTCCGCAGGTCAGGAGTCTGAAATAGGTCTCGCTGGTCTAAAGTCAAGATGCGGGGGCGCCTGGGTGGCTCAGTCAGTTAAGGGTCCGGCCTCGGCTCAGGTCATGATCTCGCGGTTCGTGAGTTCGAGCCCCGTGTCGGGCTCTCTGCTGTCAGCACAGGGCTGGCTTCGGATCTTCTGTCCCCCTCTCTGTCTATCCCTACCTCCGCTCTCTCGTGCTCTCTTACTCTCAAAAAATAAAAATAGACATGGAATAAACAAACAAATAAAATCAAGTTGTGGACAAGGCTGCATTGCTTCCTGGAGGTTCTATGGGAGAATGACTTTCCTGGCCCTTGCCGGCTGATATAGGCTGCCTGCCTTCCTTTGCCTGTGGCCGACTTCCATGTCCAGAGCTGGAAAGGGTTGCTCAAGTGTTTCCCATGACGCCCTCTCTCACTCTGTTTCTTCTGCTTCCCTCTTCCCCGTTCAAGGTGGAGTCTACGTCGGCAATCGAAAATAATCTCTTCAAGGCCATCCGATCAACAACCTTAATTCCCTCTGCAGCCTTACACAGCTGCCCCTTGCTACATAAAATAACATATTGACAAGTGCCGAACAAGGGACACAGACAGCTTCAGGGCACCATTATTCTCCTGACCAGAGTTTATCTATTTTCAACCACTTCGCGTGGCAGAGGAGGCAGAGACATAAACACGTGGAAAGACATCTCCAGTCAATGGTATTAACGGCCTCACAGTTGCTCATGCGTTTAGATCACCCCTGAAACCAATAACCAAATCCAGAAAAATCCTCTCAGCCTCCATCTAGACCTCCACCCGATGTTGCACAGATACATGCAGATTTTTGAGATACGCTGCCCTTTCCGACAGCCAATAGAAGGCAACTAGAATGTCACATGGGACCTAAGTCCAGTCCTTCCCGCAGTCCTGGCGGCATTTGAAACGCACCTCCTGTGCCCCACACTTAAGGATGCATCCTTTCAGGACTGCCACGCAATCTGAGGATATAGGGTCCCATCGGATGTTCTGCCCATTATCCCCAAACCGGTGACCGGCCCCTGCCCCACGCCTCCCTCTGGCAAAGGCCGTCAATATTCCACAGGGAGCTGCCAACGCTTGCTGCTGGCCCTCCATCAGACTCTTAGCATGATCCCGAGCTGGCAACGTTGACATTCCATCTGGATCCCTGATTTCTCTTTTCTGTGGTCACCACTCCTTCCCACTCCTTTCATCCTGCCATTTCTCCAGGCCAGAACAGTGCCTGTCCAAACTGGTGCCCATTTAATGCTTGGTGAATGAAGGAGTGAATCCATGAAGGGATGGATGAATCGGCTATAAAAGCAGCCACCTCACTGTCTCTCCCTTCAAACACACCCTTTATACATCTGCGGGAGAGATCTGCTGAAACCAAGGATCTAATGGAGTCTTCCCAGATTCAGCTGCCTACAAGATAAAGTCCACATTCGTGAAACTGACCCCCTAAACGTTCCAGCTTTGTCTCCTGTTGCAATAGGTCTGAAGCCCTCACCGCCGTATTTATCTCCATTCCGTAGCCACAGCGAATCCCGGATTGCAACCTGTTCTTTAAGCCTTGCTGCTTCGTACTTTCACAAGTCGCCCTGGATCTCCGACCCTGCCATTCTCCATGACCTAAGCCTGAAGCCTCCTTCAAGTGCCAGCATGGGAGCGATGTCCGTCACGAATTTCTCCCAACGCACCCAGAAGGTGCCCATCCCCTCGGCAGGTCTCCCTCAGCCTGTATCCTCCGCAAGGCTTGGCACGAAGTACAAGCTCATCATAGCTATTTCCTAAATCATCCCGGATTTGAAAATAGATTAGTATTTACAACACCGATGGTTCCTGAAATCATAAAGAGGTTGATTTGTTGGCTTACGTACGGCACTGATGAAAAATAATATTGACCATATAGTAGACGGGGAGTTTTGGGTTTTTTTGGTTTTTTGGTTTTGTCTTGGTTTGTTTTCCGCCAAAAAGCAGCACGCTTTCCAGTCAACTACTGGTTAACCAGAAAAGCCAATTAAGCAGAAGATCCTTGCTCTCAATTATACACGCCAATGGAGTGAAGAGGTGAGGCAGACGATTTAAGACAGTAGATAATCAAAAATTGTACCCACTGGCTTGCGGGCTCTCCCCACACATCCTCCCCCTTTCCATGCCTACTGCAGCAACCCCCCCCCCCTCCCCCCCCCCCCACCCTGCCCCCGGCAAACTCATTATCCTGATTCTGCTTGGGTTAGGCTATGCACAAAATGAGTTTACGTTTTCTGCACGTACATTCATTTACCTGACGCGGCTTAGCCACTTCCTATCTGCCAGCTGCCCAGCAAGGCCCTGGATGGAAGAAGAGAGGCAGGAGAGCCTGGCTGGTGCAGTTGGTTAAGTGTCCGACTTGGGCTCAGGTAAAGATCTCACGGTTCGTGGGTTCGAGCCCCGCATCGGGCTTGCTGCTGTCAGCACGAGCCCACTTTGGTTCCTCTGTCACCTTCTCCCTCTGCATCTCTCTCTCTCTCTCTCTCTCTCTCTGTCCCTCTCAAAAACATAAACATTAAAAAGGAAAAAAAAAAGTAATCTCCACACCCGACGTGGGGCTCGAACTCACAACCCCGTGATCTATGGACTGAGCTAGCCAGGCGCCTTTATTTTTATTTTATTAAGAACAAAATATATTAAGCTCAGATATGTTTAAGTTTTATTATACAATGTGACATAAAAATCCACGTTTAAAAATGTTTAAATTAGGGTGCCTGGGTGGCTCAGTTGTTAAGCATCTGACTTCAGCTCAGGTCATGATCTCACGGTCCGTGGGTTCGAGCCCCGCAACGGGTGAGCATGAGCCCCATGATGGGTGAGCCCTGCTTCTCTCTCCCTCTCTCTAGCTCACTCTCTGCCCCTCATGGTATTCTCTCTCTGCCCTTGACGCACTTGCACTCTCTCTCTCAAAAAAAATTTTTTTTTTTAATTAACAAATCAAAAAAAAAAAAAAAACAGAGAGAGAAATAGAAGCAAACCTTCCATAGTTCCTGTTTGGAAATAATTTATAGTTTTTGAAGAACATGAGCTTGAAATATTGGATTTATCTTCGGTCCCAAGAAAATGAGTATGACGTCCTCATCAATTGCAACGGCATACGAAAGTACAGAGATACGAAAAGTACAAAGATACGAAATACCATGATCTCCGAAGGGGAAGTCAAGATCACACGGTCAAGTTCTCTACGTAATCTGGTTAGGAGAAGTTGAATGTAGAACACATGGGGGTGAGAGTTCACGAGGAGAAAAAAACAAGCCCGAAAGGCGGGTTGAGGCCAGATTTGTGAAGACCCGGTAAGTCAATCCAAAGCATTTGGACTCGTTCCTGGAAGCAATATTAAACTGGCAGGGGTGACTGCGAAGAGTCATGGGAAGGATCTAGCGGCCCTGGGTGAATCATGTGAGCCACAAAATAACCCCCTGCCAGAAAGCGAAATCTGAGCATTTAAAGATAGAATATCCTATTCAAGATAACTTTTTCAGAACTCTGACTGCCCGAGGATTTAGACGTGAGATCGCTACGAAACAACAAAGTGCCTAGCACAGAGCCTTTCTCATGAGAGGCATTCAGTAAATCATCACCAAATTCAATAGAATAAGAGATGAGGTTTGAGAAGCAAGAAAATATATTAAGCAGCCACCAGGGCTGAGCGTTAAAAAAGGCCCACTGAGGGGCTTTATCTCTCGGGTGCTTACGGTAAGCAAAGCGAAGTCCTATACTCAGGAAGTTGAAAGAAAATCATGTTCAAAATCCCCTGCTTAAAATTCTCAAGTGGATCCCTGCTGCAATTAGGATTAAGTCCAAATTCATTAGTTAAGTCTAAAAAGCTCTCGGTGGGAGGCCTGGGTGGCTCAGGCTGTTAAGCATCTGACTCTTGATTTCGGCTCAGGTCATGATCTCACAGTTCGGCAGTTTGAGCCCCGCATCGGGCTCCATGCTGGTGGTGCAAAGCCAGCCTGAGGTTCTCTCTTCCTCTCCCCCTCCTTCACTCTCTGCCCCTCCCCTACTCTGGCCCTCTCGCTCGCTCTCTCTCTCTCTCTCTCTTTCTCAAAATAAATAAACTTAAAAAAATCATTTGAAAAACATAAATGAAATAAAAAAACTTTCCACGATCTAGCCCCCAGCCAACGTTGCCTGCACGCTGTCCCAATATTCTCGAACACAAACCCTCTATTATAACCCCACGGTCCCCCAAGCACACACTGGAGAAACGTCAATCCTAGTCTGACCATAGACGCGCTCTGTAATCTCAACAGTCTGGGTTTTTCTCCAAGTAACGCTGTGCCGTTTCCTACGATCACCAATTATGACCGTGGTCTTTTAAAATCCGGAGAATCACAGTATCTAGTGTGGTAATGGTTAGGCTTCGGGACTAAGCCAACACTTGGACCCGTTCTTATATTACCAACTTGCTTTGCCCAGTCACGACGAATGGGTCATGACTCAAGGCCGGAGGAAAAGCCTGCCTTGCTCTTTAAATTCCAAAGGACAGAATCACGGACGGGCAGAGCCTTCGGTACGCCTGCGACAGCATGCACGCATGAGCAGAATCAATTTTAATGATTACGCGTGTGTGTGCACTTATCTCTTGGAAGACAACCATGCAGAAAGACGCCTGAGCGGCAAATAAGTTTGCAGTTGTTTTCATGATTTGGAAACCATCCCTTGATTTGAAATACTCCACACAGTGGCTTCAGGTTACCTTTGTGGACTCTCAAAGTAACCACCCCCCCCCCCCCTACAAAGCAAACCATTTACCCCCTGAGGTAAGTTTTTAGACAGTTTTTTTTTTTTTTTTTTTTTTTTAACATTTATTTATTTTTGAGACAGAAAGAGAGCATGAACAGGGGAGGGTCAGAGAGAGAGGGAGACCCAGAATCTGAAACAGGCTCCAGGCTCTGAGCGGTCAGCACGGAGCCCGACGCGGGGCTCAAACCCACGGACCCCGACGCGGGGCTCAAACCCACGGACCGCGAGATCGTGACCTGAGCTGAAGTCGGACGCTTAACTGACTGAGCCACCCAGGCGCCCCGTTTTAAGACAGTTTTAACACTTTTTAATCGAGCACCCACTGTGTGCCACGTGCTTTTATATAAGTCATTTCCTTAGCGCGCCATTGTCTCACCGTTATGGATTAGCAAGTCACATTTTAAATACGTGCTTATTTCTTCTCATTAAACCCATTTTCCTGTCATTGGAGCAGTAGTAACGTCGCGTCAGATCACGGAACGGATTTGGCCTGACTCTCACGTCCATCAACTTCTCTTTATCCCCACTGCCATCACACCGACAGTCACAAGTGACCACCCTGCCCCTAAAGTATTCCAGCAGTCTCCCCTGGGAGCACTCAGCTTCCATTCTTGCCTCCCCCCATCTACTCAATACACAACAGCAAGAATCATCACCTTCCAAGGTCAACCACGTCACTTCATCTCCTACTAAAAACCCGCCTGGTGTCTTCCCGCTCCGTTTTTTGTATCCTCGAAAAGTTGCTGCAAGAGTAGATCTTAAGGGGCACGCCTGCCTGGGTGGCTCCGTCGGTTGAGCGTCTGACGCTTGATTTCGGCTCAGGTCACGATCTCACGGTTCGGGAGTTCAAGCCCCACATCGGGCTCCGTGCGGACAGCACGGAGCCTGCTTGGGATTCCCTTTCTCCCTCTGTCTCTCTCCCTGCCCCTCCACCTTCTCTCACGCTCTATCAAAATAAATAAATAAACTAAAAAAAAAAAAAAAAGAGAGAGAGTAAGATCTAACTCTTCTCATCAGACACAAAAAAGGTAATTATGTGAGGTGACAGAGCTGAAAGTGTCATACCCTCGTATGGTAGTTATTTTGCAATACATGCAAGGAGCAAATCCATACGTACATGTATCAAATCATGTACGTGTAGCAAATCATCACGGTTGTCCACGTTCAATCGACACACTGTTACCTGTTAATTCTAGTTCAATACACCTGCCAAACTCCTTCCCGCGCCCTTGAAGCCCTGCGTGATCTTCCGCTCTAGAATTTCTGTGCTCAAAGCTTGGACTTTGAACATCCAGATAAACTACGACAGATTATCTGTCGAAGTCCTAGTAAAGGATGTTGGAAAGAGGGGTCATAAGCAAATGCCCACAGGCTGAGGGCAGCTAATGGGTAGATTACCTTTAGGGACATAGAAATCAATGGAAAATATCCACTGAAGACAAGAGGTCGCCTTTTATCTTGCCTTGATTCTATCTTCAGACTTGCTCTCATCTAACCAGTGTCCTCGCGCCCTAGACCCCAGTCTCTCTTCCTTGCTCAAGAATTTCAGCCCTTGGGGTGCCTGCCCCCCCTCCCCTGCTCACACACTCCGTCTCTCTCTCTCTAATAACAACAAAAATTAAAAAAGGAATTTCAAGCCTATCATTATGTCTTCTCCTGCAACCCGACTGGATTATACTTGTCTGCAGACAAACATGACAGTGTCTCGTGTCTTTCAAAAGAAGCAAGCCTCGGGTGCCTGGGTGGCTCAGTCGGTTGAGCGTCCGACTTCGGCTCAGGTCACGATCTCGCGGTCTGTGGGTTCGAGCCCCGCGTCGGGCTCTGTGCTGACAGCTCGGAGCCTGGAGCCTGCTTCGGATTCTGGGCCTTCCTCTCTGTCTGCCCCTCCCCTGCTCATGCTCTGTCTCTCTCTCTCGCTCTTTCTCTGTCAAAAATAAATAAACATTAAAAAAAAAAAAAAAGCAAGCCTTAACCTTCCAAACCCTTCTGTATTAGGTTCTATTGCCCTCATCAATTTCCCAGTACGATTTCTTCAAAGAGTTGGGTATCCTGCTCCTTCACATCCCATTCTCTGTTCAACCTGGTCCGCTCAGGCTTATGACAACATTTTATCACTGAAACGGCTATGGTCAAAGTCACCGGCTATGGTCAAGGTCAGCAACGACATTCACGTAGCAAAGTCCTCGATTTGTCAGTAGCGTTTGGCAGAGTTTGCCACGCTGTTCCCCTTAAAACACTTTTTCATGCGCCTTCCTTAATACCGTGTCCTCCTAATGGATGCATCTACTCAATCCACACTGCTGGATACCCCTCGGCTGGATTTCTTGAAGTGACACTGTCCGAAGGCTTGGACCTAGGCACCACTCTCTAACAGAACTATAACGCCCGCTAGGTAATCTTATGCCACCCCAAGGATTCAAATACACTCTATTTACTGAGCATCGTCAAATCTGTATCTCTACTCCGAAACCACTGCCTTACGTGTGCGTAGAATGCAGGCGCTTTAAACGAAATGTCCATAGAGACTTACCAATTTCTCTCCATCCCTCCCTCTCCCTTTCCAAATTCGTCACCGCTCTTCCCCATTTCCGAAAGCAGCGTTGTCAAATGTACACAACGGCCAAGCAAAACTCTAGGAGTCATCGTATATCTATCGTATATCCTCCATTGCACCCCAGTACCTAGCCCGTGGACAAGTCCGGTTAATTCTACTTCTCTGACCTTATTTATACCACTCCCATCCACTAGGCTTCGTCGAGGTGCCCTTCTGTCTTCAAAACTGCCAACTTGTAACTGTCTTAGAACTCTCACACCAGTTGTTCTCCTTTTCTGGAATGCTCTTCCTTCGGAGACTGACATTCCTGACGCCATTGTGGTATTCACTTCTAAGCATAAAAACCACCTCCTAAAAAAAGCTGCCTCCGGAGCGCCTGGGTGGCTCGGTCAGTGGAGTGTCTGACTCTTGCTTTCAGCTCAGCTCATAATCCCAGGGTCGTGAGATCGAGCCCCGAGTCTATGCTCAGCACGGACCCTGCTTAAGATGCTCTCTCTCTCTCTCCCCCTGCTCCTCTCCCCTTGCACTCTCTCTTTCTCTAAAGTAGAAAAGAGAAAAGAAAAGAAAAGGAAAGGAAAGGAAAGGAAAGGAAAGAAAAGAGAAAAGGAAAGGAAAGGAAAGGAAAGGAAAGAAAAGAAAAGAAAAGAAAAGAAAAGAAAAGAAAAGAGAAAGCTGCCTCTGAGAGCTGAAAAATAAGCTTCCAGTCATTCTCCCATTATGGTTTTTTATTTAAGTGTGTGCCACTGACTGCTATATGATATTGTTTTATATGTGTACTTTTTAATGTGTTCATTAGCAGCCTCTACTAAAACATAAGCTCCATAACAGCAGCAGGGTGCTTTTCCTTTTTCAACACTATATTCCTTGTGCCTGTAATAGTGCCTGGCCTGTACTAGGCACTCAAAAACTGTTGGAAGGTTGAATGAACATATAAATTTTCTAGGACAAGGGATGTTCGCTGAAGCAAGGCTTTATCAAACAAAACAAGGAAGGGGGTGCCTGGGTGGCTCGGTTGGTTGAGCGTCCAGCTCTTGATTTTGGCTCCGGTCATGATCCCAAGGTCTTGGGATCGAGCCACGCTTCAGGCTCCACGCGGAGCATTGAGCCTGCTTGAGATTCATTCTCTCTCTCTCTCTCTCTCTCTCTCTCTCTCTCTGCCCCTCTCCCCATGCATGCTCTCTAAAATAAAACAGTGAAAACTGAAAAGTGAAATAAAATTAAAAAAGAGACAGGGATGGAAAAGCACAAGGACCCAACACTTGGAAGTGGTCTTCCGAGGAATTATTCTGACACAGAGCTAAGAGAATGGGACAGCTGGCGGACGTAAGCTGAATGTCAGCATGAGGACCATCCAGAAGTCAGAAGATACTGGTTAGTCTGACCTATAGATGGGACACATCATTACACATCCAGGAACTATCTGCCTGGCAGCAATTAACAGAGAGCAACCCACCGGGCTAAAGCCTGGGACACAGCTCAAATTTGGACGAGGGCTAGAGGAAGGACAAGGTTGGAACCTGGGGCCAAAAGATTCAAGGCTAAGTGTCTAATACAGAAACGCATATATAAGGACTAGGGTATAGGAACAGGTGTTTGTCACAGAAGCAAAGGAGAATCTCCATTATTAGACTGATAGACGAGATCAAACCGTGATCAAATATAAGGCCTCCCATGCTAAGCCACTGCCCTAGGGCACCTCAAAAATCTCACTGTCTCAGAGCCGGCCCCGGAGTCCGGAGCGAGGCGGAATGTGCAGGTGATTAAAAATGTCCTCAGTCGTGAAAAGTCAAGTTCTGGGACCAGAGGGCCCAGCAGGTCATTACTGAGCGTGATACAAAACACATCGCCGTGGCCAAGGCTTTCTTCAATGATTTAAAGAGCCCAACACGAGTATGAGATTCATTAGTGGTGGAAGGCACCTGATTACGTTGGTGAGAGGCCACCAGGAATCAGACCTTAATTAGTCCCAACCACCTGCTCTCCCACAAGTCCAGCCAAAAGTGAAGATGCTCCTTGGATTCTCTCGATCGTCCTGCTGCTTCTGGGAGGCCAATAGCCAATTTCAGGCATCAACCAGAGATGAACTGCCTCCCGAGTAGGTAGGGTAGCAGTCCCCAAAGGTCTGGAAGCGTGAACTCGGGCCCCCTGCCTAATGCAGCTGAACTTCAAAAGGTTGCTTTCTTAGCATTGCCTCAAAGTATGCGTTTGTAATCAGCGGAACAGTTTCCCCGCCTATTAACCCACACGGAGGAGTGAAATAAGGCAAGAATTGTATACAGTTTTGTTCTTTGACAAGTGAGCTACGCCAATGTAATTTCCCTTGCCTTGTACAGTCCATAATTGCGTTTCTTCCTAGACGAAGGAGTGATCATGACTATTTAGCGTTAGAGAGGTTTGCTGCTCGCAAAGAAGTTTAGCCAAGCATGGGGCGCCTGGGTGGCTCAGTCGGTTAAGCGTCCGACTTCGGCTCAGGTCATCATCTCGCGGTCCGTGGGTTCGAGCCCCGCGTCGGGCTCTGTGCTGACAGCTCAGAGCCTGGAGGCTGTTTCAGATTCTGTGTCTCCCTCTTTCTCTGACCCTCCCCTGTTCATGCTGTGTCAAAAAAAAAAAAAATTTAAAAAAAAAAAAAAAAGATATTCTTATAAGAAAAAAAAAAAGAAGTTTAGCCAAGCAATAAGAACCTGAGATGCCGAATACGTGCACTCTGAAGGCTTCAAACCCCTATCGTGTTAAACTGGCACCTAATCCAAAGGGCCTGGCAGCTGAGAAGTGACAGGTCGCTCAGATTCTGGAAATGCAAAAAAAAAAACTCTTTCCGGTTACTCGGTGCCGAACTGCGCTGAAGTTAGGACAAGGGTGAGGAGGCATCTAAATACTCCCACGGGGACACTATATTCCTCCCCCTCGGGTTGGACCTGATAGAAGTTATCGGTGCTTGGTTTGGTCAGAGATCTCAGAAGCCCTTGGGATTCAATGTCTCCGATATGAGTATGACTTACGTGATATACCTCCTGCAAAAGTCGGCTCCGGCCTGACTTCCTCTGTGAAGCCTTCCCTGCCCGTGCTGAGGGAGATGAAGGCCAGCCTCCCTGAACTGTCATGGCACCCCCAGCATACCTCCATTATGGCAGGCACCACAAGATACTGTATTTATTTGTTAGTCTCTACGCTGTCTAACGAGATCATGAGACTCTTGAGGGCAATAAGCCATTTTTAAACATCCGTGAGTCACCAGAATCTAGGACAGTACCGGGCACATGGACGCCATCTTGGAATGTTCCAAACAATAACCTGTTAACAAAAACACAGGCTCGACCTCATTTGTTTGACTTCAGCATCTCCCACCCATTCGTGTATTTACCAGTGGCATTTAAATGATACGGCCCTGAAGTAGCAAAGTTCTCTATTGATCTCCGGTTGTGTACTTAATAGCGAGAAGGATAAAAAATGTGGAACGGGCCCTCCAAGTGTTTCTAATCTTACTGGGAAAACATGGACGAGAGGAAACAAAAATTAGTTTGGCGATAGTTAACAAAGGATAAGGATAAGAGGCTGAAGGCCAAGCTCAAGGAAACAAGGCCGCGAAATGGGAAAAAATGTAGCAAGCGGTTAGACAGCGACGAGTTAATTTTGATGGGAAACAGAGGGTCATTGAAGGTTTCAGGGTAAAGCATGGAAATGAATAAGAGGCACCGAAAGACGAAAATTAAGTTGCATCAATGAACAGTAGGGCCTTGTGAGGACTAACGGAGAGGAATGGTTCTAGAGGAACATATCCTGTACCAGTATGAACCGTGACGTAGAGTACAAGAGAATGGCTTGCCTTTGCCTTTGCCAAGCTCTGTGTGGGAAGTGTTCACCAACGCCCTTTCGTCAGGCGGGACGTTGTTTGGTGACGCCTAACCACCAAGTCTGTCCTAGGGACAAAGGGACTGAAAGTTCCTTGTGCTCGAGTAGAGCAGGAGGAAGAGTGAGACCCTCACAGCCCCTTGCAAATTTCCCGGCTGTGAGATCCCTAGACCGAAATCCCACAATAGCAGGGGTACTCTTGTCTCGCTCACAACTCTATCAACAGCATCCAGCACGATGACCGACACCCACGAGGCACTCACCGGAGTGAAGTGCGTCACCGACGGAAAGAAACGGTGCTGCGGAACTTGGCATACCCAATCATGCGCAACAAACACCGGTCCTACCTGTTTAAGTAGGAGATCCACGGAACTGATTTAGCGCACATATAGTTGGACATGAGAACCAGTACGGGCCGTACCAAGAGAATGAGATCCAGAAGATCTGAAGATCCTGAAGGGTCCGAGAATAACGGGTTGGCGGGGCACACGTGCCCGCGCCCCTAGGGATTTATGAAGATAGCCCCTTCTCACGGGTGACTCGTGCGATACACACAGCGCCAGCGTCTGAAAGTCTCCAAGGATATTCTAATTATTTCTCCCTACGTGCACAGCGGGGGAGATCAGCGATAGATACCATCTTCGTTTTACAGACAAGGAACAAGTAATTATAGTCAGAAAATTAGCAGACATCTAGGTCTTATGTTACCTTACCTGCACGGAGGAGGCCACAGCGACGCGGTTCAAGGATGCGTGGACCCCAAGAGGCAGGGTGCAGGAAACGGAAGTGGACGGGTCCGTAAAGAACGGGGAAGAAATGATGATTTTAAGTGGTGGCACCTTCCAAAGCACGCTCAAACCCCTGTAACAAAGGGTCGCTTAAGCGACAGGTAGAGAAATATGGCCCCAGTCTCAAGATTCAGGGGGCCTCTGTATAAGGACTCACGTGATGGATCATGACCACAGTTAAGAAAGGTATAGAAGCCTTTGGGACAGTGAGGAAGGACAGAGTCCTTGTTTAGTGAAAGCCTCCAGACTCATTCATTTGGCAGGTCGTTTTTAAATACGCAGTACCTAGTCTCCGCTTTACTCTCAGTATCCACAAACCGTAAGATACATTTCTTCCTCGTCAGGAACTTCTCAACCACTGAGAGAGACAAACAAGTAAATGGACAATGTCCATTATGGGCGACAACAGTCGATGTCATCGGAATACCACCCACCGTCAACTACCACGGAGAACCGTTCGCACGTGTTCACAACATGGCGTTTGTACAAGAATAACACCTAAATGTCTTTTTTGTTCTTTTTTGATGATGATTCTTTCCCGTCCGTGATTCTTTTGTTTTTTTCATGTTTATTTATGTTGAGAGAGAGTGCACGCAAGCGGGGGAGGAGCAGAGAGAGAGAGAGAGAGAGAGAGAGAGAGAGAATCCCAAGCAGGCTCCATGCTGCCAGTGTGGAGCTCGACATGGGACTCAATCCCACACACTGTGAAATCATGACCTCGGCCAAAACCAAGAGCCAGACCCTTAACCGACTGAGCCACCCAGGTGACCCTAAATGTCTTTCTATGCCAGAACATGAACATAGTGTGTAATAGCAATAATGAAAGAGAATCACATATCTCTTAATGTGCTGACATAGACAGATCTCCAACACAGAGATGGGAATGGGTAATTACAGAAAACTTGACATCTCCAAGGATTTAAAGTCAAACAATTTTCAGGGGGCCCCTGGCTGGCTCAGCGGGAACGATATGCAACTCTTAATCTCAGGGTAGTGAGTTCGAGCCCCGTGTGGGTTGTAGAGCAAGCTTAAAAATACAATCTTTGAATACATATATAATGTATGTTTAAACAACGTTTAATAAGAAGACTAGCTACTCAGGCAGTGAATATTTTAAAATAATTTTCAAATCCAGAGATGGTAGAAAGTCTTATTCTCTATAAACCATTTTCCCTTCCTAGTATGTTTTGTATTTAAGGAGCTTGGATTTTATACTGAAGGTGTTGCAAAAACCAGTGGACGGACGTCAAGAAGATAAGTTTTAAACAGATCCTCCCGGCTAAGGCATGGAGAAAAGATTGAGGACACAGAGGCATTACTGCCTTTGTAGGAATCTTGAGAAGTGCTGAGATGAAACACTGAGGTAAAGGCAACAGTCAGCAGCAGTAGAAATGGAAGCAGACAAGAGCCCCTGAGAAAAAGGAGGACGCGTAGTGTTGCTGATCAGAAGGCGTTGGTGCCAGGGCGCCTGGGTGGCTCAGTCAGCTAAACGTCCGACTTCAGCTCAGGCCATGATCTCGCGGTCCGTGAGCTCGAGCCCCGCGTCGGGCTCTGTGCAGACAGCTCGGAGCCTGGAGCCCGTTTCGGATTCCGTGTCTCCCTCTCGCTCTGCCCTTCCCCTGCTTGCACTCTGTCTCTCTCTGTCTCTTGAAAATAAGCACTAAAAAAAAAAAAAATTCATGAAAAAGAAGTGGCTGGTGCTGGCCTGGAAGAGAACATTGCCAAGAATAGTGTAAAACTTTATGTCTGGGGCAGTTAGGTACCATTAAGGGAATACGAAATCAGCAGTAACTGATTTAGAGTGATAGGGGTAAGAGAGTGATGAGTTCCCTTTCAAACATGCTGAGTTTGAGGTCCCTGGGAGAAATCCACTATAAATGGGATGCAGGTTTACCCTTGCTGATCACAAATGTCAGAACTCACTTCTTTTTAAAGGTTGAATAATATTCCTTGGCACACGTGTGCGCACGTGTATAAAATACAAATATATACAATGCGTTATACAAAGTATAAGCCAACAGATACTTACACAACACACACACACACACACACACACACACACACACACACGAGGTGTTTATCTATTTGTCCATCAAAGGACACGTAGATGTTTCCTATCTGGGATTTTGTGAATCCTACAATGAACATAAATACTACAGATGTTTTTTTTAGTGATCCTGTTTTCATTTACTTGGGTTATATACCCAGAAGTGATATTTCTGGATCATATGGTAATTCTACTTTTAACATTTTGAGAAGGTTCCGTGTTGTTCTCCGCAATTACTTTGCCAACGTACATTCCCACCAACAGCGCACCCGAGTTTCCTTTTCTCCTCCTCCTCACCAACACTTTTCTTTTGGACGATAGCCATTCTAGCAGTGGTAAAGTGATAGCTCATTGTGGTTTTGATTTGACTTTCGCCAACGATTCGTAACACTGAGAAACTTTTCATGCACCTGTTAGTTACTTGTATGTTTTTGAGAATTGTTCGTTCAGTTCCTTTGCCCATTTATTAATCGGGTTTCTTTTGTTTTGCTTTTAAGAATTTAATTTTAGGGGCACCGGGGTGGCGCAGTTGCTTAAGCGTCAGACGTCACCTCAGGTCATGATCTCACGGTTCGTGACTTCGAGCCCTGCGTCAGGTTCGCTGTTGTCCGCGCAGAGCCGGCTTTGGATCCTTCTGTCCCTGTGTCTCTGCCCCTCCCCCACTCTCTCTCTCAGAAATAAATAAAAAAAAAAAATCTCTACACCCAGCATGGGGCTCGAACTCACAACTACAAGATCAAGAATTGAAAGAGCCGGCCAGACGCCCCAGGTTGGGTTGTTTTTTTTTTTAATTTTGTTTTCTATTGAGTTGTTGGAGTCCTTTAAGATATTCGAATATTCATTTCTTACCAGCTATATGGTTTGCAGATATTTCCCTGCATTTCATAGGTAGCCTTTCCACTGTTTTGATGGTTTCGTTTGCTGGGCAGAAGTCATTGGGCAATTTTTGCTATAATTTTGGTGTCACGATCAAAAAAAACAAATCACCGTAATAACCAATACAAAGAAGCTTTTTACCAGTTTTCTTCCAGTGGTTTTATCATTTCAGGTGTTATATTTAAGTCTTTCCTTCATTTTGAGTTGATTTTTTTTTTTTCATTTGATAGGAGATAAAAGTCCAATCTCATATTCTGCATGTGGATATCCAGATTTCCCATCACCATTTATTTTTCTTTAAGTTGATTATTTATTTTGGGAGAGCGAGAGCCAGTGGGAAGGGGCAAAGAGAGAGGGAGAGAGACAATCCCAAGCAGGCTTCACGCTGTCAGTGCAGAGCCCATTGCGGGGCTCCAACTCACGAACCATGAGATCATGACCTGAGCCGAAATCAGACGCGTAATCAACTGAGCCAACCAGGTGCCCCTTCCGTCAACATTTATTGAAGAGACTCTCCTCTTCCCATTATGCATTGCTGGCACCTTTATGAGCTCAGTAAATGTGTGGATTTATTTCTGGCCTCTCTATTCTATTCCACTGGTCTATATCCATTTTTATGCCAGTATCACACTGTCTTAATTGCTGTTCTGCTAAGTGAAATAAAGCAGACACATAAAAACACACACTACATACTCTCACTGATGTGGAATTTAAAATAGTCGAATTCATAGGAGCAAACAGTAGAATGCTGATTGCCAGGGGCAGGAGGGAGAGGAAAATGAAATCTTGATCAATGGATACAAACTTCCTTTTATGCAAGATGAATGAGTTCTGGAGATCTAATATACAGCATGCTGAGTATTATTAATAATGCTGTAATACACTTGAAATCAGCTACGAAGGTAGTTCTTAAAATAAATGGTAATGGCGTGAGATGATGGATAGGTTATTTAGCTCGAGTGTGGTGATCATTTCACAATGTACACCTTCAATACATACATTCCCAGTCGTCAATTATATCTCAAGAAAACTGAAAAACTAGGGCCTGGAGATATAACAATTTTAAAAGATATGACTGCCAGACATAAAGGTCTGGCCTCAAGAGGAGACTACGAAATGTGACCATCAGCATATAGAAAGAAGCTCGGTTTCAGTCATGGAAATGGATGAAATAGCAGAAAGAGTTTGTACAGATAAAAGAAGGGAACTGAGTTAAAGACGGAATTCTGGAGAATGCCAATATTTAGAAGAGAAAGTGGAGGAACACCAGAAAGAAAGAAAAGGACTAGTCTTAAAAGGAGATAAATAGGGGCACCTGGGTGGCTCAGCTGGTTAAGTGTCTGACTCTTGGCTCTGGCCCAGGTTATGATCTCAGGGTTTATGAGTTCAAGCACCAAGTCAGGCTCTGCACTGACAGAGCCTCCTTGGGATTCTCTCTCCCCCTCTCACTCTGTCGCAACCCCACTTGCTTGCTTTCTCTCTCTCTCTCTCTCTCTCTCTCTCTCAACAACAACAACAACAGATACATTAAGGGATTCGAGAAAGGAGAGTTTCTCACCACTGTCATAGGGAGAGACAAAGTACAGCAAAACAGGGATTAATACACAGCAGCGTCCTCATCAATGAAATCTTTGGTAGTTTCAGTAAGAACACTGGGGGTGGGGAGGGAGGCATGGTTGACAGAATATCCCTCATTTCCTAATCCCCGGATTCTAAGGGTATGGTAGATTACATGAGAAAGGGCACGTTGCAGATTGTGATGGGGAGATTACCTAGGTGAGCCCATGCTCATCACATGGTCCTTAAGAGGGAACAATCATTCCCGGCTCCGGTCAGGGTATGTGACTGTGGAAGAAATAGCCAAAGAGGGGCGCCTGGGTGGCGCAGTCGGTTAAGCGTCCGACTTCAGCCAGGTCACGATCTCGCGGTCTGTGAGTTCGAGCCCCGCGTCAGGCTCTGGGCTGATGGCTCGGAGCCTGGAGCCTGTTTCCGATTCTGTGTCTCCCTCTCTCTCTGCCCCTCCCCCGTTCATGCTCTGTCTTTCTCTGTCCCAAAAATAAATAAAAAACGTTGAAAAAAAAAAAAAAAGAAATAGCCAAAGAAATACAACCAACGCCAAAACCTTTGTAGATGGAGGAAGGGGAGCTAGGAACCAAGGAATGTGGGCAAACGCTAGAAGCCAGAAAAGGGAAGGAAATGAATTCTCCCCAAGATCTTCCAGAAAAGGATGTATCCCTGCCCGCTCCTTAATTTTAACCCAGGGGGTCCGTGTCAGATTTCCAAAGAACTGTGAGAAAATAAACGGGCGTTTAACCCACTGCGTGTTCGGGGCGCCTGGGTGGCCCAGTTGGTTACGCGTCCCACTCTTGATTTCGGGTCAAGATCTCAAGGTTCCCGAGTTCCAGCCTCACGTTGCTCCGCGAGGGGCTCCGGGCTGACAGAGCGGAGCCTGCTCGGGATTCTCTTTCTCGCCCTCTTTCTGCCCCTCACTCTCCCTCAAAGTAAGCGAATGCACTTAAAAAAAATAAATAACTCACCACATTTCTGGTGTATCGGTCACAGCACACAAAGGAAGCTAGTTTGGAGCGAGGGGACAGTAGTCGGCACAGAAGGCACATCACTGTGAGGTGAGCGGCAACTTTGAGGTGAGAAAACAGAGACGACGAGAAATACGGAAAACAGAGACACGAAGAACAGAGAAACCAGAGACGATCAAAGATGCTGCTTTCAACTAATTTTCTTGGTAAGTGGAAAGAGAGCATTAACGGGACGAGCACAGAGGTTTGAGGCTGGAGTTTTGCGATCGTTTTTAAAAGGGAACATGTGAGCCTATTCACATGCTGCTAGCGGGGCGCCTGGGCGGCTCAGCTGGTTGAGCGTCCAACACTTGGTTTCGGCCCAGGTCCTCATCTCACGGTTCAGGAGTCGGAGCCTTCGCGTCAAGCTCCCCGCTGAGCGTGGAGCCGGCTTGGGATTCTCTCTCTCCCTCTCTCTCTCTCTCTCTCTGCTCTTCCTGCACGCCCTCTCCCAAAATTACATGAACTTGAAAAACAAATAAATACTGCTAGCAAAGAGAAGAGGCAGGGCACAGAAGAGGGTAAGAATGGAACAGAGGTTGCTAAGAAGGCAGCCAGAGGAGAGTGTGGGGAACAGAAACCTGGAGAAGCTAGCCATGTCACAAAACGGAGTCTCGAAAGGCACAAAGGAAGTGGGCGAGGGAGGATGGGCTTGGGTACCTACAGTTCTGATGGCAGGAACTCGACATCCTCGTTATATGTACCACCCGATGAAAGCCCGGCAAAGGAGGAGGCAATTCCGGTTCCGGGAGGTGAAATGACACGTTCAGCACCCTACAGAGATGTCCTGAAGGTTCACGTTACTCCCCCGCAGCATGTTAAAGGTGGTAATGCTGCCAGGTGAACCGAGGAGACCCCAGCCCCCCACCACCACCACCACCAGCCTGTCCCAAAGATGTCAAGATGTCGCCCAACGGTCCCGGTTGCAGCAGGCGAATGACTTCGAGGGCAGGCACAGCACAGCAAACTAGCCGAGAGAAAAGAGACAGCGACACAGACAGACACGTAAGGACGCCCAGGGCGGGGGTTTGGGCGTCCATCTTTGGTGACAGTTGTTAAGAAGGGGGTGGAATATTCATTACTTAAGGCGGGGATTGCTGGGGAGCAGGGTTTCAAGCCTTTTCTCTCTTATTTGGTCAGACGTTTCCTGTCATGGCACCCGCCATCTTGGGCCTGGCCATGACTCGGTCTTTGCCGGCCTCCAGGGATGCTGTTAGGAACTAACTAACTGCCTACTGTAACAACAATGCACATAAAGTGCAATGTCTAGCGGGTCAATGCTCAATAAAGTATGGCAATTGTCATACGATAAGTTCCCGTACCTCTTATAGCCAGAGTTTAGAAGCTTCGGCCATCCAGTCAGACAAACCTAAGTTTGAGTTTCAGTCTTGTCACTTAGTTGCTTTGTGGCTTCGGGCACAGTCCCTAATTAATATACACTGGACCTGCGAAATGGCTTTATTTTCCATACCTTTCCCACTAAGGCACAGGACATACCTTTAAATAATTATACAAATGCCCACTCGGAGGCTGAGAATTGAATCGTGTTCCGCGAAGCCCTGATACTGTTAGAAGCTTTAAAATCACAGGGAAGAGTTCCTGTCCTGCCAAAGAACATCCTTCTTTGGCACACTGATTGAGAGAGAGAGAGAGAGAGAGAGAGAGAGAGAGAGAATCCCAAGTAGGCTCCATGCTCAAAAGAGCCCAAACTCCATACTCAAAAGAGCCCAAAGCAGGGCTGGATCTCAGGACCCTGGGATCATGACTCATGGCAAAGTCAAGAGTGGGAGGCTCAACAGACTGAGCCATCCAGGAGCCCAGGGGCTGGTTATTTTCAACAAACGATAGAAGAGTGGAAGAGATGTTGGGAAAACCCAAAAGCTACCCTTTGGTAAGAGACATTTACGTTTATAAGGAAAAGTCTCCATTTGTAAGGGTGTTTGCCTTAGAGGCTAGACCTCAATATCAGCTAGAGGGGGGATGACCAAATGACTAGAAACTCTAATCAGTGGAGAAGGCACTGATTTAAATCTGCATAATCACCCTACCCTCCTTTAATGTGGTTTTCCTAAAAACCTCCAATAACTGGTCTCTGCACTGCCCACCCAACCCCCGCCCAGGACTTGTCTTCAGTTTGGCTGCCTATGGTATACAGGGTGATGGCTTGGGCCATTTCACGGAGTTATTCAGTTTTCCTGGGTATGTCCCATGAATACAGGAGGTAAACATGTTAATCAAACTTTGTTTTCCTATCAATATATTTTTTAAGTTTATTTATTAACTTCTTCTGAGAGAGAGGAGTGCAAGCTCAGGAGGGGCAGAAAAAGAGCGAGAGCGAGAGCAAGAGCGAGAGCGAGAGAGAGAGAGAGAGAGAGAGAGAGAGAATCTCAAGCAGGCTCCGACACCATGGAGCCCCATGCAGGGCTCAGTCTCATGAACCTCGAGATCATGACCTGAGTGGAGGTCAAGAGTCAGACGCTTAACCAACTGAGCTACCCAGGCTCCCCGAATCTTATTACAAGCGGATCTGAGCCATGTATGTATCTAGAGGGTAGAGGGCAAATTATTTTTCCTCTCCTACACTCTTCAGGATTTACAAATGCCGTAGGACCCATAGTACAGGTGCCTTCCATTCTGCACAAGGTTTTCACCCTGCGTCTGCTACCACAGTTCTATGAATGTGCTGGAAAGAACAACAGTCAACAGCTCAGTCTCAGTTATCGAAGGACTCCACTAAAACCCAACAGAAAAATCTGAAAAGCCCCTCTTCATCTTGATGAGGATGTAAATATTCATGATAACATTTGATGAGGGCACTGTATTTGAATAAAAAAAACATTAAATATTTTAATCAAGTCAGCCATCATGTGCAACAGAAGTAATCTTCCCTTTCAGGGGTTTCTGAGTGGATGATGGGATGTTGTCTGATGTATCAGTGATTGGCTATTTACTTGTATAGTTAAAATTCATCGCTTCCTTTCATCGTTTTGAAGGGACATTGATTTCAATAAAAACCTCCAAATGGGAAGAACAAGAAATTTACATCCACAAAGTGAAAGTGAATGGAGGAAGGCACAAAAAGTTCAAGGGGAAGTCAAGAGAGGAAATGGGACTGAGACTTTTTTTTTTTCAAGTTTATTTATTTTCAGAGAGAGAGAGAGAGAGAGAGAGAGAGAGAGAACACATACACGGGGGAGGGACAGAGAGAGAGAGAGACAGAGAGTCCCAAGCAGGCTCTGGACTGACAGCCTGGAACCAGATGCAGGGCTTGAACTCACAAACTGTGAGACCATGCCCTGAGCCGAAATCAAGAGTCTGACACTTAATCCATGAGCCACCCGGATGCCCTGGGATTTTTAACTGCAATGATTGCCTTCAGGCTATACAGGGGTTGTGGACACTTTGCTGGATTCTAAGCGCTCACTCAAGTACAGTAAAACCTTGGTTTGTGAGCATAATTTGTTCCAGAAACATGCCTGTAATCCAAAGCAGTTGTATATCAAAGCGAATTTCCCCATAAGAAATAATGGAGAGGCACCTGGGTGGCTCACGTGGTTAAGCGTCCGACTTCAGCTCAGGTCATGATCTCGCGGTTCGTGGGTTCGAGCCCCGCGTGGGGCTCTGTGCCGACAGCTCGGAGCCTGGAGCCCGCTTCGGGTTCTCTGTCCCCCTCTCTCTCTGCCCCTCCCGCGCTCGTGCTCAGTCTCTCAAAAACGAATAAACATTAAAAAAAAAATTGAAAACAAAAAGGAAATCGTGGAAACTCCGATGACTCATTCCACAACCCAAAATTTTCCTATAAAAATGATCTTTAACACCGTAATGTAATACAAAATAAAGAAAATACAAAGTATAAAGAATATAAACAAATGAACCTGGACTTACCACTGAACACTTTCGTGGCTGGTGTGAGGGAGACAAGAGAGAGGAGGGGTATTGTGTAGGACGACTTTCACTATTACTGATGGGTGTTCACTACAGGACAGCATTAATAAACTCTTGTCATACAGTCTATTTAATGTAACTGGCAATAAGGCAGCAGAGGAAAGGGCTATATCTGCCGGCAGCCTGACCTAGAATGAAGCAAAGCGTTCCGATGCTTCCTCTTGTCTGGAGAAGCAAAGGACTGTCCAGAGGTGCTGTGAAGTGACAAAAAATACACTAGCGTGGGCTGTGGGCACCTTCCAGCGTTCTGAAAGATCACTGATTTCTGCCAAACACCGTGGCCTGAGACCGAGCATCTGAGCATGGGAGATGATCACCCACCCACAATCCCACAGAGAGAGAGAAAGAGAGAGAAGAACCATTGGCTCAGCTGTGATCATGTGACCTTCGGCATCACGTACTACTCGTATCGTAAGACATCGCTCGTTTATCGAGTTAAAATTTATTAGAAATGTTTGCTCGACTTGCCGAACACTCGCAGAACAAGTTGCTCGCAATCCAAGGCTTTACTGTACTCCATTGAAGAGCAAGGACAGGGGCGTCTGGGTTGCTCAGTCAGTTAAGCGTCGGACGTCGGCTCGGGTCATGATCTCGCGGTCTGTGAGTTCGAGCCCCGGGTCGGGCTCTGCACCGATAGCCCGGAGCCTGGAGCCTGCTCTCGATTCTGTGTCTCCCTCTCTCTCTACCTTTCCCCCACTTGCACTCTCTCTCTCTCTTTCTCTCTCTCTCAAAAATAAACATTAAAAAAAATAAACATTAAATTAAATTTGAAAACAGAGCAACCACAGGGCAGGGTCAAGTGTCATACCCATGCTCGCCCAGTAAAGGGAGCCCAGCCACACAAGGTCACCCCCCACACACACAGTCCCCCAGCCACCTCCATTCCCCCAACCCTTTTGTGACAGGAGGTAGCAGAGGAAAAATGAGCTTCTGTTTTTAACAGTTAAATCCAAGTTACGTAACATATAGTATAATAACGGTTTCAGGAGTAGAATTTAGTGAGCCGTCACTTACATAAAACCCGCAGTGCTCATCCCAACAAGTTTCTGCCTTAATGCACATCAGCCATGTAGCCCACCCCCCACCCACCTTCCCGCCTGCAATCCTCAATTTGTTCTCGGGCACCTGGGTGGCTCAGTGGGTTGAGCCTGTAACTCTTCACCTCGGCTCAGGTCGTGATCTCATGGTTCGTGAGGTCAATCCCCACATCAGGCTCTGCGTTAACAAGGTAGAGCCTGCTTGGAATTCTGCATCTTCCCCTCTCTCTTGTGTATCTTCTCTCCCCTACACGTGCCTGTTTGCTCTCACTCAAAATAAATGAGAAAACTTAAAAAAACTATTACTCATATGGCAATAAAGAAAAAGAGTTACGGTTCGCCTCCATGTTATTATCTTTAGGAAAAATGAACTTCTTAAAAAGTATTATCCCTGCGGTGCAGAGGCCCAGGAGCGGCCTCTGCAAGGCAGGCTACGAGGGCACGGAAGATTGTTTTGAGCTGAAAAAAACGAGACCAAAGGACTCAGGAAGAATTTTAGACGTTCCCCACAACTGCCTGAAAAGAATAGAGAGAGAGGACTCCCTCCAGAAGAGAGCGATCGCCACAGATAACTCTGGAGGGGTCTGGGACAGCTGCCCTCGGGCCCAACCTCTGATATACCACTTTTGCCCGAGGATTATTTCGAGCTGAAGGCAAATGACACCCTGTGGGCTCCAGAGACGTTTTTCCCCTCCCTTAACTCCACAGAAGAATCTAAATTGGAGGGTCTTTCCAGAATAAGAGTTATTAGAAGGGATGAATTTGCTCTGAGTGACCCATCTATATGGCAGGGCAAACAGGTAATTACCAAACATCTGCTTTTCTTATTACCCTGTGAAGTGCATTCCTTTCCTTCAAAGTCCCAAGGCCCTACCCCCCCCCTTCTCTGTGGTTCAGGAGGATGTATATGCTTCGTTTTGTCTGACGGTCTTTGGACTATCCAGGTCTGTGTGGATCCCCAATAGGCACGCCTATTAAATTTGATTTTCTCCTGTTAATCTGTCTCATGCCAATTTAATTCTTAGTCAGCTAGAAAGACCTTTAAAGGGACAAGAGTTCACGCTCCCCAACCAGCGGACATTTCTTGCTCCTAGACAACCACATTATAATATAAACCAGGTACAATAGACAGGAAGGTGCCACGCAAGGCCTGTTGGTGGAAATTTCCATGTCCCAGTGTTCCTGTGTGGTCCCACCAACACTTGTTTACAAAACATTTACTCGTTTTCATCTTCCTGAGCATGGCTTTCTTATCCTTTGACATCCTGGGACCCTTCCTTACTCTCCCCTTGGTTGGGGATGACTGATACCTCATTTTGCCTGTCTGTGGAATTTGAGGTCTGTGTGGATTCCCCGTAGGTAGGAAATGAAATTTGGTTTTCTCCTATTAATCTGATTCATGAAAATTTCATTCTTAGCACGGCTAAAGAACTTGGACAAAGAAGAATTTCTCACGCCCCAAAAGAGGCCAGGAAGAGCCTCTCCATCCATGCAGAAGCCCTCAACTCTGGCTTGGTCTGTTGCCCTGACGATTCCACGGGGATGACAGAAATCTGCCTGAGAATATGAAGTCCTTTAAGGCTCCATTTTACCCTCCGATGTCAAGGTTTGTTCAGTTATAGGACCTAGTCACTAGTTCTTTACCTCTTGGTGTTTTTATTTAAAAAAAAACAAACAAACAAACAGAAGACTGGAGTTTTATATCCTGTGGACAGGCTAAGGAATTTTGCCCCGGTGCATTCCCATGAGATTTGGCCCGGATCTCATGAGATCTGGCCCCAGGGCCTTGGCTGCTACCTTTGGGGGCAGGACACACGCAGACCGCCCATGGTGTTCCCAAAGGGCCCCACCTATGACCTCCACGAGCCCGGTGTCTATTGAGAATAAAAGTAAGCCAACACGCATGCTCCTTCTACCAGACTCCAGACTATTTTCCCTTGTGGCATCTTCCTAAAGTCACTTGTGCCTTGCAATCACAGACTGTATGTTCTTGGGGGGGGGGGGTTCTCGTTTTGCTTTTTTATCCTGAGAGATAGGGGGTGTCTCCCTGTGGATTACTTTTCTTAAGCAAACCGCTCCAATCATCAATTATTTTAATGACCCTGCTCACGTGGCGGTCCCATATTTCACAAAAATTAATATCAGTGGATGCCTGAAAAGCCCCTTAATGGCTTTGGAGAGATCTGTCGCAGCCTCCGAAATCTCTACAAACACTATAAAAAAATGCCTGGGTAAACGTAAATCGAGATGATCAAACCCTAAATAATTTATGTGTTCCCGACACGCATCCTTTCTCAACGTTACTGCTTTGAATTAATAAGAGTGTCATTTTCCCCCAAGGGCCCAAAGGACGCCACCAGCAACACACATCCATCCTGCTGCTACCCCTGCAGGCAAGGAAGGCACAAGAGTGATTATCCCGGGTTTTACAGCATGAGAAAGGTTGGAGGCAGAGCTGGAAGACTTCCTGAAAGTAGGATAGAAGGAAAAGGTTAGGAAACGAGGGATCCGGAGAGATTTGTGACTCTGGAGCCAATGTGGGGAGACACAATCAGTCAAAACTGCTCATGAGTCCCGTATGCGCTGCCCAGTCTAATATCAGAAAAGACCAGTGGTCTCAAAACCAGACACGTGCATGGGCCCAGGAACAGGGAAAAATTTGCAGTAACTCTAGAGATGGAGCAGAGGAATTACTGATGGGGGAAACCAGCTTCTTAAGATAGTATATGCCTACAAACCCAAGTTTGCTATGGCGGCAACATGTTAGGCTACCTACCAACCAGCAGTTGGGCAAGGAAGGATTATTTGAAACAAGTGCCACAAAGATTGTGTCTAGAATAGAGAAGAAATAGGCCTCAGGAGGTAACATCACTGGGGTAATGTTTTCAATCATGCCTGTAATCAGCCAAGGACAAAGAGTCAAAAAATAACGGTATGACGATAGAAGAATTAATTACGTAAAGCAATCACACCACAGGGTTAGGTGTAATCGACTGAAGTTAAATATTACTATTCAGAACTATTTTCATGTTCATGAGAATATGTGACAAAGCCAATCTCAGCGCAGAACAGGACTGGCCTAGAAGTAGGCCCCCAGAAGATGCCTGTTCTGACCGACAGAATCAACTGAAAGACTGTATCAGGCAGGTATCGAAAGAAAGGCGCAAAGGCGTCTGGGTGGCTCAGTCGGAGAAGCGTCCGACGCTTGATCGCGACTCGGGTCACGATCTCAACGGTTCGTGAGATTGAGCCCCGGCGTCGGGCTCTACGCTGACAACATGGAGCCTCCTTGGGATTCTCTCTCTCTCCCTCTCCCTCTCTGCCCCTACTCTGCTGGGGCTGTATCAAAATAAATGAACAAACATTAAAAAAAAAGAACAGAGCAGCAAGGAGGGTCAGAAGTATTTATCATGTTTATTAGCCTACTCCTTTGTTCATGGGGCTCTTCATTGCTTGCATGGGTAGGTGGGCGCTATGGGGGTAAATGTCAGCCTGTGGAGTTACATCCCAAGAGAAGCAGTATATGCGACTTGTCTTTGCAGTTTATTAGCTTAACGATCTTGGGAAAATCAATAAGATTTTCGGAGGCTGTGTTTTCCCATTGGTAAAGATGGGTATATTAACAGTACCAACACACCAGCCGTTAAAAGGATGAAAGGAGACGAAGCACGTCGGCATTTATTAAAGACTGAATCAATATTTGCTGCTATTATTATCATCGTTATCAGGATTATCCTTTAACCCATGTTCCCTGGACTGAACGTTCTTGAAGTTAATTTTTATTTTGAAAGGGAGAGAGCACGCTCAGGGGAGGGGCAGAGAGAGGTGGGGGGGGGGGGGGAGAGAGAATCCCAAGCAGGCTCCGCACCATCAGCACAGAGTCCGAGGTGGGGTGCGAACTCACAAACCGTGAGCCGAAATCAAGAGTCAGACACTTACCGACCGCCACCCAGACATCCCTGGGTTACAGACTTTTACCTTACTTCTGACCAGGGACCAATGTAGCTGGACTCCTCCTTGCCATGGCGTCTTGGTTTCCAAGTCTTGACTCACGTGAGCTTTCTGGAAATCACTAATATAAGAAATGTTCTGACTGCTAATCCAGAATCGCATTCCTATTTCCAGTGGCCAATCAGATAATCTGCACCATACTCCTGTGCCTAGGAAGCCTTGTCTCGCTTGGTTGTGTGATTCTACAACGCTCCGTGTTCAAAAACCCATCTCTTACCAGTAAAAAGGGCGGTACATGATTCTACCACAAAAACACACTTTAAGCTAAATACCATGCTAGAAGATTTCCAAAGTTGGAAGTGATAGTCTCAGATATGCAAAGCAATGCTAAATATAAGCACAGACTAAACCTAAATGTTTGAATAAGAAATAGTAATAAATCTGGGGAGCCTGGGTGGCTCAGTCGGTGGAGCATTTGACGTCGGCTCAGGTCATGATCTCACGGTTCGTGAGCTCGAGCCCCACAGTGGGCTCACTGCTGTCAGCACAGAGCCCGCTTCAGTCCTCTATCCCCATCTCTCTCTGCCCCCTCCCTCGCTCCCGTGCTCTCTCTTAAAAATCAATGAAACATTTTAATAAAAAGAAGGAAACAATAATAAATCAATGAAATTAATTAATGAATTTGGGTAGTGTCAGGAAGTCGCATGACCCCGTGACAGTTGATGAAAACGAAAAACATACAAAAACCAAAAGCAAAAACACTGCAAAAAAACACCTCCGAGGCCAAAATTGACAACCTGAGAAAAAATTAACATTTAAAAAGGCTGCACCCGACATTTTCATGAAATGACTGGGAAATAGAACTGAAAATGACCTCCACTCTCAGGCACATTACCTCCTGAGGTGCTTGGGTTTCTGCCCAGTTTCTGGTGAATGGGAGTTTTACAAGCACGGTTACTTAAGTGAGTAAAGATGAAGGTGTATAACAGACCCTTTGCTGCAAGAAGCAGAAGAGTAATGTGCAAAGCCTCTGTGGCAAGTGTGAATTAAAATGGCTCAAAAAAACCCAAAAAGTGACAGGATACAGGGGAAGCAACCAGTCCCTGCAGACGGACGGGACAGGCCTAACTGTAGCCAGTTTGGGGCATGTCTGCATTTTTGTCTGTGATGGGAGTTTCTCCCAGAATAACTAGTATTGAAAAAGAATCGGTGACAAACTGCTACGTTAAAAATATAATTTGAGGGGCACCTGGGTGGCTCAGTCGGTTGAGCGTCCGACTTCAGCTCAGGTCACGATCTCGCGGTCCGTGAGTTCGAGCCCCGCCTCGGGCTCTGGGCTGATGGCTCAGAGCCTGGAGCCTGCTTCCGATTCTGTGTCTCCCTCTCTCTCTGCCCCTCCCCCGTTCATGCTCTGTCTCTCTCTGTCTCAAAAATAAATAAACGTTAAAAAAAAATTAAAAAAATATATATATATAATTTGATACTAATGAATATGAACCGTATTTTTGTACATCCTGTTTTCCCTCCCCAAGCTGGTGCTATCTCAAACATGAGTCAAGGGAAGAGTTCAATAGGAAAACCCAAGCAGGGAACAGGAAACCAATATCCCCCTGCAACGTGCCAGAGATTCGGTCTCCAAATGGACTCAGCCTGAGAGATAGGAGGATCAGAAACACCGGGTAGGGGGCGCCTGGGTGGCACAGCTGGCTGAGTGTCCCACTTTGGTTCTGGTCACGAACTCGCCGTTTGCAAGTTTGAGCCCCACGTCGGGCTCCGTGTTGTCAGCGGGGAGCCTGCTTCAGTTCCTGTCTGCCCCTCCACCCCAAGCTCGCTCTGTCTCTCTCTCTCAAAAATAAACATTTACGTGTATCTATACTATATACATGTATGTATCTATATGTACGTATGTGTATATATAGTCAACTAAGCATCCAACTCTTGATTTCAGCTCAGGTCATGATCTCACGGTTCACGAGTTCGAGTCCCGCTTCAGGCTCTGTGCTGACTACCCGGAGCTTGCTTGGGATTCTCCCTCTCCCTCTGTTCGCCCCTCCCCGGCTCGTGTGCGCTCTCCAAATAAATAATTAAATAACTTTATATACGTTAACGCACGCACACACACATACACACACACACACTGATGATACTAGGGTATGGTTCCCAGGGACATAAGAAAAAAAACAAAACAAAAAACCCACCACAACATCCAAAACATGTACAGTGTTTGCTCTTTCCTAAACACGCCATCCTTCCCGAATCAGTGCCCACGCTGCCCCCCTCCTCTAAGAGACATCACGAGATAATTACTTGTTCACTGTCCACCTCCCAACTCGATAAGGATGGAGACCAGAGCTCGTGGGCCAAGTCCTCCTCATCTCTGAACTTAAGGCAGTAGTAAAAATCAAATACTCCCCTACTATTTATTACTTACACAACCACAGGGCTGATGCAACCTACAGTTCCATCAGTGATCCCCACTGCAGTGTGAACACATTTTTAAACAAAAAAAAAATTTTTTTTTTTACATTTATTCATTTTTGAGAGACAGAGCACAAGCAGGGAAGAGGCAGACAGAGAGGAAGACACAGACTCCGAAGCAGGCTCCAGGCTCCGAGCTGTCCGCACAGAGCCCGACGCGGGGCTCGAACCCACGAACCGTGAGATCGTGACCCGAGCCGAAGTCGGACGCTTAACCGACTGAGCCACCCAGGTGCCCCTAGTGTGAACACATTTCTGTTGAGAAGGACAGGGGTTGTATGGAGGCAAATTGGAACCGGATCGAGGCGGGTCAGTTAGGAAGCCCAGAAGTTACTTTGGCGTGGCTCAAAAACATCCTTCCAGACAATCGGTGTTAGCTCAGTGAATGACCCGGTCTTCACCACGCTCCGGAAACCATACAACAGCACTCAGCTCAAAAATCACGACCGTGTGAAAGTAACTAGTCATCTCGTGTTCCCCTGTCTCTAGACTGTGAGTTTATTCCGTGCTTTTTCCCTTAACTCAATCCCCATGGGTTCTCTTTCTCCCGGTGAGTTGATTTATATGTATCAGAAATGTATTACAAATCACATCACAGGGGTGCCTCGGTGGCTCAGTGGGTTGAGCGCTGGACTCTTGATTTCAGCTCAGGACGTGATCCCAGGGTCGGGGGATTGAGCCCCGATTCGGGCTCCGCACTGAGCG
This sequence comes from Panthera uncia, assembly GCF_023721935.1. NCBI lineage: Eukaryota > Metazoa > Chordata > Mammalia > Carnivora > Felidae > Panthera > Panthera uncia. Next base: position 92,010,405 of record NC_064817.1, read on the forward strand.
GGGGACCTGCGTGGCAGTCTCTCTCTCTCTGTCTCTCTCTCTCTGTTTCCCTGTCCCCCACTTGTACTCTCTCTCTAAAAAAATTAAAATCAAATCAAATCACAGCATCACAGAGCAGAAAGCTAGAATGTAATGATGCTACTTCCTATTCATCTGTAACCAGGGGCCATTTTAGTAAATGCCTATCCACGTTCCGTGTGAATGTGAATTCATGTGCCAAGTGTGTGTGTGTGTGTGTGTGTGTGTCCGCCCACCAATGCTGACAGAATGCCAGTACTCTCTCAAATGTATGTATGTTCTGAGGGAGTGTAGAGGGCTGGTACAGGGAATTCCCAGGGGCTTTCTCAAACCAAACATGCTCCTTGGGAGATTCGGTCACTCCCCTCGTACCAACCCCGCTGCTCCAAGGTTAAACTCCTGGCGTGGCAATGAGGGGTGTTACAGATGGAAGTCCATTTCACAGTGCGTAGGCAGAAAACAAGTTGAGAACCACTAAATGAAGCTCAAGACTAACCACCAAAGGCTTTTCACTCCTGTCCCGCCGGTTTGGCACATCCATTCCACGAGGAATCCCAGTGGAAACTGCATGAGCCACCCGATTAAAACCTGCCTCCCGAGAAAACAATTACTTGAAATTCACATCTTCTCTAAATTACATTATCGTTCAGGCTTTCCGGAACCTGTCTCCAACAGACTCTACTCTCTTGGCCTGCCCAAAGACAGGCCTTCATCGTGTCTTACGGTTGCCTTCTAACTGTTCTCACGGACCGTAGTCTCATCAGCCTTCCGGAAGGAGGGTTACCTTGCTGAACAAAAAGCTTCATCAGTTACTCGGTTCAAAACCCTTCAAAGGTTTGAATCGCCAAGATTCTTGGCAGGGCTTACAAAGCCCTCTATAACCTAGTGTTTCTTTGTCCCTGCAGCCACACCTCACTATGCCACCTTTTGGCTTCGATTTGTGATATTCGGGGGAGCCTGGGTGGCTCAGTCAGTTAAGCAACTGCCTCTTCATTTCAGCTCAGCTCACGACCTCAGGGTTCGCAAGATCGAGCCCCGTGTCAGGCTCCGCACTGAACGCGTGGAGCCTGCCTGGGATTCTCTCTCTCCCTCTCTCTCCTTCTCTCTCTCTCTCTCTCTCTCTCTCTCTCTCTCTGCCCCTCCCCTGCTCGTGCTTGGGTGCGCTCTTACACGCTCTCTCAAAATAAATAAAAAAAAATTAAGTTGTGATATTCAGCTATTAATACACACAAGTCTCCTTAAACATTCCACTGTGCTCCACACCTCCATGCCTTTGGAAGGCTATTAACACTTCTTGAAATATTCTTTCCCCTCTTTTCAATTGGCAAACTGTATATACGTATATCGTTGCATCTCCAGCTATCGGCAAACGCGTTGGCATATAGCCGCTCATCGTGATTGGTGAACTGAATGAAGCAGGAAAGAAAATGCGCTTATCTTTCAAATCAAGAGAATCCGCCCCACCCCCACCCCGCCTCCCCCGGCCGCCATGTAATTTAATGGAATCAGTTCACAATAATCAGTAACTCTACTGTCACCCAGGCAAGTCCCCAAAGTCTATCAATGCTTCCTCTGGAATGTCTTCTAAAGCCTTCCCAAGCCCACCCAGGCTCCGCTGAGTGAGACCTTCGTCAACCTTCTACCTGATCTTACTTCTTCCCCTCCGTCAACCACTCCCACCTCCCCTATGGCCAAAGTGTCTACTTGAAACCCTATAAACCTCCTTTATCCCCAGGGGTTGCACAGCAGCAACATGGTAAAGTCCTCAGCCAGGTTTTAAAGCTCTAGCCGACAGCTCCTAACTCGTAACTACTTGATAAGAACCCTCCATTCAAAGCCTTGCCTCAAAGAGAGAAACAGTTCATAGAGCATTGAACGATTGCCTATATATAGCTTTAAAATACGTATCTGGTGAAAAATATCAGAGTCAAATAAAAAAAAAAACCGGAAAATGTTTTTTAACACATAGAATGATAATTCCCGTAACACAAGGAATTCATAAAATCAGCAACTAAATAGAAAATGGTTAACAGGAGGGGGCACCTGGTTGGCTCAGTCAGTGGAGCCTGTGACTCTTGGTCTGGGAATTACCAGTTCAAGCCCCACGTTGGGCGTGGGGGTTACTTAAAACACTTAAAAACAAACTTTTTATATGTTTACTTCTTTCTTTTGACAGACAGCAAGAGGGAGCAGGAGCAGACAGAGAGGGAGGGAGAGAGACAATCCCAAGCAGGCTCCATTCTGTCAGCACAGAGCCCGACACGGGGCTCGAGCTCACGAACCCTAAGATCAGGACCTGAGCCCAAATCAAGAGCTGGCTGCTTAAATGACTAAGCTGCTAGCACCCAAACAAAGTACAACCGGCAAAGAAACGACGGTAAGAATGCAAAATTCACTGAAAAACAAAGAGACGGCCAGTCGGTACCTCATTCATACATAAACACCAATTAGGACAATATTATATTTTACATATAAGACCAGCAAAAAGTAAACCTTTGAGTACGAGGTGCTAGGAAGGATGTGGATAAAAATAATTGTGTATGCGAAAAACTGCTGGTGGTGACATAAACGGTTATAAGCTATCTGCAGATAAATCCGACCCTACCTAACAAAAGTCAAACCACACATACTTTTATACCTGGAAATGACACGTCAAAGAATTCGTTCCTACAGAAAAACCCACACAAATGTTTAAGCAGCACCGTTTGCTACGGTAATAAACTCCCTTCAAAATCTCAAACATCTACCAATGAAGGAATAGTTCAATAAATTATCATATAGCCATATGATGGAATTCTATAGAGCTATTAAAGATATCCATGATAGGGGCACCTGGGTGGCTCAGTCGGTTAAGCGTCCGACTTCAGCTCAGGTCACGATCTCACGGTCCGTGAGTTCGAGCCCGGTGTCGGGCCCCGGGCTGACGGCTCAGAGCCTGGAGCCTGCTTCCGATTCCGTGTCTCCCTCTCTCTCTGCCCCTCCCCCGTTCAAGCTCTGTCTCTCTCTGTCTCAAAAATAAATAAATGTTAAAAAAATTTTTAAAAAAATAAATAAATAAAATTTTAAAAAAAGATATCCATGATATATTTAGCTATATATATATGTATACATACATACATACATATATTTAGCTATATGTAGAGAGAGAACTAAAATACATCCATGGTGATGTGCTTTAAATGAAACTGTAAAACATCATGAGTAAATCTATAAAAATAATATATATGCACGATATTATGTATATACATTGTAGGTACGTGAGGGTACAAGACTAGGCTGTCCATTTTTAAAATGCACTTTATAACTAAAAGCAAACCGGACCCTTTTTACTTTTCAGAGTACAGCGTTTCAAAAGGTAAGTGCGCTCCTGATCATCGCGTCCTCCCCTGAAGTCTAATGGCACACACGTCTCAATCTCACTTAACACTTAAACGTTCTCTGATGTGGTCGTTGGCCGCATGTATCCGAACTCTTCAACCGGACTGCAAACTTAAAGGCGTGCAACCACGTATCAGGTCTTTTTAGATGTCCTCCGGCCCCGAGAGGAAGCACTCGGTAGACTTCGTGGACGAAGAAGAGAACAGAATCCTGTTAAAGCACCGCTTAGACCTTTTCTTAAGTTCAAAGCAACAAACGTTTATCGGGGCCCCCTTTTATCCGGCCAGCTTGTTAGAGCGGACTTTAGTCTCCAATAAAGTTGAGAGGAAGGTACAGAGATCTCCAGTATGTATGTTCTGCCCACGCACCTGAATAGCTTCCGCTTTATCAACATCACTTATCCTCTGCTGTATTTGTTACCAAGCGTGAACCTACGCAGACACGTCATAATCACGCAAGTCTATGGTTTACGTGAGGGTTCGTTCTTGGCATGATATGTACAAGGGGTTTAGACAAATGTATAATGACATGTATCCATTACTACATCATACGGACTATTTTCACTGCCTGAAAAATCCTGTGTTCTACCTATTCATTCACCCCCAACCCTAACCCCGATTCTTCTCTCCATGCTTTTGCCTTTATCACACGGTCACATTGTTGAATCATCTAATACGTACCTTCTCAGATTGGCTCCTTTCCCTTAGTAATAGGCATGTAAGTTTCCTCCACGTCTTTCTATGGTTAACAGCTCGCTTCATTTTAGCGCTACATGACATTCACTGGTTTGACTGAACCACACTTTCTTTCTCCATTCACCTACGGAAGGAAACCTTGGTGCCTTCCAAGTTCGGGCAATTGAATGAATGAATGAATGAATGAATCTGCTATAAATGTCTACATGCAGGCTGTTGTGTGGACATGCTTTCAACCCTTTTGGTTAAACACAAAAGAGAGTAACTGCCGGATCCAGTACCAAGAGTGTGTTTACTTTGGTACGACTTGCTTCTCACGTGGCTCTATCATTTTGTATTCCCACCAGCAACGTGTGGGTTGCTGTCACTCCACCAGCAACCAGCATTTGCTGGTTATTTGATCAAATAACTCAAGTAACTCTCTCAAGTAACTCTCTTGAGTTACTCTCACCAGCATTTGACGTTATCAGTGTTCTGGTAACTGATACTTATTCAAATGCGGTTTACAGTTTCATTTAAAGCACATCATGGATATATTTTCATATGAATATATATACACACACACAACACATATATATCTCATTTTTTAATAGCTCTATAGAATTCATCATATGGCTATATGATAATTTTTTGAACTATTCCTTCATCGGTGGATGTTTGAGATTTAAAGTAGTGCAATCTCATTATTGTTTTCATTTGCATTTCCCCAGTGACGTAAAACGTGGAGCATCTTTTCATATACTTGTTCGCCACCTGTAGGCATTCTCTGTTCAGGTGTTCGTTAAGGTCCTTGGACAGGTTTTAAAGTGCGTTGGTTTCCAATGGCCGAGTTTTAACAATTCTTTGTATGCACTGGATAGCAAACTATCAGATGAGAGGTCTGCAAACATGTTCTCCCAGTCCATAGCTTCTCTTCTGTTGATATTGTCTTTCACAGGACATTAGTTTTTAATTTTAATGAAGTCCACCTTTTCTTTTTTTTTTTTTTTTGTATTACATATAATTTATTGTCAACATGGTTCCCATACAACACCCAGTGCTCATCCCAACAGGCGCCCTCCTCACTGCCCATCGCCCACTTTCCCCTCTCCCCCACCCCCCATCCACCCTCAGTGTGTTCTCAGTATTGAAGTCTCTTATGGTTTGCCTCCCTCCCTCTCCGCAACCTTTTTTCCCCTCTCCCCCTCCCCCGTGGTTCTCTGTTAAGTCTCTCAAGATCCACACAGGAGTGAAAACATATTGAAGTCCAGCTTTTCAACCATTTCTTTCATAGATCATCTCTGGTGTTCGCCCTACACAGACATCACCATATCAGAGGCTTTCTAGGTTTTCCTCTGTTCTCTTCTAGCAGTTTCATACTTTTGCATTTTATATTTAGGTCTGCGATCCATTTGGCGTTATATTTTTGTGAAGAATGTACAGTTTGTGTCTAGATTTTTTTTTTTTTTTTGCATACAGATGTCCAGTTCCTGCACCATTTCTTGAAGATACTATCATTATTCCATTCTATCGCCTTTGCTTCCTTGTCGAAGATTGGTCCCCTGTGTATGCGCAGGTCTATTTCTCTATGCTCGTCTCTGCGCTTTTCCACAGCTATGTTTATTCTTTTACCAATACCACACTTTGATTACTGTAGCTTTCTCTTGAGTTGAAGTCAAATAGGGCCAGTCTTCCAAGATGTTTTTCTCTGTTCTGAATGGCATTAGCTATTTGGCGTCTTTTGCCTGACCGTATCGTCGTTAGAACCATTTGTCAATAGCCATAAAATAGCCTCCTGGGATTCTGATTCATATTGTATTGAATCTAGAGATCAAATTAGGAAGAACTGATTATGTTTAGAATATCGTCTTATTTATGAATAAGTCATCTCTCTCCATTTCCTTTAATTTTGCCCATTGGAGTTTTATAGTTTTCCTCATATAGATCTTGAGCGTATTTTGTTGGGTTTAGACCACGTATTTTGGTTTGGGGGTGCTAATACAAATACTTTGTGCATTTAATTACAAATTCCACCTGCTCATTGTTGGCGTGTAGGAGAACAACTCCCTTTTGCATACTATTCTTTTGCTTTGCAAGCTTGCTGTACAGATGTTTATCCCGAGAGGTTTTATGTTTGGTTGATTGTCTATGTGTAACATATGAAACAATCCTGTCAATGGTAAACAAAAAGTTTTGTGTCCTCCTGCCAAATCTGTATACCTGTTACTTACTTGTCCTGCCTAATTGTATTAGCAAGGACATCCAGTATGATGTTGAAAAGGGGTTAGTGAAAAAGGGACATGCTTGCCTTTTACCCGACCTTGGTGTGAAACGTTCTAGCTTCTCATCAAGGATGGTGTTACCTGTACTGTCTTTGTACGTAGTCGTTATCAAGTTGAGAAAATTTCCCTCTATTCCTAGCTATGGAGAGTTTATATCATAAATCGATGTTGGATTCTGACAAATGCTTTCTCTACATCTATTGAAAGGATTGTGTAATTCTTCTTTTGCCATCTGCCGATGACAAGAAATGGGAGACCAGAAACCATGAAGCTCCCAGAAGAAAACACAGGCAGTAATTTCTAGGACATTGGCCATGGCAACATTTCTTTAGCTAGGTCTCCTCAAGTGGTCAAGTAAACAGTCAATCGGTCAAGTAAACAGTCAATCACTCATTTTTGAGAATGCAAAAATAAACTATTGGGACCACACCATAATAAGCTTTTGCATAGCAAAGGAAACCATCCACAAAATGACAAGGCAACCTACTGCACGGGAAGAGATCTTTGCCAATGATATATGCCATTAAAGGGTTACTTCCCAAAATATGAAGAGAATTCATACGACTCAGCACACACAAAAAAACAAATAATTCGATTAAAAATGGGCAGAGGAGCTGAAGAGACATTCCTCCAAAGAAGACATCCAGAGTTTTCTGCACTCCCAGAAATTTGACAATTATACTCCTGGTTTTCCTACCTTGACACTGGTTCTAAAGGCCATTTCTTTCTTTCTTTTTCTTTTTTTTTTAAGTTTCTTTATTTATTTTGAGAGAGAATGAGAGAGCGAGAGAGCAGGACAGGGGCAGAGAGAGAAGGAAAGAGAGAATCGCAAGCAGGCTCCGCACCGTCAGTGCAAAGCCCAACACGGAGCTCAAACCCACAAACCACGAGATCATGACCTGAGCCGAAGTTGGACGCTTAACTGACTGAGCCACCCAGGCGCCCTGCTCAAGGCCATTTCTGCTTGTTGGTCTCTGCTCCAATAAGCCACAACCCCCTGTATTTGCCGGTTTCTCTGACCTTGTGCTAGATACTCAATATATGGCAATGAATAAGTCCAATATGGCCGGGTACCTTTATGGGTCCTCCCGTCTACAGAGGAAGAGAAAACCTATTCAACAAGACTTGTTGATTTTTTCACCCTGTTCACCGTTTTACTTATTGCTCGGAAGGGATGGTGACTTCCAAGCTCCTTCCATGCAGAACCGAACGAGCACTCTTAGATTTATGTTCTCTTTCCATTTGATACATTTTTCAGACGGCAAAAGCTATTCTCGCATATATCCCTTCTCCCCCACTAATCCCAACCCTGCAAGCTAAGTTGTGCTAATGGCCCAAATCCTTCTACACCTCCGGTGTGGTCTTAAAAACATATAGAAGCACAGAGATACCTAACTGGGAGATTTCTGTTTACCAAGATGCCTGCTTCCTCTATCAATATCAACATGACCTCCTCTCACATATTCAGATACGCGATGATGCCAATAAATATGCTTCAGGCTATAAACTGTGCATATATATTACATTAGAAAAAGAATATTAATCCTGGGGGCACCTGGGTGGCTCAGTCGGTTGAGCGTCTGACTTCGGCTCAGGTCACGATCTCGTGGTCCGTGAGTTCGAGCCCCGCGTCGGGCTCTACGCCGACAGCTCAGAGCCTGGAGGCTGTTTTAGATTCTGTGTCTCCCTCTCTCTCTCTGACCTTCCCCCGTTCATGCTCCGTCTCTGTCTCGAAAATAAATAAAAATTTTTTTTAAGTTTTTAAAAATTTAAAAAGAAAAAGAATATTAATCCTATTCTCTAACCCTAAAACTCACGATGAAGGGGTACATAGGGAAAACAGGCAGCTAAACCATCAACCTTCAATCATCGTACTAGACTATAAGCCTAATCAGTTTCGCTCTTGTTAAAATCCTTCAAAGGCTTGAAGCTCCAGGGACAGGGATACTCTAAAATATTTTCTAATTGTCCTAGCTACTTTCTAAACACAGGAAAGACACAAAGCAATGCAGTATATTGGACAGCACATGGATCAGACCTCAAAAGACCAAGATTCTGCTTTCTCTCGGCTTTCAGTAGCCACGTGCTTTCAGGCAAACTCCTTCCAAATCAGCTCCCTCGTGAGTAAAATGATAGCGGGGTACTTTACGCACCGTTAAAGGTCTTTCCAGACCTTTTTGCATTCTGATCCATGTTAATAATTCTCATAGCTGGTAACGTCCAAGGAAATAGCTTCGTGTTACTCAATGAGATTGGCTCAGCACATACACAGCATGGATCCGTGTCATCTACACACTCTGCCCACTTCCTGAAGGCCACACAAAGGCTAGCTCCTCTGAGAACCTAATGTTTGGGTTATTCGATGTCTTGCCTATCTCCTTCACCTATGCCTTTCTACGCCCACTTGTCTTTTGAACAATTTCTTCCAGCCCTTTTTACTGCTAAGGAAATGTCTGTGTTCCAGATCCTCTCCTTTCAAGTCCTTAAACCCCCAGGTGAGAGGTGTCCCTTCTGACCAAGGTTTGTTGATTCCTAGTAGAGTCGATGTCTGAGCTGCAGGGGATCTTCAAATGCTCTAACACTGTAGGCAAAATTTTGCAGGCAGGCACACGTGTAAATTTCTAGGGAAAGCGTTTTAGACTGTCAGAGGATTCAAACAGGAGTCTGGGACCCAACATTGATGGAGAATCCCAAGTCCTAAATTTTAACCTGACAAGTTCTCCACCCTCCTCTGTTGTTCTGAACACATAGTTTAGTCTCAATCTTTGTGGTGTGATCCCTCACAATCTTACTCAATTCTGAGTGTTTTTGCGTTGTCCCCATAGACTAACCGCCCTGGACAACTCATCTGAAGCAGTTTGTCTTTGATTCTTATTAAGTGATCTTTTCTTCCTGTTTCCACAGCCCCGAGGCATTTAATAGCCCTGGTCCCTACACTCACATCCTGGTCTGCCAACTTCCCATCCCATTTAGTGTTCTGCCATTTCTAAACGACACTCTGGAATTGGATAAACTTCCCATAACACGATACTGTTTGCAACATTTCCGATGCATTAATAATAGCAACATAAGCCAGTTTCTCTGCAAGGTGCTTCACCTGCATTATCACTGTTACTTCTCACGACAATTTCATCAGCTAATTACCATTATCTCCAGTTTATAGCTGATGAAATGGAGGCTCAGAGACATTCAGTAACTTGCCCAAGGCCACCCAGCTGTCAAGTAAGCAGAGCCAAGACTTCCAGTCTGTGGACCCCAAAACCCACGTTCTTCCACACTGTACAGATTTCTCTTTTCCATTCAATTTCTCAGACACTCATTATATCCATAATACAGGTATATTTTATGGCTGAAACTTCACAGACTTTCTCTGTGGACTAGAATATATATTTCTAATCACTTAATATATTCTTATGACATGCTATGACACAAGGTTTCAACTCCTAGGTATATACACAAGAACAATGAGTGTATGCATCCACAAAAGAGATTTCTACGGGATTGCTCCTAGTAAATATATTCGCAATAGTAAAAAGCAAATACATGAGTGCATAAACAAATGGTAATATACAACGGAATGGTACTTAACAGTAAAAATAAAATACCTATACATTCAGCAAACTGGATAAATCTGGAAAACATTATGCCGAGTGAAGGAAAGCAGATACAGCGGCACACTGTATGATTTTGTTTGTAGGAAATTCAGGAAAAGACAAAATCCGTCTATAGTAAGAGAAGCAAATGCGTGGTCACCCCTTGGGCTCAGGGATTGCCCGGAAAGGGGACATTATGAGATAATGTCATTGTAAACTATCTTGATCTGGATGGTAGTTAAATGAGATGACTCACTGTGCTATACATAGAAATTATACCTCAATAAAATGGTGAACCAAATCCACTGGGAAAATGGATTATAAAAACACGCCAATCCTATGCATGTAAAACCGGGAGCCAACTAAGTTCAACACTGAGTCCCAAAACGTCTATCTTTAAAAAATGCAACTATATTCTCATCCCTACTTATTTATCTTCTCAGTGCCCAAGCTCCAGCGAACGAAATCGCCAAAATCAATGGGTCCCCTTCAGATAAAGCCACGGTTTTTAACTGGGGGCCGATGTGGATCCCAGGGGTCTTGAGCAACCCGAGGAAGGACTTTCCATGCTCACAACTTCAGGATTGCTGCTCGCATTTGGTCAGTAGACGTACGAAGCTGCTAAATATCCGACAGTGCATGGGACAAGTCCACAGGACAAAGAAAGAATTGCCCGTCTTAAACCGATAACAGCGCAGACTTAATAAAACGCACACACACACACACACACACACACACGGATAACATATTGCTACAGGAAAATCAATGTAGGTGTAATGATCGAGAATCGAATATGCAAATACATCAATATTTGTTAAAACCAAACATTTTAGCTAGGATTCCCACTGGAAAACAGTGGACAGCGTCTGAGAGAATGGGCATATGGGATGACCAAATTATGATTAGGGTAGAGAATACAGGCGGTACTGACGTGCATCCTTACCTTCTAGCTGGGGGGAGGCGGGCGGGGGCTGGGGGGGGGGGGAGGGGGGGGGGGGGGGGAGGGGCATACATCATGAAACGCATCCAGAAGGTAGAACTGAGAGGTGGGGCTGAGATAGCAAAAGACACCAAACAGGTCCAACAGGGACGACTCAAGCCTAACCATTTTGCCTCGTCTTTTCGTCTTTTCGGTGCGAAGAGAACAAACACGCTGTCTTTTGGTCCTCTAAATTTTACCCAAGGAAAATAAGTTGGGGTGAGGGGGCGTCTTCTTTTGCCATAAGCCCGGAATTTTAGTTTCCTTTTAAAAATAAAGATCTCCTTGCAAGAAGTCAAGCTGCAGAGAGAGACGTCACATTTTAGCAGAGACAAAGGGAAGCGTTGCCCCGGCAACCGAAAGTACTTACAAGATTTCATCAAACTCACTGTACACAATTACATTTTTTTTTTATTCGATCGCTTTTTTTTCTTCTTTTACCATGGAAAAGCTTGAAATAGACTAATCAATAATTGCCCGAATAGGCCTCACGCTTCCTAATATCCCATCGTGAAATTTCTTTCAGCACCACCGACGACCTAATTCTGAATTATAAATGCAAAGCAGCATAACTGCCTCCTTCCCCACCCCCCACCCGCTTCCATGAAAAAGGTCTACAGTGGAAAGCAACAAAGGAACTCTCACACAGCACAAAAGAGGTTTCTCTCGCATGCCAGAGTCGCGCACTCTACTAAGCGTGTAAAAAGCATTTCTGGCATCATTCCTTTTGAAAAGCAGCGAGACCATCGTAAGAAGCACGCATGTGCCCAGCTGACCCCCTCAGCTGTTACAGACGGGGCACACCCAAGGAGGATGGAACCCTGTCACTGAGTTTTTTGAAACCGAGTAACTTTTCATGTCACTCAGAGAGCCCAACTGTTGTGACGGGGTCTGGGGCTGGAAAACAAATGCAGCACCTCAGCGAAGCACAGGAAAAAGCACACAGGGACAGACGACAGCAGCCGGGTCCTCGTTCCGCCACCAACGAGGGAGACGAAGGGAGGCAATTCGCTGCCCCTCTCGGGGACCCAGTAACTTGGTGAGTGAGCGTCACAACACGCAGATGCGCAGCCAATCCCCTCAGCTGCCGAGCATGGGCTACACCATTCATTCTCCCTGGCAATTCGCTGGTTTTTGCAAGAATGGGGCTTTTCAGCTCAGAGAGGTTCCGCTCTTAGTACAAAGTTTGGGGTAGGCTAAACCAAATAATTTCTGGCTTCACTCTCAAATTTACCCGTCGGGTTTTAATAGCAGATGACGCCATGGGAAAAAAAAAAAAAAAAAGGCCTCGAGTTTCTCCGTTCATTCCCTCCTTTGCATCTTTTTTGGGGTTGTTGTAAAACTTGCCCGAAGAGTGCATGATCTACCAGTGAAGCATTATCTGAATTGGTTTTCCAACCAGTTTTTATTATTATTATTATTATTATTATTATTAGAGAGCGTGCACGCATGAGTAGGGGAGGGGGCAGAGGGAGAGGGAGAGAAAATCTGTTCTTTTTCTTTTTTCTTTTCTTGAGTTTATTTATTTTGAGAGAGAGAGAGAGAGCAAGAGCGAGCAGGGGAGGAGCAGAAACAGAGGGAGAGAAACAGAATCCCAGGCAGGTTCCGCACCATGAACTGCGAGATCAGGACAAGAGCTGGAATCAAGAGTCGGACGCTCAACCAACTGAGCCCCTTCCAACCGGTACCCGGGAGGGGCGCCTGGGTGGCTCAGTCGGTTAAGCGTCTGACTTTGGCTCAGGTCATGATCTCCTGGTTCATGGGTTCGAGCCCTGCGTCAGGCTCGGTGCTGACAGCTCGGAGCCTGGAGCCTGCTGTGGATTCTGGGTCTCCCTCTTTCTCTGCCCCTCCCCCACTCATGCTCTGTCTCTGTCTCTCAAAAATACATAATAAAATGTAAAAAATAAAAATAAAAAAAAATAGACAGTACCGGGGCGCAGTCCTTGACTTTTGGAGAGGAATCGTTCATCACATTGGTTATCAAGTAACAAACCCCTCCGCAAGGCCAACAGCATATTTCCTAGCTATAGGTAAATCCGCCCGGAAACACTAGGTTATAAGGCGTTCATAAAGACTACTGTGGGCTATTCAAAGCTGTAGGACCACCTGTCCTCACCAGGCACCACTGAGAAGTTAAGAGGAGAAGCTTCTTGTGCATATACACAAAGAAGAAATCAATCCACAGGAAGAAAAGCACGCTAAGTTAAGAACAACTTTGGGAGTTAACAGAGCAAGAGAAAGCCCACCGTTCTTTTCTAAAACGGAAGTAATTGCGTTGGCTTTATAACTTGATACTTGAGACTGAATTTCATTGTTGTGTAATAAAATGACATTCCTTCTCAAACCAAGAGATGTTTAAATGTCTTTTTATCTTTATAAAAAAAAATTTTTAAGTTTATTTATGTACTTAGAGCAAGAGTAAGCAGGGCAGGAACAGAGAGAGAGAGAGAGAGAGAGAGAGAGAGAATCCCAAGCAGGTTCAAAGAGAGAGAAAGAGAGAGAGAATCCCAAGCAGGTCCTGTACTGTCAGCTTAAAGTCCGATCGGGGCTCAAACCCACGAACCATGAGATCGTGACTTGACTTGAGCCAAAATCCAGAGCCGGACGTTTAACCGACTGAGCCACGCAGGCACCCCTCAATGTCTTTTTATCTTTAAAGTATAACACAAGCCAGAGCTATATGCTTGTTAAACAGAGGACCGTATTCAGAATATATAAGTGCTTGGTAGAAGTGAAATAAACAAGTTAAATGTCATATTTGGGTAGCACACTTTTTATCATCCTGCATTAAGAAAACGATAGGATCCCAAAGAAGCACAAATTAATATACTGAATGATGGTGGTAAAATTCCCTGGGACATCATATTTACAGCCTGCGGTCTGCTTCCTGGTTTCTATCAATGTTATACACGACCCTTGCACCTACAGTGAACAGAGATCCTTCAAGTTCAACTCCTTTATGCATTCCATTGTTTGTTAGATAGGAAATAAACAAAAACATACAATCCTGGCACGTCGAAGGAAACTGGCAAAGCGTATCAGAGAAACAAAATATATTAGTAGGCAGCAACAGCGTAAGGATTCTAGAAAGCCAAAGAGAATCAACAGCCAATTTTTTACGCACTTTTCCCACAGAAGGTCTCCCACCTCGTTCGTCAGTACAACTTGCCATCACCGGATGGCAAAACGATTAGCTAGTTAAAAGGTTCAACTATGACTAAAGACCAAAGAATATGACATGGGCTCATTCCTTCGTTTCCATCTGTCTGTTATGAACATTCCATTTACTCTATTTACGCTAGAAAAAGGGAGGAATACAATCACAGAGAAAAGCATGAACTCCATCCAGGGGCGCCTGGGTGTCTCAGTCAGCTAGTGACTGACTCTTGATTTAGGGTCAGGTCATAATCCCCGGGTCCTGGGATCGAGCCCCATATAGGGGTCCTCAACGGTTCACGGAGCCTGCCTCTCTCTCTCCCTCTGCCCCTCTCCCCTACTCACACTCTCTCTACAACAAAACATGCATTAAAAACCAAAAAAAAAGTAACAAACAAGCTTGAACTCCATAGGGTGAAAATTCAGTCATCTTAGTTCTTAATCAGAATCAGACCTTTAACTAAAGTCAGGTCTGAAATTTTAGTTCAGCTCAGGCCAGCCGACCCTTGAACAGCATGGGATTCAACTGTAAGGGTCCACTTATCGGTGGATTTTTTTGCGACCGAAAACAATTCGGCTAAGCACTGTAAGTGTATTTTCTCTTCCTTATCATTTGAAAAATACGTTCTTTTCTCCGGCTTACTTTAACGTAGGAATGTGGTATATAATACAGATAACATACAAAATGTGTTAATTGATCATTTTGTGTTATAGGTAAGGCTTCCAGTCAATTAGCTTCCAGGCTAGTAGTAGTTAAGTTTCTCGGGAGCCAAAGGTCGGGACTTTGATTTTTCCACTACGTGGGAGAGTCACGCCCAGGACACCCATGTTCTTCGAGAGTCCGACGTAATAGCCCCGCAAATTTTCACTGTTACTTCTCATTTACGATGACTCCCAATGATTCCAACACGTACTGAGAGGGCCTGTGGGTGCTAACCTCCTTGTCCGGGTCAGGAGAAAGGGACGCAGGAAGAGAATGGGTAAGGCTTGGTCCCCTTCCTGAGAGTAGCCATAAAACCCAAAGTGGTTTGGTACATGATACAGGTTCTGGGGGCACCTGGGTGGCTCAGTCAGTTGCGCCTCCAACTCTCAGGTTCGGTTCAGGTCATGATCCCCGGGTCATGGGATCAAGCCCCACGTTGGGCTCCACGCTGAGCGTGGAGCCTACTTGAGGTTCTCTTTCTCTCTCTCCCCCTCTGACCCACTCTCCTGCTTGGGTTCTCTCTCTCTCTTTAAAATAAAATCAAAAAGATACGGGTTTTCAGCAGCAGTAACGAATAAATTTGCCCAAGGCCAAAAAAAAAAAGGGGGGGGGATGATACAGAAAAGTCTTCCTAAGGAGATATTTGAACTATGCCTTGTGGGAAGCCATTACATAACTTTGAATACAGACCTACATACATGATCAGCATTACATTTTACGAATAAAACGAAACAAAACAAAAAAAACCCTCTGGCAGCAATGGGACAAAGGGGCTGGAGGACACCACTAAAATATTCCAGAAAGAGGGGCGCCCGGATGGCTCAGTCAGCTAGGCATCCGACTTCGGCTCGGGTCACGATCTCGCGGTTCGTGGGTTCGACCCCCGCGTCGGGCTCTGGGCTGACAGCTCAGAGCCTGGAACCTGCTGCGGATGCTGTGTCTCCCTCTCTCTCTCTGCCCCTCCAGGGTTAGCACTCCGTATCTGTCTCTCAATAACGAAAAAAACCATTAAAAATTTTTCTTAAGAAACATTCCAGACACACAACTGAAAGCCGCAACTGTATGTACCGAGAATGGCCAGTTTTCTCAGCAGCCTAGACATTGGAATGACAAACGCTGGCATATCGACCCACAGGTAAGTTACCAGGATGGCTTAGCAGAACAATCATGGAACGAGGAAAAAAAGGCCAATAGCGAAATGTGGTCGAAGTCGTGAACTAGGGGGTTAAGGCTGGTTATGAAATGAAGTTAAGCAGGGGCACCTGGGTGGCTCAGTCGAGTTAAGCGTCCCACTCTTGATTTCGGCTCAGGTCACGATCGCCCGATTCTCGAGATCGAACCCTGTGTGGGGCTCTGCACAGACAGCGTGGAGCCTGCTTGAGATTCTCTCTCTAGCCCCCTCCCCTGCCCCAACCCTGAGCACACGCACTCTCTCTCTCTCTCTCAAAAATAAGTAAACGTAAAAAAAATTAAGTTAAGCAATATGAGGGATCATATGCCTCATGGCCAGAGGTCACTGGCCAAACTTTGGTCCCCATCATCTCCACCCCGCACAGTGTTATTCCCAAGATTGCGAGCTACTCCCATGACCTTACTTGTCCAAAGGGAGTTACCCGGATTTGAAGAATCTCCTCATACGTGCCCTTTAAACGCAGACTTTTGTCTGGGGCGCCTGGGTGGCTCAGTCAGTTAAGTGTCTGACTCTTGGTTTCGGCTCAGGTCATGATCTCACAGTTTGTGAGTTCAAGCCCCACATCGGGCTCCACTCTGACAGGTTGGAGCCTGCCTGGGATTCTCTCCCTCTCCCTCTCTCTCTCTCTCTCTCTCCGCCCCTCCTCTGCTCTGTCTCTCAAAATAAATAAACTTAAAAAAAAAAAAAAAAAAGAAAGAAACGCAGACTTTTGTCAACCTAGGGCCAGGAAGGGAGGCCAGAAAAGCTGGAACACAGGGGGGATCTGTTGCTGATTTTGAAGATGGAGAAGGTCACAAGCTGAGGAATACAGACAGGCTTCAGGGCTCGAGAACAGCCGCTGGCTGACAGAAAACAAGGAGATGAGATCTTAGCGTGACAGCTAAGGAACTGAATTCTACCAAGGATCTGAAAAGAATGAGAATGTAGATTCTTTCCCACAATATCCAGATAAGGCCCTGGCCCAGCCAACACCTGATTTCAACCTTGTGAGACCCAAAACACAGAATCCAGGTAATAGAATGTTAATATAAGACATCAGAAGAAAAGGATGAACAGCAAAGTGTCATGGGTATGAGCAGTTGTACTAAGACTGGCAAAAAGAAAGATAACCATAGGAGGTTGCAGCCTAAGAGTAAGATACTGGAGTGAAATCCTTTCGAGGTGGAGTAGTAACCCCAGGTTACTGAAATGAAGTAGGGATAAATATTGTTGAAACAGTGCACCACCATGTACAGTTGTGCAGGCTGCGCACTGTACAATTCGACGTAGCATTATTAGCGTAACAGATACCATATATTTATATAATAATTTTCCAGCAAATAGAAAAAAAGAACTTTGAGGAAGGGATGTACGTACAAAAAGAGAATCGGACGCCCCTAGAGAAAGAAAGGACTTGCTTAAGGTCACACAAATTAGAAAATGCCGAGGCTAGAATATAAACCTGGGCGTGTCCCTTCCTACCCGGCTCAGCTTCCTTCGAGGTCGGTATTAGCAGTTACTCCCATAGGCTCCTGCCCTCCTCACTCACCTGCTGACTGATCCTTTGCGCCCTGGTGTCTAGGAGGGCTCCCTCCCCACACGCTACCTACCCCCCTGCAAGGAAACAGTAAGGTGGCCCCGTTCAAGTGCGTGCCTCCTCAGGGACTACACAAAACTGGGGAGACCACTCTTACTCAACCGGATGCCCCCTCCCACTTTAAAACACAGGGGGTTGTGTCTACACAAAATACCGGCTTGGGACGACGTGCCTCTGGCACACAGCACGGGGCACGCTGGTCCCAAAGTGTCCGCGACACCAGGAGGAGAGAATTCCGGAAAGTCCCAAAAGTCCCCCCTATACACCACCCGCGGGGCAGGTGCACTCAAGCGCACACGCACAACGGGACCCGCACCGGCCGGCCCCCCTGCCACGTTCTAAGCAGCGGGCTGGCTTTTCACAGGAAACCGTGTGAATTTAGGAACTGATCGGATGCCGACGTTCTCGGTCACACACACATACATGCCTTGATCACGCTGCCTGTGTCGTTGAAAATAAGTAGCGATGACGAGCTTAACGTTCTGCTATCAACTCATTTCTTTCCTCTCTTTTTTTTATAAGACCCGGAAGTGGGTTAGGCGCCCCACTTCGGCTCAGGTCACGATCTCGCGGTTCGTGGGTTCGAGCCCCGCGTCGGGCTCTGTGCCGACGGCTCGGAGCCCGGGGCCTGCTTCGGATCCTGTGTCTCCCTCTCTCCCTGCCCCTCCTTCGCTCCTGCTCGGTCTCTCTCCCTCTCAAAAAATAAGCGCCCGTTAAAAAACTTTTTTTTAAACAAATGAACTTCGACTGTTCCCGAAACCACGCTCAGGATCGTAGTTCTCTTTTTCCAGGTGATTCGTTCCCCGGAGTCGTTTCAGGAAGCCTGAACACAATTGTTAATTAACACAGTGTCTCGCCATCATATGTAAGGACGCATTGGTAATTAAACATTCACACGGAGTGCCAAAAAAACAAACAAACAAACAAAAAAAACACACCACATTTTGGATGAGATCTTCCAGAATTACTCCGCAGATCATTTCAGACCACACAACTGGATGTCTGGATGTGCTGACAAAACCCGCCGATTCGCTTTCAGTTGCAAAGCAGGTTGGTGACATCTCCTCTTACTCAAGCGGCACGTCTAAGAGGACCTTCTTGACCGGGCGATTACAGGGACGGGTCAGAGAGGTGGCTTGATTTCATCGGCGGAATCACCGCTTGGTACAGGAACAGATAACCCAGCCCGTTCGTTTTCTTTCTCCAGCTCCCTTAGTCATACCAGCAAGGCTTGGATTTACAAGAGTGTATCCCTTAGGCTTGGATTTACACGATACACTCTTAGTCGCAACAGCAGCTCAGTTGCACCGGAGGCCGGTTATTAGCCTAAGGTGGTTCCGAATGATCTCTTCGGGGCTCCCATTTGAAAGAACTCCAGGGAAACGTAATGGTTTGTTAAGTTTGTTTGAGAGAGAGAGCGCGTGCGCGCATGTGAGCTGAGGAGGGGCAGAGAGAGACAGAGAGACGGAGACAGAGAGAGAATCCCAAGCAGGCTCTGTGCTGCCAGCTCTCTTGCCCCCCCCCTCCTCCCCTCCCCTACTCACGCGATCTCTCTCAGAAATAATTTTTTTAATAATACTAATAAAAAAAATAAAAGGTGGCCAAACAAAACAAACCAACCAGAACCCCACCAGAATTACAATTACAGTCCCCGATATGTCTGTTCAATGTCCAAAATCAGAGCTAACCTCAATTCTTTGGTACTTGTCCCTGTCAACGCGGGTTCCCGCTTCACCTGCAGACAAGAAAGGCACAAGCACACGGGGGCAAGAAGGCCATATTGCCACCAGCCCTCCACCCAGCCCGTACGTATCTTCTCCGCGTGTCTTTTGTGAACATCAGCGGGGAAGGCCCTTCTCCTCAATGCCACGTGCACCAGCGGGCACGGTCTGGTGAGGACAGACCATCGACCGCTCTGGCATACGCTGGCGGGAAGTCGGACCGCCTCTGAACAACAAGCGTGTCTTTGTTCGGAGCCAGAGCGACAGGAGTATTTGTCCGTAAGCCGTGCTTGGTCCTGAGAAACCTTATTTCCATACCGATGAATGACCCCATTTAGAGTTTACCAAAAATGACTTCTCCTTGGCAAAAGGAATGGCTGTCACGCAACAAAGAGGCCGATTCAAGAACATAGCACTCCCCACCCCAATCTGGTGTCGAAGGCAACTGCGGAACAGCCTCCTGGATTGGAAGAAAAAAAGATGCTTGGGACCCTTGATCTGTCTTCTCGTTTACGCGCGCGCACACACACACACACACACACACACACACACAGCGCATACTATCTCACATACACCTCCCCCCAAAACACCACATACACTATCTCCCTCACACACATACCCCACATCTTCTCACACACTCTCTATACTCTCACAACCCCCTACATATTCTCACACCCACACACACGGAGCCTATCTCTCATTTTCCGCCGAATTCAGCGTAAGTTTCTGTAAATGCTTCTTTCACTGCATCTCTAGAATCTTCCTCGGGGCCTTGCACTTAGGGATACACATCACGACCGGTGCGCCCGTTCGCCCTGTCCCCGGGGTCAATTTGCGAAGCCACAGGCTGACCGTCAGGGCTTCGGGCGGGCGGAAAGACAAAGGAAAGCCGCCCTGGCCCTCCGTTCCGCTTTTCGGATAAAAATCCACCGCAGCGCAGGGACCGTGAATGGTACTCCCTTCTCACTTTTCAGTTGAGATCGATGTATCTTAGCTCTCAGACTGCCTGGCTACCAAGCACGGCCAGGACCAGCTGGCGGGGGTGGAAAGGCAGACTGACCGCCTTCACGCGGTATCTTGCGCACGGTGATTTTGCCAAGTGTTTTCACCTTGTATCCAACCCTAGTCAGCTAGGAGAAAGATCAGGTGATCTGGTGACAGGCCCTAGGAACGGCCATACACGTGTTATCTTATTTGAGTTGTTTTATAGAGTGGCCGTAGGCCTCCCTATCTTAGAAGTATGGAAGCCGAAGTTCAAACAGGTTAAGTGAAGTATGGGGAAGAAGGTTTTGGCTTTCCCCCTAACTCTGTCCTTCCACGGCCCTTCTCGGCACCCCGGGCCTCGAAACTAGTTGCTACGTGACGGGCTTGTCTTGTCGGTGGGGTAACATTGCATGAAAACGTCACACGCGTGTTTGGACACTCCTTGACACTGATGCGCTAGCCAAGATCCTCTCGAAACGTGGTCATATTGAGCGATGCGGCCTTCCTCACATGCAAAACCATCTCGAATTTCCTCGTCATGGCTGGCCAGCGGCCACGAGATCCCGCAAACAGATTTCAGTCTGCTGAGCGGGAGAGGCCCTCTGTTGGCTACATCGATCTTCAAACCAGCTTTCCTTGGAACGACTTATAGATCATGAGGCATCACCCCGACTGAAAGTAATTAGGTACATTGTTTCTCACGTGGGAGGACGACTAGGCCAAAGCAACTCTGAGGCGTTCGTGTTTCCCTACCATTAACGCCAACACGACTTCGCCTTAAATCCTTCCTACTCACTGAGCTCCAGTCACACTGGTCTCCTCTCTGGTTTGCAACAAAGAGTTACAAGCCGGCAGAAAGGGTCTGGTTAGAGAAATTCACGTTGCTGAGCATCTAGCATTTCCCAGACCTTCTAAAAAGCCCAGATATAAAAACAAGGACCTGCCAAGGAAGAGTTCAATCTGTTGTAAAAGGCAAAACAAGCAATCCCTCTGTCCGCTCATTCAATAAATATTTGTTCAGACAAAAGATTGGAGGGACACCTGGGTGGCTCACGTGGTTGAGTGTCCAACTGTTGACTCCGGCTCAGATCAGGAGCTCACATTTCGCAGGTTTGAGCCCCATAATCAGGCTCGCTGTTATCAGTGCAGGGCCTGCATTGGATCCTCTGTTCCCCACCTCTCTCTCCGCCCCTCCACCACTCATGCTCTCTCAAAAATAAACACTAAACAATTTAAAACACACACACACACACACACACAAATATTGGAAAAAAGAAAGAGTCTTGGCCCCTCAGAGAGGTGATGTTTTCCTCATGTTGGTTCTTCATCAGAAATGCATATCAGGGCACCTGGGTGGCTCAGTTGGTTAAGTGTCCAACTTTGGCTCAGGTCATGGTCTTGTGGTTTGTGAGTTCGAGCCCCGCATCGGGCTCTGTGCTGACAGCTCAGAGCCTGGAGCCTGCTTCGGATTCCGTGTCTCCCTCTCTCTCTGCCCCTCCCCGCTCATGCTCTTTCTCTCTCTCTCTCAAACCAACATAGAGAAGAGAAGAGAAGAGAAGAGAAGAGAAGAGAAGAGAAGAGGGGAGGGGAGGGGAGGGGAGGGGAGGGGAGGGGAGAGGAAAGGAAAGGAAAGGAAAGGAAAGGAAAGGAAAGGAAAGAGAAATGCATACCAATGATATAGCCACAATGGAGAACAGTGTGAAGGTTTCTCAAAAATGAAAACTAGGACTATCACATGATCCAGCAATTCCACTTCTGGGTATTTATCTGAAGAAACAAAAACACTAATTCAGAAAGATACCTCCATGCCATGGTCACTGCAGGATCGTTTGCAATAACCAAGATATGGAAACAACCTACCTGGCCATCAGTGAAAGAATGGATAAGGAAAATTTGATTACACACATACATATATACATACATACACACACACACACACACACACACACACACACACACCATGGAATATTAATCAGGCATAAAAAGGTAGGAAATCTTGCCATCTGGGACAAGACGACAGACGTTGAGCGCACTACGCAAAGTCACAAGGAAAAGAATACCGTATGATCTTCCTTCTACGTGGAATCTGAAACACACAAATAACAACCACAACCACGAAACTGAACTCAGAGATGGCGAACACATTGGCCGTTGCCAGGGGCAGAGGCTGGGATCTCGGCAAAATAACCGAAGGGAGACAAAGGTTCACATTTCCAGTTATAAAATAACAAAGTCACGAGAGGTGCCGAATGCCGACTCTCGCTAATGCTGTATCACGTAGGAGAAAGTCGCAAAGACAGTCGATCTCAAATGTTCTCAACACACGCTGGCGTCAGCAGCACATATCCTGAATTGGAACGATACAGAAATTGGCAAGAATGACGCACAAGGTCGGGAAGCGGTCCCCATTTTTCCATTTCTGCTTTCTGGGACACCAGTCTTGTAAGTGCGTGTGAAGCGGGAAGACCCATGCCCCACCCCAGCACACTCCCCATCGTGGGGCCCACTCACACTGCACCCTCCTTCCATGACCCCCCCTCCCCCAACCTCCTGGGAAGGAAACTGGACAAGGGGAATGGGGAGGGGTGCTGTCCAGAAAAGGGCTTCTCTCCTGGGCCATTAGAAAGGGGAGACACGGCTGAGGGTCCCTTCCAACTCCTGACTGGCCCCTCAACATGTGTTGGAGCCTCCTGGTCCCTGGGCCCCCCCTCGGTGAATCCTTGGTGTGACTGTGGCAACGTCAGGAATAAATGGCAATGCTCACGGGGGAAATCTTAAGCTCTCAACAAAAGAAAACTCTGCCTACGTACGATGACAAATCTTAACTAGTTGTACTGTGATGCTCATTTTGCAATGTATACAAATGTCAAGTCATTATGTTGTACATCTGAAGCTGATTTTAGACATCAATTATACCTCAATTAAGAAAGGAAATGCAAATCAAATTTACCTTGTGAATTATTTTTTTTAATCATTTTTTTAAATTTTTAACTTATTTATTTTTTGAGACACAGAGAGACAGAGCATAAGCAGGAGAGGGGCAGAGAGAGGGAGGCACAGAATCCGAAGCAGGCGCCGGGCTCCGAGCGGTCAGCCCAGAGCCCGACGCGGGGCTCGAACTCACAAACCGCGAGATCGTGACCTGAGCCGAAGTCGGACACTTTACCGACTGAGCCAACCAGGTGCCCCTTGAATTATTTTTTATTTATGCCTAGGTTGTTCCCTACCTTTCCCATTCCAGTGGATCTGGAATGGGTATCGGTGTCTGATTAAAAGGTGTTCAGCCGATTGCTGAACCCGGGTGGCTCAGTCGGTTAAGCATCTGACTTCGGCTCAGGTCATGATCTCATGGTTCTGGAGTTCGAGTCCCACATCAGGTGAGTTCAAGCCCTGCTTCAGGTGAGCCCCGCTTCTCTCTCCCTCTCTTTGCCCCTCGTGGGATTCTCTCCCCCTCTCTCTGCCCTCACTCACGTGTGCCCTCTCTCTCTAAATAAAATGAAATAAAATAAAGTAAAATAGGCAGGAGGTGTGGAGGGAGTAACTTCAATTCATCTTTGTGTCAGTCGTTACTTTTTCACTCCCTCCAACAGACAATTATAACCCAAAGGCAGATCAAAGATCACACGAATCCATTCAGACACCAAGACCCAAGGTCGAACTATAGGGATGACGAGTGAAAACCAATACCTATGGTAGTTTATAGCTTGGACCGTTCAACAGGGACCACTCTTTGTCTATGACGCTCGCCCTTGAACGCTTGGAAAAAACTTGATCTTGTACCTCAAGACTTCAGGCCTTTAAAGACTCACAGGAACCTCTTTCTCCTTCAGTTTATTCTTAAAGGGGGGCAGGGGGCACCTGGGTGGCTCAGTCAGATAAGCATCAGACTCTTGATTTCCGCTCAGTTCACGATCTCACGGTTGGCAAGATGGTACCCCGTGTCAGGCTCTGTGCTGACAACTCAGAGCCTGGAGCCCGCTTAGGATTCTGTGTCTCCCTCTCTCTGACCCTCCCCTGTTCATGCTCTGTCTCTCCCTATCTCAAAGATAAATAAAACGTTAAAAAAAAAAAAAAAAAAAAGACACCGAAGTTCAGAGATGTTCAGTGACTTCCTTACCAAGCTATACGTCTGGTAAATTTACGGCTGGTACTGGAATTCAGAGAGCCTGGCTCCAAAGGCGTGTATTCTTTCCATTTTACTGGACTGCTTTCTGTAACAATGCAGGACATGGTCTCCCTCTTTCTAACCCCGATGTACCACACGTAGGACATCCCCAGCAAAGTACGAACTCGCTTCTCCCTCAAATCAGCTTCATCTGACTGATTCTGGGACGGGGGTGGGGGGGGGGTTCTTTGAGAAATCAACCAAGGGAAGTACTTCTCCAGGTATGGTCCACTGAAAAGCAGCATTAAGGGGCGCCTGGGTGGCTCAGTCGGCTAAGCATCCGACTTCAGCTCAGGTCACGATCTCGCGGTCCGTGAGTTCGAGCCCCGCGTCGGGCTCTGGGCTGATGGCTCAGAGCCTGGAGCCTGCTTCCGATTCTGTGTCTCCCTCTCTCTCTGCCCCTCCCCTGTTCATGCTCTGTCTCTCTCTGTCTCAAAAATAAATAAACGTTAAAAAAAAATTTAAAAAAAAAAAAAAAAGAAAAAGAAAAGCAGCATTAATAACATTCCCTGAGTACTGGTTAGAAAGGTACGCTGTAGGGACCCACCGGAGACCTAATGCATGGCGATTCCCAGAAGTGGGGCCCAGAGAGCTGTGTTTAAACAAGGCTTCAGGTGATTCATTCCGATGTGTGCTCACCTTTGAGAACCACTGAGCTTTACCTAGATGATCTCCAATTTAAAATCTACCTGTGCATCTGGCATTCTGCCCGAGAGGGTAACGTAGAAGCGGCTGAATCACATGTTTTTCTTAATTACAATCCAGTCATGCCCGGGGCACGTGGGTGGCTCAGTCTGTTGAGCATCCGACTTTGGCTCAGGTCACGATCTCACGGTTTGCGAGTTCGAGCCTCACCGTCGGGCTTGCTGCTGTCAGCACAGGGCCTGCGTCAGATCCTCTGGCCCCTTCCCTCTCTGCCCCGCTCCCGCTTGCACTCATTCAAAGATAAAAATGTTTCCCAAAAATCCAATCGTGGAAAAAGTCTCAAAATTAAGATCAGTCTTTGTTAGAGAGTCTCCACTCAACGCAGTGGCTATCCGACTCAATAAAATCTCACAAAATAATCTGAACTCTTACCCCCTTCAGATCCCCAAAGGGTCACAAGTCAACATTCCTTTGCATGTGAATGTGTACAATAACTTAATGCGTCACATAGCTGATTTAATCAAATAAAGGCTTCATTTTTGTCAGTGTCATAGCCCGCCTCTTAAATTAGCGACTAAAAATGTACCGTGGTTTCGATCATCAAATTTCAACGACATGGCTTCGTGTTCAAGGAAAGAACAGCCCTATTTTCCAGCTTCTTCCTGTCCTTGAGCCAGAGCCTCCATTAAAAAGCAGGAACCAGGCTGGTCTTGTGACTAAACAGCAGAGTCCTCATTACCATCTCTGGGCCCTTGCTCATTCACTTTCCGGCCCAGAATTCCCACCCCATCCCTTCCTACTGAAACCCTATTTGTCCATCAAAGCCCGTCTCAAACCCTATCACTCCTACTTTCAGGCAAATAGCATCATAGAGTCAAAACAGACACACCCTGACTTTGGGGTCTGAGACACTTGATAATCGGTTCTAAGCCTAATATTTACCATCTTCGTGGCCACTGGAAATTGTGTTAACTCTGATGAGCCTCAGTCCTTCTTCAATAAACTGGGGATAGTGAGAATGTGGTCTGTAAATTGCTGTGCCGTCTCCATAAGAAAGTGACCTGGTTCGTGAACAGAATTATCAAAAACTCTGGGGCGCCTGGGTGGCGCAGTCGGTTAAGCGTCCGACTTCAGCCAGGTCACGATCTCGCGGTCTGTGAGTTCGAGCCCCGCGTCGGGCTCTGGGCTGATGGCTCGGAGCCTGGAGCTTGTTTCCGATTCTGTGTCTCCCTCTCTCTCTGCCCCTCCCCCGTTCATGCTCTGTCTCTCTCTGTCCCAAAAATAAATAAAAAACGTTGAAAAAAAAATTTAAAAAAAAAAAAAAAAAAAAAAACTCTATGGTGCCCAGAATGCTTTCGCTTCTACGGATGCCTAGAGCAATTGTAGGCGGTATCCCACAACTGGTCACGTGATAGAACTGCCTTATATTGTGTAACACGCAGGCCGTCAAGCCCAAAGCATGGACAGACTACACTTAAAACCTTCTTCCTCAGGGAGCCTGGCTGGCTCAGTCAGTTGACGTCAGACTTTGGCTCAGGGCATGATCTCCCAGTTCATGAGTTCGAGCCCCACATCAGGCTCTCTGCTGTCAGCACAGAGCCCGCATCAGATCTGTCCCCTTCTCTCTGCCCATCCCCCACTTACGCTCTGTCTCAAAAAATAAATAAAATATTTTTTAAAAGTCCCTTCTTCCTCTAAAAAAAAAGACAAGGGGCGGTCAGGATTAGATTTGGATATTAAATTCAAAGGCCTGAAACAGTGAGGGAATGTGATACAAACACAAGAACTAAGATCCCAAATGGGAATGTCAGAACTTTAGAAAACATTGTTTACCATTTATTCATTTTTGAGAGAGAGACGCAGAGCATGAGCAGGGTGGGGACAGAGAGAGAGGGAGACACAGAACCGAAGCAGTCTCTGACCTGTCAGCACACAGCCTGACACGAGGCTCGAACCCACAAACTGTGAGATCATGATCTGGGCCGAAGTCAGACACTTAACCGACTGAGCCACCCAGGTGACCCGAGAATGTCGGAACTTGAAAGAAGCCAAAGCAATCTACGACACAGCTGTGTTCGCAGCAGATGATTTGTTATTAAAAATAAGTTACCAGTGTGTGAACAATGTTAATATGAATTCAAGACAGTTCAATACTGTCCTTGAAATCGGACGAATTTCAGGGGCACCTGGGTGGCTCAAGTGAGTTCAGCATCCCATTCTTCATTGCAGTTCTCCCTGCCTCTCCCTCTGACCCTGCCCCGCTCCCACCTCCAGGCTTACTCTCACTGAAAAGAAAAAAAAGAAAAGAAAAGAAAAGAAAAGAGGAGGGGAGGGGAGGGGAGGGGAAGGGGAGGGGGAGGGGAGGGGAAGGGAAGGGAAAGGGAAAGGGAAAGGGAAAGGGAAAGGGAAGGGGAAGGGAAGGGGAAGGGAAAGGGAAGGGAAAGGGAAGGGAAAGGGAAGGGAAAGGGAAGGGGAAAGAGAAAGGGAAAGGGAAAGGGAAGGGGAAGGGGAAAGGGAAAGGGAAAGGGAAGGGGAAAGGGAAAGGGAAAGGGAAAGGGAAAGGGAAAGGGAAGGGAAGGAGAAAGGAAAGGAGAAAGGAAAGGAAAGGAAAGGAAAGGAAAGGAAAGGAAAGGAAAGAATTTCACTCACATTCATCCTAATGTAGTTTTTTTTTGTTTTTTTTTTTTTTTGAGACAGAGAGAGAGAGAAGGTGTGTGAGCAGGAGAGGGGCAGAGAGATAGGGAGAGAGGGAATCCCAAGCAGGCTCTGCGCCGTCACCACAGAGCCCGATGCAGGGCTCGAACTCACGAGTCGTGAGATCATGACCTGAGCCAAAACCAAGAATTGGAAGTTCAACCACCGGAGCCTCCCAGGCGCCCCTCTAGTGTAGACTGTGAAGGGGAAAGAAAGGGTGGGGTTTTAGCTGGCCCCTAACCCTGGTTATACACAGGATTGCAGCATGTCAAAACGTAAGAACCACTGGCCACGGAGAGGGCAAGATGTGACGCCCTCCTAAGACAAGGACAATAGATCAGCAGGCTAAGCTACCACTAATCTTTTCTTCACTAACGTAGGTGGCACATAAAACAAGGCCATCAGCAAGCTGCCGATCGGGCTCTTGTTGAAGGCCCCCTCGAAAAGGACGTGGCTGTGCTTGAGTAGAAAGGCTGGACATTCTATAGCCAACGAACAGAGGGCATGATACACCCAGGACGGTGCCCGTTTTCCTTAGGGCTGAGAGTCTGATCAAGCTGCTAGAAGCCATGCTTTTTCTCTGCCCAACGGCAGAGACAGGGAGGAGTTCCATTACAGAAGAGTCAAACTGCCCAGCTGAACACAGACTCTACTAGACATGTGGCAAGAGGTTGTTAGTGGGTTTTTTGACTCTTGGACTTTGGTTTTTTTTAATATTTATTTATATATTTATGGGTCTTTTTGAGAGAGAGAGAGAGAGAGAGGCAGAGGGAGAGAGAGAGAATCTCAAGCAGGCTCCAACACGGAGCCTGACGCACAGCTCGATCCCACGACCCTGGCATCACGACCTGAGCTGAAATCAAGAGTCAAGAGTCGGACGCTCAACCTACTGAGCCACCCAGGAGCCCCGGGGGCTTTGAGCTTTTAAAAGCCTCTCCTGATAGCTACAGAGGCTCTTCGGAGACAGAAATCCCCCCACGTGCACATATTCATATTTGGCAAACAATCAGTTGTTCCACAAAACTCCTGGATCCCACCCTGAGCACCCCACGCCAAGAGCTCCTCCCCTGGGCAGAGGCAGAACACCGTAGAGCTACCGTTTCGGATGATTCTTACGGTATCTTCTCCTGAAATACACGGTGCCACTCTCACCCCTCATAAAGGAAACGAAGGGATCGAAATAATTACTTTTGAGGTGGGAGTTCTAATATAATTGCCATACGTGTTTTCAGGTATTTTTACCGACAGACGTGGAGGGAATTCAACTCAAGAAGTGATCGAACCCACCTATCTGTAGAACTAAATTTAGTTAAGAGACATGTTAGCAAACACTGTGACTACCCTCCAAGTACCAATTCATACTCATGCACCTACCGGTGCCAGAGAGTCTCTCCGATGATACATGTTAAACATCGGGATAATGAGTCATTCTTAACATGAGGAGCTGTCAAACAGAAGAGATACCGTCATGGAACCCAACACACTTCCAGCCGTCAAGGAGGTCTTTCCTGGCATTCTAACTTCCACTAATAAAGCACATTAACCCTCTATTGGACACTAGAGTTAAATGAGACGTGATCACAGCATGAACAGCAACCTGCTAAAGGTCATTTATTCTCTTACGCACAAGAACACCTGGCTGGCTCAGTCGGTAGAGCGTGCGACTCTTGACCTCGGGGTTGTGAGCGCGACCCCCACGTTGGGTGGAGAGATTACTCAAAAATAAAAGCTTCAGGGACACCTGGGTGGCTCAGTCGAGTAAGCGTCTGACCCTCGATTTCGACTCAGGTCACGGTCTCGCAGTTCCTGAGATTGAGACCCACATTGGGTGGGCTCTACGCTCACAGCGCAGAGCCTGCTTGGGATTCTCTCTCTCTCTACCCCTCCCCTGCTCTCGTGCACTTTCTATCTCTCTCTAAACAAACAAATAAAGTTAAAAAAAATAAAACCTTTAAAAATAGTCCCTTAGAATATCAAGGATCGGGTAGAAATTTTTCCATTCTGGATGAATAGTTGGGTTCTCGAACATGCCCTCTATCTCAGTAGGATGTTGTAGAAATAAAAGGAAAAGACTCAGTTATTGTCCCGCAAGAGGAATCCCAGTTACCTGACCTCAAATGTCAACCTATTTGTGATTTGTAAGCATGTCAGATTGAATTATGGACCCAAATTCACCAATCCTGCCAAGCGCCATTACGGTTCCTCCCCTAAAACCCAAGTACTTTGGGGCTTGGCCACGTGACTGGTTTCTACACTGGAATTTGGCTGCGAGAGACAGTTTTAGAGTTTAGAGCCACTTACACCTTAAGAACGACCTCCGGTTTCTCTTCTTCGGGCTTGCCCTCTTGCACCATGAGAAAAGCACACCTGGAATAACCGGCTAGTCCAGACCACATGGAAACGACTTACACCCCACCTGCAACTAAGAGCCACCGCAAAGCTGGCCCGCCCCCAACCCACAGGCACGTGAGCAGAATCAACACTTACAGGCCACAAATTTCTGTGGTCGCTTGACATATCGCAAACGCTGACTCTCTCCTGACCTTGAGAACGGTAGAACGTGCTGAACGTCAAAGGTCGGCGGTGTATCGTAATATGAATACGATACATCTTCTACACGCACAGACACGCAACCAAAAAAGGCTGATGGCCTACTTTGTGCCACGCACTGTGTTAGACACGGGCCGTGCCACGGAGAGCAAGCCACCCTCCCACGGCTTACTGTCCACTGGCTTCTGCTTCACAATACCGCCTACACTTCTTGACATACGTGGAATTTTGGCAGGGTATCAAGATATCAGGGCTAGGATTCATTTGGTTTTATTATCATTTTTTAAATGTATTTATTTATTTATTTGGAGGGAGACAGAGAGCTAGAGTGGGGGGGGGGGGGCGCGCAGAGAGACGGGCAGAGAGAGACAGAGAGAGGAGAGAGAGAATCCCAAGTGGGCCCTGCACTGTCAGCCCAGAGCCCAATGCGGGGCTCGACCCCATGAACCGTGAGATCATGACCTGAGCCGCAATCAAGAGTCGGATGCTCAACCGACTGAGCCGTCAGGTGCCCCGGGTTTTATTAATGTATAAGCAACTGAAAAGATTCATTTCTGAGAGCAATTCATAAGTATATTCCCATAACAACGCTTCATTTTTTTTCTTAACTGTCAGGAGGATAAAATGCTTCATATTGGTACACTTTCCAGATATATCTCCAGATAGTCCAGATATATCTCAAACTCAGAACTTTGAACGACATGGGTGGGAGATTATATTACCAACCTCCCTGTCATCTCAGATGACATGGAACATAATTTAACCTTTCCTCAATAACTCAAGGCCATCAATATAACCCACAGTTATTATGCTAACACAGCTCTAGGTCTCTCTCCACGTTTCTCTTTCTCCTCGTCAGGCTGTCTGCTGTTTATTTTTCTGCCACCCAACGTGCCCCCAATAATCCTCCTTCCCTCTGTACATTCCCCTAACTGTGGTGTCTCAACCACATACCCAAGCTTATGAAAAAGTATGCCTTCTGGGGGACGGGAGAGCCTGGGTGGCTCAGGAGGTTGAGCGTCCGACTTCGGCTCAGGTCATGATCTCGCAGTCCGTGGGTTCGAGCCCCACGTCGGGCTCTGTGCTGACAGCTCGGAGCCCGGAGCCTGCTTCGGATTCTGTGTCTCCCTCTCTCTCTGCCCCTCCCCTGCTTGCACTCTGTCTGTCTCCCAAAAATAAATAAATATTAAAAAAAAAAAAAAAGAAGAAGAAGAAAAGAAAAAAGAAGTAGGTATTGGGGCTCCTGGGTGGCTCAGTTGGGTGAGCGCCCAACTCTTGATTCCAGCTCAGGTCATCATCCCAGGGTCCTGGGCTCGAGCCCCGTGTCGGGTTCCTCACTGTGCTTGGGGTCTGCTTGCGATGCTCTCTCCCTCTCCCTCCATCTCCACCCTGCTCATGTTCTCTCTCAAAAATAATTTTTTAAAAACTTTTTTTAAGTATTTATTAAAAAAGAAGTTCAAATACTCAGAGCGTGAGACCCTGACACTCTTCTGTGAAGAGAAGTTTTAACGCATGGACTTCACAACATCGATTCCTGCCCGTAATTCTTTCTTGCTAACTTCAAGGTTCAAGGCTAAGTATACTTTTTTTTTAACGTTTATTTTTGAGAGAGAGGGAGAGAGAGAGAGAGAGAGCACAAGCAGGGGAGGGGCAGAGAGAGGGAGACACAGAATCCGAAGCGGGCTCCAGGCTCCGAGCTGTCAGCAGAGAGCCCACGCGGGGCTCGAACCAGTGAGCCGTGAGATCATGACCTGAGCCCAAGTAGGAGGCTTAACCGACTGAGCCACCCAGGCGCCCCTCCAGGGTAAGTATTCTAAGACCCAGAAGCTACTGCAGAAAAGTCTGGCCTAGCAGGGGCTTTAATGTGCATTTTACTGTGCTTTATGGATTTTAGAGTGCTCTTTTTAAATAAATGTAATCATCCCTAATAATCACAATACTGTTCAAATACCGAGATGGAAACGATCTTAGACCTAAATGGACTTCCGCCCCAGCATGCAAGCAGAGAGCTCTTTGTTCTCCCCACTTAGTGAACATTACAAAATGTCAACAGTTGGAGGCCCTATAAGCTCAAGCACCATGCGGCTATAAGTACTACAAGTATTCAGGACATTCTAGCTCATGGGCAAAGAATAATGGGCAAACTAACATTCTGGAGCAGAAAGAGAGGATGGACGAAAACTCTGTGAAATTTCAACATCAATGATAGAGAGTGTTACTTAACTAAGCAAATTAGACCAAACTATTCTATCCTGTGCTTTATATTTTAAAAGCGGGATTTTTTTATGTTTATTTTTGAGAGACACAGAGAGAGAGAGAGAGAATGAGAGGAGAGAGACAGAACATGAACAGGGGAGGGGCAGAGAGAGAGAAAGGCACACAGAATCCGAAGCAGACTCCGGGCTCCGAGCTGTCAGCAGAGAGCCCGACGCGGGGCTCGAACCCACGGACCGTGAGATCATGACCTGAGCTGAAGTCAGATGATCAACCGACTGAGCCACCCAGGCGCCCCAACCAAGGTCAATATTGCATCGCCAACAGTTACAGTGCTGAGAATGACTTCCTTTCTCAGTGCGCAACAGACGCGGTTATGTCTGATGCTCCCGTTAATTTTGCCTGTCACGTCCAACGCAGCGCCTGAGACATAACAGGCACTCAATAAATGTTGGATGAATCAATGAATTTGTAAACTCATCAGATTTGTAAACGATTTGCCTCATCTCTTCCAGTTACGGCTATTTGGGAATCAAAAAAAAAAAAAAATTGAACTCGATTGAATAAACCACTAGCCTCTCATTTACCGAGCTATTTGTATTAAACACAAGTTCCATTATTAATTGCCTTCTGTGTTAGGAAACGTCCAACAGTGGCATGGAGAGAAGAAAGCAGGCGCAGGCACAGAAAGCAAGTGGGGAAAGCAGCAATTATGCCGAAGTAGAACTAATTGTTCCAAATCCGTCGCCTTCGCGGTGTTGGATCAACTACTACTACTTGCCGTGCTCACTTTGTACGCTACGCACCAACACCACGAACACAATGCACTACAGGCCGAATTCCATTCGCTTCTCCCCATATACAGTCGATGCGCATAGCCAGTACGTGGGTTCAAATGCCCTCACAAAGGCCCTCCAGCTGTGGGCTCCATGAACCATACGTGGGACACGTATTGCGGGAGGAGGTCTGAGCCATGCGGGAGAACGCAGGGGTCTCGGCTCTCTCGTTCTCATTCAGACAGTGCGCACTAATTTATGACGTGCCAACATGAAGTAGCTGGGATCGTCTCTCGCTTATTATTTCCCTCTCGAATCCATATAGCTCTCTGTGCCATTTAATCGGAACACGTAGACATTTACATATACTGTATATATTTAAATGCAGCAACCCTGAATAGCATTCATCCTAAGTTCAGTAATCTCCCAGAATATTAAAGTCATCTTTCCTCCATGTGTTGCAGTTCGTTAAAGAGCCCACACGGCGAATTCCTCTAAAATGCCTGTCTTCGTTTCCGCTTATTAGGACAAAAAGGTTCAGCAGCGGGGAAAAAGTAAAAAAGTCGTTTCCGGTATTTCCCACTCTGCTCCCAAAACTCACTCTTGCCACCAAAGGTATCGCTTCACATTTGCATATCTATCTTTCCAGTCACTTTCCAGGAACATCCTAACACACAGCGACACTCGCGTGCATATGCGCACATATCTACACGTGGACTCACCTTGTATTCACTCATAGGCTATTTTCTGACCGCCTGTGATTCTCGCTACTCTTGGGGTCGTAATCTCATTTTCTATGCGGTCTCCTGCAGCATTTGAAAGGTCATTCCTCATACAGGAGGAGTGGAGATTGTAGTGATCGATACAGAGATTAGCGATCATCTCTGTTGGGCACCGAGCGTGTGTGTGATGTCTGTTTCACTAAGCAGGCCCAGACAAGCCAGATGGGAGAGAGTCAGTAAAATCTACCTAGATGCTTCTTGTTTATTTATCAACATCAGGGGGCCTGTTAGATGGGATACCATCTAGTAAAAAAACAAATAAAACTACATCCACACAGAGCTAACTCAAAATACAAACAGTATCATAAACAATTAAACCAGAAACAATGCTTTCTTCCTTCAAAAAAATATGAGTTGCCAAATGTGTGCTAGGCAGAGTCCAGAGTAAGAATTGTTGATACAAAATGTTATTGTGAGTGCAGTTTTCATTTAATTTGAAAGTGTGTTCTCACTAATACGGGGTATCATATTCTAGCCATGAGTGTCTAAAGGCAAAGTTTTAGTAACAATTTTCATAGAAAACTGAGGAACAGCCTGAGAATAAGAGTCGCACTCTTAAAAAAAAAAAAAAAAAGAAAGAAAGAAAATGTTTATTGATTTTCAGAGAAAATGGGGGGAGGGGCAGAGAGGAAAGAAAGAAAATGTTTATTGATTTTCAGAGAAAATGGGGGGAGGGGCAGAGAGAGAGAGAGAGAGAGAGAGAGAGAGAGAATCCCAAGCAGGCCCCACAGAGCTTGATGCGGGCGTGTATCCCATTAACCATGAGATGATGACCTGAGCCGAAACCAAGAGTTGAACGCTTAATGAACTGAGCCACCTGGGGATCCCCGAGTAATGCTCTTCAAAAATGTCAAGATCGTGGCAAAAAAACAACGACTAACCAACTACCACATTACCAAAGGGATCTAAGGAGGCATGACAACTTAATGTGATACGGCATCCTGGACAGGATCCTGGAATATAAAAATGCCGTCAATGAAAAACGGGGGAAATCCAAGTAACGTTTGGAGTTTACTGAACAGCGTTGTAATGAAGTTATCTAAGTTTTGACAGGTAGTAACACGCATGTGGGGAAGCGGGGCAGAGGGTGGAGAGGAACTCTCTGTATCGCCTTCACAACTTTTCTGTAACTTAGAAGCTAGTCCAAACACTTGATTAAGTTTTATTTATTGCAGTAATCTCTACACCTAACATGGGGCACGGATTCACGCCCCACTGAGATCGAGTCCCACACTCTTCCAACGGAGGCAGCCAGGAGACCCTGAATACTTTATGTGAAAAATAACAAAGATGGGGCGCCTGGGTGGTTCAGTTGGTTAAGCGTCCGACTTCAGTTCAGGTCACGATCTCGTGGTTCGTGGGTTCGTGCCCCGTGCCGGGCTCTGTGCTGACAGCTCAGAGCCTGGAGCTTGTTTTGGATTCTGGGTCTCCCTCTCCCTCTCTCTGCCCCTCCCCCACTCAGGCTCTGTCTGTGTCAAAAATGAACATTAGGAAAAAAAAATTCTTGTTAAGTAACAAAGTCAACAGCCGTAAAGATAATGGAGAAACAGAAGTTCAATATTTTTGTTAAATATTAAATATTTTCATTAAATATTTCGCCAGGCACCGTCCAAAATATCTTATCTACATAATCCTAAAGAAATCTGCACAAAAGTCCCAAAGATATATCCTATTATTACTTCTACGTTACAACCAAGGAAACTGAAGATTGGAGACATGAAATAACTTTTCCAGGGACACATGGATAGAATGTGGCCAGCACAAGGTTGGAAGCCTGATAGCAAGACAAAACCAAAGTCTAGAATCGAAACCACTATACTAAACCACTCCCACTCAAGGACTGTGCTCCTTTTCAGGAAGCTACATATATATATTGCCTGATATTCTGCAGTGTTAACATGTTTAAATGCTATCTTTAGAGGTTTTGTATTTGCTAAGTCTCAATGCTAATGTCCAAGACTTACTACATCAACTGAGTGGTTTTTATTTTATTGTTTATTTTGAGAGAGAGAGATCACACAAGCAGGGAAGGGGTCGAGAGAGAGCAAGTGAGAGAATCCCAAGCAGGCTCCCGGCTGCCAGCACGGAGCCTGACGCAGGGCTCAATCCCATGAACCGTGAGAACGTGACCTGAGCCGAAACCAAGAGTTGGACGCTCAACCGACTGAGCCGCCCGGGGGGCCCCCGTTTTTGTTCATTTTAATTTGTACTGCTGTTTCTCTTCATTGTCCCCGACCTGTCATTTTCCATTTTCACATTCATATATATCCTTCACTGCACCGAGTGGAAACCCATCTTCTAGACTCATGAGAATGACGGAAGCTATAGACAGGAGCTGACTCCTATACCAAGGGGGCTGGGTGACGGTGAAACTGTCCTTGCTTCTTGTGTTCATCTCAGCATGAGTGTCTCAAGCGTTCATTTTCTTCCCCTTGACCATCTGTCCCTGAGGTTACATCTCGGACTTCCAAGTTGTCTTCCGAATCTCCACTGTGGTCACTATGTCAGTGAATTCACGGGTGACGTTACTCTTGAAACTCCAGTGTCAAGGTTTGCCTGGGCTTCGCTATCAGTGTAAGTGACCTTGCTCTAATGGATTCAAGAAGAACGGAAGGGGATTCTGAGCAAAAGGCCTTGAGGAAATCCTGTCCCAGGAAACATAGATGCCAATCTCCAAGGTCTTCCACTTTTGAAACTGTTTCTTTCCTCCTCCAGCTGCCGGTAACAGAACCAAGGGAAGCCTTGCTACGTATAAATTGCAATTCAAAATCTAACCACTGCTTCTGCCCAAGAAAGGCCCTTTTCAGCATGTTAGGGCTAAGTGACTGTTTCCTTTCCGCCCTCCATAAAGAAACCAAACTGTCATTCATATGAACGAATAAGAGGGAAACGCTAGCCTTAGCCAACAAGTATGGTCACATAGTCCCTTGGGACTGTACAGAGAGTTAATGGAACAGCTTTGGCCCAACAGAAGGAAAGGAACACTCTTCCAGATGTAGGGGATTTTTACCAGAAAGGAAATACGGCAAGGCACTCGACCGGTTGGCACTTCTCCCTTTAGTATTTGGCAGGTTAATTTCACCAATGAAGGTTCAATGATCTACTTAGATTCCAATGCTTTGTGAGTTAGAGAGAAATCCTTTCTCCCTGGGCTCCAGTTTCCAGATCTGTAAAGGGACGTAGTTGAAGATCTCCAAGGGCCCTGGAAAGACCAATCCCATCTGTCACGCAGGTGATAGCCAGCACCTGGACAAGGGTCCCAATCTGGTCCTGCCAGCCTCGTGCGTGTAAAACAATAGTCGGCAGGCGAAAAGGAAACAGAATGACGTGCCCCATCAACACGGCAACTCTTGTCGCTGTACAATAAAAGTATTGTTGCCCCAATGCTTCCTAATTTCTGTCCCTCCAATTTATCACTCACTTTCACTTCCAAATCTTTACCCGCCATATGACCTTCTCTGGTTAATTCCCCTTCCCTACCCAGATTCCGTCCCTCCTTCAAAGCACAGCACAAGATTCGCCGGACTGAGTTTTTCATGGGTTTCTCCCAACCAGTGATCTTTCCCTCCCTTGAACCCCAAAAGCACT
Organism: Panthera uncia; assembly: GCF_023721935.1. NCBI lineage: Eukaryota > Metazoa > Chordata > Mammalia > Carnivora > Felidae > Panthera > Panthera uncia. The sequence continues at coordinate 92,048,075 of NC_064817.1, forward strand.
GGGTGGAAAAGCTGGCAATTCTCTTCATTGTCTGTTCAAGACGCATTCTGGGTTGTGGTTGTATTCTGATTCCAACCCAAGGCATCTCTGAAGAAAAATGAGCATTCCAAGTAACTATCGAGTCCCTTTATGTTCATTAAGAAAAAGGAACAAAAAAGGTTTGGCTTCTTCTACTCCCAGGAAAAATGTTAAAAAGAGATTCAACGCAAAACAAACCCGAGCTCTGGGGCGCCTGGGTGGGTGACTGGGTTGAGTGTTTGACCTGGACTCAGGTCATGATATCGGGGTTCCTGAGTTCTAGCCCTGCATAGGGCTCTCTGCTGTCAGCACAGGGGCCCAGTTGGGAGCCTCTGTCCCCCTGTTTCTGCCCCTCCCGCCCCAACTCTCAAAAATAAACAAACACTAACAACAACCACAAAGAACAAATCCCAGCTCTGACTGCAGAAACATCAAAACAGGGCTTGGCCGTGTTCTGGAGTAAAGGGACCCCGATGTTTTATGGCTTTTTTTCCCATTATTATTAATACAAGTAGTATTGGTATTAATATCATTAGAGACCATTGTTGTTGTTGGTTTTGACAAGAAAGAGCTAGATTTTCTGAAGAAATGAGAGGTTTAGCCAAGGTTTTAGGCAAAAGGCAGAGACCATGTTAACCTGACGGAAAAACCCAGAACAGAAGGTAAAATGCTTTTTCTGATCGACTCACGAGGAAACAGGGAAAGAGCTATTGCTTGGGTCACATAAAGCTAAAATTTGAAAAAAAAAAATGTTTAATAATCTGCCACAAAGGTTTACATCTTTTCAAAACAGTGACTCAGAAGAGCACATTGATTTTAATTGTTAACTACTCTTAATGGTGCAATCAAGCAGCTCAGATCAAACATTCCACCAATATTTATTGAACAATAACATGGCCTGGAAGTTTTAGGGGACAAAGAGAGAAAATAACACAGCCAGGATTGCGTTTACACTTTAACACAGGGAGTTTTTTGGGGGGAGGGAGGGATTTACAGGACAAAAACTTAGGAATCCTTGACTTTCTCAATCTATCATACTCTTTCTTTTTTCCTGCATGTATGTATGTACGTGTTTGTTTATTTTTAGTTTTTTAACCCCTGTCATCCCCTTTTCCTAAGGTTCTCCCGCGCTCCATTTTTAAGCCTCTCCAAGGTGGCCCATTTCCAACTGGAAGACTGATCTTTAAAACCACACATACCCCAGGATCGCGCCTCACCAAAGGACTCGTCTCAGGCTCACCCGCCTCTGGACTTCTTCAGGCTGTTCTCTCTGCCCGCATCACCCGTTTTAAGACAAACATCACCTCCTAAGTGAAACTTTTCGCTGACACCTGTGGGCAAAAATAGTCCTTCCTCTGTGAGCCCACAGCACCTGGCACGTAGCTGCATCAGCACCTTGGCAAACTGGCGGAAAGCAATGTAACGACGCAAAGGCTTGGGCACTGATGAGATCACCGGCAGGGCCCCCAGGAACGGCTCCCAGAGCTATACATCCGCCAGAAAGGTGGCGAATCCGCACGAACCAGTGAGTGGGCTGCAGATATACGGCCCCTACCCCCCCCCCAAAACACACCCACAAAGCTAGCGAGGAAACCCCAGAGGGCTGCATGAGTGCACCTATTTGGTGGGTAAGGGCACCATTCCAGCTACGAGAGACGTTGGGAGAAAACTCGCCAATGCAGAAAAGCACACCGGGAAGAACCTGGAGTAGATGTTGATGGAAAAATGTACCACAAATACCATGCATTGCTAGCACCCGGAAATAGTTCCTGGCTCATTGGATGCACCCAAAATTGCTCACTGAGGGGCCCCTGGGTGACTCAGTCGGTTAAGCGTCCGACTTCGGCTCAGGTCATGATCTCGCAGTTTGTGAGTTCGAGCCCCGCATCGGGTTCCGTGTGGACAGTGTGGAGCCTGCTTGGGATTCTCTCTCCCTCTCTCTCTCTCTCTCTCTCTCTCTCTGCCCCTCCCCGACTTATGCTCTTTCTCAAAACAAATAAATGAACTCTCAAAACAAATTGCTCATTGAATTCATTAATTCGGAATATAGAAGGACTTTGAAGGTTGTTGGTACCTTTCAAAGTGCCGTTTTCCTGCTGTCTGTTCTTCTGAGGGCAAAACGTATTCAGTTGAAAAGAACATTCATCTTAGTATTATTTCTACAGGGAAAAATCGGGAATGACCTGCCTGTAAAATAAGAAGAGATTAACTGAATGAATTATGATAGACAATTATGCAGTCATTAAAATGCTGTTGCCGATCTCTCTGTGGACAACGGAAGATACTCACGATCTAAGTGGAAATGCAGGTTACAATCCATCTCAAGCCACAAAAATAAACTACAGGTGAAGTAAAGAGACAACTGTGAGAAACAAAATTGGAAAACTTTAAGAGCAGAAAAGTAACTTCAGGATGGGGAAGAATTTTCAACATAAGACAGTAGCCGAGCACAAACCATAATAGAAACTGCCAAATGTGACTCCATTAAAAGGCGTGACTTTCTCTAAGATTAAGCAACCAGAGAAGCCATGAATACAGGATTAGTATCAAGATGGTGCACAGAAACGATCCTAAGGAAACCCACCGAGCCTGACAGAAAAAACGGGCAAAGGCTATTAACAGGTAATTCACGGATTGTAATTAACAAGGGCTGATAAACATTCCAAAGTTGCTCAACCCCACTAGCAATCGCTGAAATGCACATTAACATTACAGGGGGTACCAGTATCATCCAAAAGTCTGGGGAAATTTTTTTACGTTTCACATTGACAAATGCTGGCAAAAAATTGGGGACCAGAGGAAATCCCGCACACTGGTGAAAGAAGATCATTTGGCGTGAAAGCAGCCATGCACAATACATACGCAGGCAACAAGCCAGATTTGGCCCCTGATGTATAATTTCCTGATTACTGCCTAGAGAAACGATCACATATACTCAGGAATGAGGAGAAAGGAGACAGGCACAAGAATATTCACTGTATTATTCATACAGTTGGAAGGCTGGAAATACTATAAATGCCCACCAGCAAGAGAATAGGTAAATAAAGTCGGCTAAAGTCATGACTTGGAATACAACACAGCAGGTGAAATAAAGGAGCCAACTTATATTTAATGATAGAGTCACACTTGAATAAATAATAACGCTGGGGCACCTGGGTGGCTCAGTCAGTTAAGCGTCTGACTTCGCTTCAGGTCATGATCTCATGGTTCGTGGGTTCGAGCCCCGCATTGGGCTCTGTGCTCATGGCACAGAGCCCGCATGAGATTCCCTTTCCCTCTCTCTCTGCCCCTACCCTGCTCGCACTCTCTCTATAAAAATGTTTAAAAAAAAAAAAAAACATAGCGCTAGGGTTATGGATGATTTTTATTGTGCTCACTGTGCTTTCCTGTATTGCTTTATTCTTATAAAAAATATCATGTATTCATAGTATCTTTAAACCATACGTTCATTAAGGAATATTCGGAAAGCACACAAAATAGGGCAAAGAAAAACAAACACCACCCATAATCCTACCACCTCCCTAAAGAAACAGGCTGCAAACATTTTTTTTTTAACTTTATTTCTTTTGAGAGAGAGCGCATGAAAGCAGGAGAGGGGCAGAGAGAGAGGGAGACAGAGAGAATCCCAAGCAGGCTCCACACTGTCAGCCTGGAGCCCGATGCGGGGCTGGGACTCACATATCAGGGGATGTGACCTGAGCGGATACCAAGATCCCGATGCTCAACCAACTGAGCAACCCAGAGGCCCCCCACACTGTAAACACTTTGGACACAGTTCCTTTTCAATTTATTTTGTTGACCCCTATTTCCTCATAGCTGAGATAGTACTAACTACACATTTCTACTGTCTGCTTTTATTCATTTATTCTAAGCATTTTTCCATGCTATCTTACATTCCTTATAGGCATCATTTTTATAGTTATACTGTTTGTATGTTCGTAAATCTGAAACTTTAAACCTCTTTCCAAAACATTCTGGAAAGGGTGCATGGTGGCTCAACTGGGTTGAGCTTCCGACTCTTGGGTTTGGCTCAGATCGTGATCTCAGAGTTCGTGAGATCGAGTCCCATGTGGGATTCTCTCTCTCCCTCTCTCTCCACCCTCCTCCCTCGCTGTCTCTCTCACTTGCTCTCAGAAAGAAAGAAGGAAGGAAGGAAGGAAGGAAGGGAGGAAAGGAAGGAAGGAAGGAAGGAAGGAAGGAAGAGAAGAGAAGAGAAGAGAAGAGAAGAGAAAAGAAAAGAAAAGAAAAGAAAAGAAAAGAAAAGAAAAATCCTGGAATAATTTACCTACTAAGTTCCTAACATAAGCCTCCAATCCCACAAATTCTATACATTCTACACACTGACTGAGGGTCAAAGAGGTATCTCCTTTCTTGCCAGCATTCCACATTTACTAACACACCCACGCGAATCAGCAAAAAATTAAGTGGATTTAATAAGCTACCTTTCAGAATGAATCAACAGGACACTCTCAACATTGTTTTGTGTGCCCTTGCTCCAATAGGTTAGAAGCTGACAGTTTGCCATTGGGTGACCCTGGCACGTACCATGAGCTGGTGGCCTTCATCTGAGACACTGAACATGCTCTGCAAACCTCTCAACGACACGCAGAGAAAGGTGACATTTTGAAATATGGTTTCGTGGTGTAATCACCCAGAAGCTTATCAATGCCCACGGGCACCTTGACATTTTATTGCTGTAGAACTCATCATCTACAGCCTTAAAACAAGCCGTTTGTTGGATCCAACTTCAGAAGCTAGGTCATTCCCTAGGTGTTATTTTAAAAGGTTGTTGACGTCCTTCTGTGAAATAACCAGGTGATAAATATAAACAAGCTGTTTAAAGCCGCTACTGCATTAATTCGGTTGCCATTGTTTCCCATAATACATGCCCTTGGGTCATTTTTAGTTACGTCATGTTCTTAAGCAAGGTAGAGAGAAGTTTTGCCTTTGTAGATTGTAATATACAAAGTAACAAAGTCAAGACAGTTGGAGATCGTATTTCGAGTGGATCAACCTCCGGCTTCCCAAGACCCTGTCACCCGCTGGCAGCGGGCATATCAACTTCTCCGCTAGCTCGTTGCACCTGCCAACTGCTTCTGACCTAACACTTTCCCAGAGTACTGCTATTTCCTCTCTGGTTGACATATTATTCAATCTGAGAGCACATTGTGGATTTTAAGCCGGACACTTAGCCTACCCCTTTGAGCCGGTTTATCTGTAAGATCTGCATCTACAAGGATGCCTTTTTCGTCCCTGCAAACCGGCCAGGGCTTAGAACAGTGCCCGTGGCACGCAGTGGGAAACAGCGAAGCCTTGTCGAGTTGACCGGCAAGTACCCAGGAATGAAATTCCCAGGTCAATTTTGTGACTTACACCCCCACCACGGAACGCCACAGATTACACCAATCGACGATACGAAGCAGGATCCTGCTTACACAGAATGAACGCTCGTGCCCTTCCAAACTTCATCTTAAAACCTAATCTTCTGGTATTTGGAGCTAGGCCCTTTGGGAGGCGATTAGGCCGTGAGGGTGAAGCAGCAGGCCCTCCCCAAACACGGAGTCCGCCATTCCCTTTATCTTGGACTTCCTGGCCTCCAAAAAGGTTAGAGAGAAATCCCTGCTGTGCCAGGCACCCCTTCGTCGGTATTTCTGTCACAGGAGCCCAAACGGACTAAGAGATCTACCACATGAAATGTATGCTTTGCTTATGAAATGTGAAACCTGCTGGGTTGTTTCCAGAACTGAATTCAAAGGAACACGAAGCCTACCTCACGAAAATATGCCTCTCTCCTACACCACCATTAGCAAAACTTAGTACCCATTCCCAAATACATACAAGCTTGTCATAGCACCAGTGTGGTCAACTGTGAAGAAGAATGTGGCTGGCCCATAGGTACAAATTCTTGATTCCACAAGCCCTAACCTTCCTGAATCGTCACCCCCCGGGAACTTACCACGTTAACGCGGAAAGCGCCGTAGATCTCCCTGTCCCCGAAGATCGGTTGCAACCACAACCACCATCACCGAGTTCCTTGTGCAGGAATATCAATTCGGGAGACCGCGTGATTCTTGAGGGCTCTGCCCGCTCCTGTATCCATAGTAATTATTACTTACTGCTTTATAGTCGGAAAAAAAAATATTTGTTGAATCCCCGTACCTCCTCTAAGTCTTGGTCCCAAGAGTGCGAGTGGTAGGGACAGCAAGAACATGAAATACTTTCTTTTTTTTTTAAGTTTTTATGTATTTGTTTTGATTGAGGGAGGGGGGGCGGGAATGAGGGAGAGGGAGGGAGAGAGAAAAATCCCAAGCAGGCTCCGTGCTGTCAGCGCCGAGCCCGACGTGGGGCTCAAATTCACGTACCGTGAGATCGTGACCTGAGCTGAAGTCGGACGCTTCACCAACTGAGCCACCCAGGCGCCCCAGAACGTGAAATACTTCTGAGGCCGTTGTTGCATCTCAGGTCCGTACCTTTGGTCATCAGCAGTAATAACCACACCCACTGTACGGTCCAATGAATATACAGTCACCACACAGAAACAGAGTTTGTGACAGTGTTGTCCAAGGACTGCAAGAAATAACAGGAGCACGGAGGCAGCCGTAAACACGTAAACACCTGCACCGCGCAAACTATATGCAACTCCTTTGCTACGGCTCAACGCGAGTAATGCGATTTCCCATTAGGCAGACCATATGCTTTTATTAAAGTAGCTCGTTTAAAGGGCAACTGATGCACTTGTAAATATTTAGAAAACATGTCGAGCTCTGTGCCCACATTATTGTATAGGCTCCCTTGTCCTTGGAATGTTAATAGTGCCGATTAGGCTTACAAACAAGTGTGAGTCTAACGGCAGAGCCCTCGCAAGCTGTTCGCATTGTTTGTCTCCGCAGAGACGAATTGCTTTCGGGGGCCGCTCTCTTGGCCAATCTAGTGAAAACCAAAGGTGATTTGAATGTTAACGTTTAGTTGGGGAAGGTTCAGTTGCTAAAGCTGAAGAAGCCCCTTGCATAACTTACTGGTTCCAGTGTCTCACCCTTAGGGCGATAGTTCTGTTATCCTGGGGGCCGGTGGTGCTGGTCCAGTGATCTCCCAGTCCCCAGGCCCTAGGCTATGTTGACAGTCACTGTGAGAGGTGAGGCCTTATGTTCACTTTGTCTTGGACAGCTTTGCCAAGCTCATGTCTACGCACTATCTCCTTTGAATCTTAAGACTGGGAGACAGCGCGAGTAGGCATTCTCCCTCTTTCAGAGAGGTCCTCAAAGTCCAAGGTCAGAGGGCTAACGAAGCAACCGGAGATAGTGGGAGGCCTTTCGCAGACTGTTGCCGTGAAGCAAATTTAAGATTGGATGACAAATACAGAGAATGTAGACTACAGAAATCTAGGCTATAGAGGACAAAGAGAGAATATAGAATATCATTACAAAAACGATACGTGTATTTTTAAGACATCCAAACGATTTTGAAGCGTATAAATTAGAAAGTAAAAGTAGACCCCATGCTCCCTCCAAATCCCTCTTCCTATTGATGAGGGAGCATAAGGCAAGCTGAGGGCCAAGCACAAGCTAGCACACTCGCCCCCTCCCCCCCCCCCTGGGGGGATATGCGTGATATTCCTCAGGCACTCCTGGCTCTCCAACAACAAAGGACAGAAAACAAATGGTTAAACTGATAGAGTCTCCATCAGTTTACAAATGTCTTAGTAATATTACAAGAAAAGGGCCATCTTATCAGTAGCCTCAAGTCCAGGAGCTCCCTACTGTCTTAATGGTAATGCTTTGCAAGAAGGGGGAAACAACCCTAGCTTGACAATAGCTAGGCCTCCAGAATTCTGTGAATCTTCTTTGGCATATGGAAATCCCCTTAAGAAACTTCCTCTTGACTTTACCTCCCCCGACTCCATAGTATATACACAGTCACGCTTCACAACCCCAATGCAGCTCTTTCTGCCCCGGGGTCCTCTCCCCGTGCTTTAATAAAATCACCGTTTTGCGCCAAAGACGTCTTCAAGAATTCTCTCTTGGCTGTCAGCTCCGAACCCCACCTTCACCCCAAAACCTCATCACTATGGGTGACCATCTTAAACCATCTGGTACATATCATAAGTTTTCTTCCCACACACGTACCATATATGGGTGTGCGTGTCTCTGTGCGGGTGCTTGTACAAAACTAAGATGTTGTACATGAAAATAAGATTTGATCTTAACAGTATGCCATGAACATCTTTCCATCTCATCCTTACTAATAACCGCATCCCGTGGAATGGATATACCACCCACCAGTTTCTCTCAGTTTATAGGTAGTTTGTTTGTCTTTCTTTCTTTCCTTCCTTTCTTTCTTTCTTTCTTTCTTCCACTAACCAGTTCCCTGTGGGCTTATAGTTTCTTTCTTTCTTTCTTTCTTTCTTTCTTTCTTTCTTTCTTCTTCCTTCCTTCCTTTTCTATTATCAACAGTGCCTCAAAGCAAACCCTTGTTCACATAATGTTGGCACACTCAAGCATCCCCACGGGATCGTTTCACAGAATTGGAATTGCTAGGTCAAAGTATGTATGCATTTTTGATTTTAATAGATAGCGTCTAAATGCCTTCCAAAGAGGTTGGGGCAATTGACAGCATAGGAAAGTGCCTGAGGGTTATTTTGAAGAAATAACTGATAGCATGCCCTCGAGGACGGGTGGATTAGGAGGGTAAAGCTGAGTCAAAGAGAACTTCAAATTCTTAGGTCTGAGTGATTTAAAGAATGGTGTCAACCTTTGACAGTCACAGAGAAGATTGAAGGGAGCATGGTTTAAGGGAAAAACAAAAAAAGAGAGTCAAGATAAAAGAACGAAAGGCCAAAGACGGAGTCTCTAGGCTCCCTATGGTAAGAAGGCCGATAGAAAAGTCATCAAAGGGAACAGAGGACGCACAATCAGAAATGCAGGAGGACAAATCTACAAGGAAAGACTTCTAAAGAGAGGCTAATCCCAGTGACGGGGCATAGAGGCAAGGAAGAAAAGATAGCTTTGCACCTAGTGATCAGAAATTCCCTGGGAACCTCTGCGAATACGGTTTCAGATGGGAGACGTGGAAGAGGTTGGAAGTGATTTCTAGAAGAGAGAAACAGAAAGATCAGTCATTCTGGGAAGTTGGTAATGAAAGGGGAAAAGGAAAACAAAAACGGATGCTAATAATAGATCCTCCTGCCCACCTGAAGGACATGATGCGGTATTCCCACCCTGGGGACTTGCCACTTCTTCAGGCTACGGGATGTCTGTGATGACATACAAAGTCCAGGGGGGGTAAGCTCTTCAGCTTGAATTAGCTTAGAGGGACCCAGGCACTGGAGGAATGAGACGCGGGAGCAAATGGAAGAGAAGACGAAGGGGCGCCTGGGGGGCTCAGTCGGTTACGCGTCTGACTCTTGGTCTCGGCTCAGGCGATGATCTCACGGTTCATGAGTTCGAGCCCGGCGCTTGGGATTCACTCTCTCTCTCCCTGTCTCTGCCCCTCCCCTGCTCATGCTCCCTCTCTCTCAAAATAAATAAACTTAAAAAAAAAGGGGGGGGAGGAAGGGGAGAAGACTAGGGTCGTTAGGGCATGTTTTGCCTACTTCAAATGTTTGTCTTGTTCAAATGTACCACTCTGCAACCATTAAAATGACTGCGCAGCTCCCTGTATAGTAACACGGAAAGACAGCGTCGACACTCTTGGGTGAAAAGTTACAAAATGGCACGTCTGACTAATCTCCCGCATATAAACTTGCGACGATCTTGGTATCTAACATTAGAAGGAAGAACGTTCACCACGTGTTGGTTAATAGTGGACTGTCTCTGAATCGTGGGCTTATGAGTGATCTTAATTTCTTCCGCGTACTCTTCTCCAGGATTTGACTTGAAAACGTGAGCTTCTCATCTTACCTAATGTACAAAGGCATTTTTTTTTAAGTTTATTTATGTATTTTGAGCGAGAGAGGGCACGCACGCAAGCAGGGGAGGGTCAGAGAGAGAACAGGACCAAGAAGCCACAGCTGGAAACAAGATAACACGAGATACTTTGACAAGGACAAGTTTTGAGGCAGTGATCAGGGGCAGGATGAGGACTGATGTGAAACAGAGGAATGAGGTGGAAACAGACAGGGTGAGTTTCACAGATAGGGTGGAAACCAGACATAAACTGAGGCTGTCTCTGGCCACACTGTGCTCAGTTCCTTTTTACTTATTTATTTTTTAACCGTTCATTTTTGACGGCGAGAGAGTATGAGTAGGGGAGGGGCACAGAGAGAGAGGGAGACACAGAATCCGAAGCAGGCGCCGGGCTCCGAGCTGTCAGCACAGAGCCCGATGCGGGACTTGAACCCACCAACCAGCCCGACGTGGGGCTTGAACGCCCGAATCGCAAGATCACCACCTGAGCCGAAGTCGGACGCTCAACTCACTGAGCCACCCAGGCGCCCCTCCTTTTCTTAAAAATGAAAATGTAATGGATTGGTCTGACGTCAAAATGTTTTCATCCTAATCAAAGAGACCCAGGCCATGCCCTAAAAACTACATCTGTTGGATACACCTTATGTTAATTCTACTGGCATATTTGCAAAAAGTCGCCAGACTGAATCCCAAGGGTACATCTCAAAAGGTCAACGACACCAGACACGCTGTCTATACAATCCCCTGCTGTACTCAAGTCTCCCAAGGTAGCAGCCATTTCTTAGGAACCTTGCTCCCTGCCTCCACGTCTCATAAATAACTTGTTGACAAGTAGCAAAAGATCTTGGCAGGCATTTCTGGCCACGTTTGAAAACGGAACGCGTGAAGAAACCATTCACTTGGTAATTTGTTGAGGACGGTGGAGGTTAAAAAGATTACTCCGATCCATAAAAAAGTTCCCCTTAAAGACACAAATTTTTCTTAACATGCCCCTTCACAAAGAGTCCTTTTTAACCTGTTTTTCATCAATATTCAAAAGGTAACAGTCCTGGGGGCGCCTGGGTGGCTCAGTCGGTTAAGCGTCCGACTTCAGCTGGGGTCACGATCTCGCGGTCCGTGAGTTCGAGCCCCGCGTCGGGCTCTGGGCTGACGGCTCAGAGCCTGGAGCCTGCTTCCGATTCTGTGTCTCCCTCTCTCTCTCTCTCTCTCTCTCTCTCTCTGACCCTCCCCCGTTCATGCTCTGTCTCTCTCTCAAAAATAAATAAACGTTAAAAAAAATTAAAAAAAAAGGGAACAGTCCCCGAGACAGAATCTCTGCCAGCACTCATCACCTGACGCCTGCAGATCTTCGGGTGTGGCAAAAACTGTTCATCACGAGGGCCTTTGATTAATCTGCTTTAATTATCTCCATGGTCTACGTGGCAAACCCAAGTAGATTTTCTTCCTGAAGGCAGAGTTGTTATGTAATTTCCGGTGAGGCAAAATTGACGAGTCTAACTCGCATCTTCTAGTGCGTGAGCCTACAAAAACCAAAGTTGTAACGGCTGTTTAGTCAAAGTGATTCCCAAACTTCATGACTGATCTTCCTTTGGCTGTTGCTGGGTGGTGGTGTTGCTTATTTTACAGAGAGAGCACCAGGGAGGTAGAGGGGCAGAGGGAGAGGGAGGGAGAGAGAAAGAGAAAAATCTTAAGGAGGCTCCGCCCCCAGCACAGAGCCCAAAGCAGGGCTCGACCTCAGGACCGCGAGATCATGACCCGAGCCCGAATCAGGAGTCGGACACTCAAGCCGGCCAGCCAGGCGCACCTTCCTTTTCCTTTCGATAAAGCAGAACCACGGCCCTGAAAATGCCAAGAAAAATATCACCCAGTGAAGTGCAGTCAGATCCCATGACTGTGCCAGAACGCTACGTCCCTGTGTTGAGAGGACCTCCTAGCAAAGTGATGACATTCAGTTTTTAAGTGCTTGCCTTAGAAATTGCTTATTCAACCAAAGGGGGTGAGGGAGCAGCTAATGAGCAATTGAGAATGCTTCTCGGGCCTCATTAATGCTGCAAAACACCGAAAAGCGTACACACATTTCCTATCATGTATGCATAGATTGGAACTCCTCTCCCTCCCGCACCCTTTCTTCCATTCAGCTTCCCGGGAAGCTGGAGCCAAATATATACTTTTTGGCTTGTTTTGATGTTGATATATTTTGAGAGAGAGAAAGAGCATGAGCAGGGGAGGGGCTGAGAGACAGGGAAAGAGAGAATCCCCAGCAGGCTCCTCACGGCCTGCGTAGAGCCCGACGCAAGGCTCGAACCCACAAACCGGGAAATCGTGACCTGAGCCAAAACCAAGAGCCGGAGGCTTCGATGAATGAGCCACCCAGGTGCCCCAAATATATACTCTTTGATTCCAAGCAGCGATCACTCATCAGGGTTCTCCCGGTTGCGGAAGGCGGAAACTTCAGAGTCATTCTTCCTGTTTTCCTGCTCCCTTATTTCTAATATTTAATCCATGTATAAATTGTGTTGATTTTACATTCTAAGTCTCTTTTGAATCCATAGCCCTTACTCTGGCTCCACAAGCCACATCCTGGTCAAAGCTGCAAACATTTTTTTTTTGTAATGCAAACTTCAATAACTAACTGTCCGCATGCTATCTCAGATCTTTGAAGGTCAACATCCCTAAAACTGAATGGATGGTAAGAGCACCTAACCGGAACCACACCTGGTCCCCTTCCAGAGTTTCCTCTCGGTGAATGGAACCACTATGCAGACATTTCTGCGAGACAGAAAACCGGGTGTCATCCTTGAATCTCTCCTTTCCTCCCCTCTACGACTAAACGCAAACGTACCTCCTACAAGCACTGAAAACCTTCCACTTTCATCGGAGGTACCAGCACCGTCAATATACGTCTTCAACACGAATGCCTGAAACATGGTAGAAGGTTCTCACTGGTCTACTGATACCCACGACCCAACCCCAACTTAGTTTTATACGCTGCACAGAAATTCTTTTAACCGCGCCTTCCCCTTTCTCTTGCTTAGGTCTTCACTGGCTTCCCAAGGCATTTGGGATCCAAGTAACTTTCTTGGGGCTCCCTGGTGGTGCAGCTGGTTAAGCCTCCGACTCTTTATCTTGGTTCGGGTCATAACCTCCCAGGTCGTGAATGTGACCCCTGCATTGGGCTCTGCGCTAATGATGCGGAGCCCGCTTGGGACTCTGTCTCTCCTTCTCTCTACCCCTCCCCCGCTTGTTTTGCGCTCGCTCTCGCTCGCTCTCTCTCTCTCTCAAAATAAATAACTACACTTAAAAAAATTTTTTTAATTAAAAAAAAACATAATAACTCTCTCTATAAAAATGTTTCAGGCCACTAGTGTTCTGGCCCCCACCCGCCCAGGTTTATCTTGCACGTTTTCCTCTCTTTGTACTCTGGCCTCCCTACCCTTTTGTAAACCATCCTCCTTTCTAGGCTGGCTTTCCCTGCGACAGGAATTTGGTATGTGTTATTCCTAGAAGGAAACCCTCCCGATATTAGGTCGCTCCAACTCATCTTTCTGATCCCAATTCCATCATCAATTTCTCCGGTACCATCACATGGCACAACTCCAGGGGAGGCAACTCACGTTGTACTCTCTGAGGGGAATTACTTCCTGCAGCCATGAAGTACACAGCCTGGTCGAAGTCCAGCTTTCTTCTCTTCGTCTCATTCTCCAGGATTTTCTTTAATCTCCGTAACAAAGTTTTAGACTCACACAGCTTTCCAGTGACCACTTACCACAGTTCTATTTTTGACATGTGGTTATTAACTTGAATAGGTTTTCTCTTCCTCTGTCGACGGGAGGACCCGTAAAGGTAGCCGGCCATATTGGACTTATTCATTGCCATATATTGAGTATCTAGCACAATGCTTGCGATATAGAAAGGCGCTCAAAATATTTGTGTTGACTCGAGACAGGAACCAAGGTTTAGAGGAAGAGAGAGCTGCTCTTCTTTTTCTTTTATTTTTCATATCTTAATGATTTTCTTTTAACTGTCTCCATCTGTATACCCTGTTGGTACAATACCTGGTCTCTGAGTGGTTGGCCATTTCTCAAGAGGCTCCTCTGGGGAGGGAAGAGATCCTTTGTAGGTCTCCAGGCCTCTTTTAACACAGGGTGTTTCTCTGATGGGTGGAGATCTAACCAGTCTCTTGCGTCTGCTCTGATTCACTCTCTTCCTCAGCCGGTGGTACCAGACGTCATCTTGTTTGTCTCTTCGTGCTTTCTTAACTGAGTGACGGAGGTCCCAGCAGATCTTCTGACTGCACAAGCTTTCATGAGCATTTCTACCCACATGGCTGCCTTCCACACCAGGGCACTACCTCTAGACTTACGCTGATAGGGAGCCATCTTCTCCGTTCCTTCCTTAGCACCTGTGGATGGTGGTGCTGCAATTTGGGGTCAGCGGTTCTGCCCTTGAGGGTGGGTGCTCTGCACTTGTGGTCACTTGTTACCTGTTAGGGGCTGGCTGTCCCCTACCTGTGTTTGGTGATTCTGTGTTTGGGGTTGGTCAGTGTGCTAAAATCCTGTGGTTCACGAGTAATCCCAGCCCGGTTGAAGCCTCCCAGTGGTCTGTCTCAGCGCTTCTGACATCCCTTTGGTCATCAAGGCTCGGCGCCAGTCAATGGCAGCCCTGAGGTGGCTTGGTTGTCACAAGGCACCACTCTTAACGTTCTTCACTTCTCCTTCAGAATCCAACACCATTATCATAGCTACCAACCTTTCTTCTTGGGTTCTCTTCCTTATTATACACGTATATAATGCAAGAAGACAAGATGGTAAGATGCGTGGGTCAAGTAACGTGGGAAGGTTCCATACCTAGCTTCCATACCTACTCAGAACATGCCACTCTGGCCAAATCTCAGCTTGTTCGCCACCCAAAAGCTCCACGCTTCCCCCTTAAAAATAGAATATTGGGGTGCCTGGGTGGGTCAGTCAGTTAAGTGCCTGACTCTTGATTTCGGCTCGGCACAAAGTCAGTTAAAAGGAGATAAAATACATACAGATTCAGAGGAAAGAAATATTCAACAAAGTTGTGACATTTTGCTTAGAAATCTCTAGGAATCCGCCCCCCCCCCCAAATACCTCCTAGCCAATGAGTTCAGCAAGGTCACAAGATACAGCGTCATCATACAAAAATCAATTTCTTTTCGTAAGAAAGAAATGACTGGAAACTTAAATTTTCAAAGGACCGATTGTGGTAACACCATAAAAAACAGGAAACACTTAGATATAACAACAACAAAATATGTGCAATATGTATATATAGTATACATTTATGCAAGGATGCATAGCCTGAAAGCTAGGAAACAATGATGAGATAACCCAAAGACAACCTAAATAAATGGAGATATGAAAGGAGTTTAAAGACCAATTATTATCGAGATCTCAATTCCCCCCAAATTGACCGCTATTTCTGACACAACGCCAAATCAAAATGCCAGTAGGTTTTTGAAAAGTTGAAATCAATCAACTGATTCTAAAATTTATATGGAAAAGCACAGCATTTAAAATAGCCCGGATGGGGCGCCTGGGTGGCTCAGTCGGTTAAGCCTCCGACTTCGGCTCAGGTCACGATCTCGCGGTCCGTGAGTTCGAGCCCCGCGTCAGGCTCTGGGCTGATGGCTCAGAGCCTGGAGCCTGTTTCCGATTCCGTGTCTCCCTCTCTCTCTGCCCCTCCCCCGTTCATGCTCTGTCTCTCTCTGTCTCAAAAATAAATAAACGTTAAAAAAAATAAATAAATAAAAAATAAAATAAAATAAAATAGCCCGGATAATTTTGAAAATCAAAGTTGTTGAACTGAGGCAATCAGATTTGATGCAATAGGGTTATAAAGCCATTAAGAGTGACCACAGCGTGCTATATTTGTGAAATGATAGGTACATGGATGACTAGAACAGAATAGAGTCCAGAAATAAAGCTGTACATAAAGGTCAACAGATCTTCTGTAAAGGGGCAAAAGCAATTAAATAAAGGATAGTCTTTTGCATAAGCAGCGCTGGAATGATTGAACATACATATGCAAAAAGAAATCTTTGATCTTTACCTCTATACTTCAATCCACATAAAAAAATTTCCATGAAATGGACCCTAGTCCTGTATATAAAACTTAAACTATAAAACTACTAGGAGAAAGCATGGAGGAAAATCTTAGCAACTTCAAAGATTTTTGAACAGGATCCAAAAAGCATGAACCATAAAAGAAAATAATTGATAAATTGCATCTCATCAAAACTTTAAAATTCTCCTCAAAATGCACTCTTCAGAAAATGGAAAGATAAGCTACAAACCAAGAGAAAACATTTGCAAAACAGGTATCTAATAACGTACTGGTATGCAATATATAATGAACAAAAACCTCAAAAACAAAAGCATCAATTCCTTTTTTTTTTTTTTTTTCAACATTTTTTATTTATTTTTGGGACAGAGAGAGACAGAGCATGAACGGGGGAGGGGCAGAGAGAGAGGGAGACACAGAATCGGAAACAGGCTCCAGGCTCCGAGCCATCAGCCCAGAGCCTGACGCGGGGCTCGAACTCACGGACCGCGAGATCGTGACCTGGCTGAAGTCGGACGCTTAACCGACTGCACCACCCAGGCGCCCCGC